>NC_064920.1:755855906-756163406 GCF_023897955.1 Schistocerca gregaria | reverse complement strand
TTCCTACACCCCTGACATTTTTGTTTAAAATTCTTTTTACAGTTTCCTTGCTTGCTGACACCACTTCTTTCTGCAGTCTATTCTTGTTTTTTCAAATGTCAACAGCAGGAGACCTGCTTTCAAATTCATATTTGAAAAAGTTATAAATGCAATAAATAATCGGCCTTACCTACTTGTGAAGCACTTAACATGTATTGCCATCACCTGACTTTGTCTTTTAATCATGCTTACACATTTATAGATACACATTTACAGCTATATTGCTGCAAGAAAAAAAAGTCGTGAAGTACAACAACAGTGCTGTAACTCTCCACCAGCTGCCCAGAAAGAGAATGAATATTATTGGCTGCCAGTAGCTAGTAGAGGGGAATGCATAGAACAACTGAAAATTGGATCACCTTCTTATATGACGCAAACTTTAGATAGGTTGCAAAATATGGTAGTTATATCCCAAGTATCATCCAGCCAGTGGGCTACACACATAATCATAATTAAGAAACCAAATAGATTATTTCAAATTATTTTAAGTCTACTGCTAATGTTCAACCAAATGTCAATCTGTATATAATTCCTGGGCCAAAGGAACTGTTGGTAAAACTGACCAGGGCTATTATTTTTCAAAGATAGTTTTCACTGAAACCCACTTTCAGTTTCCTGTAGATGATGAGACAAAACAGTTTTTATTGATTGATACACCATTCAGCCTGTATTCTTATAACAGGTTACCATTTAATGTCTCAAGAGCTCCCATGATATTTCAAAGATACCTTGAGCTACTCATCCAAGGTATCCCCAATCACATTAATTGTTTAGATGACTTGTTAATTACTGAGGCCACACAGGAGAAGATCCTGCACAAAACACAGATGTTATTTTAGTGTCCCCTTTTCCCATTGCAGTCTAGATTGCCTATTGGTGTAACAGTGATTTCACTGTTAAGTTGATACATTGTTGTTGTTCTAAACAACACCGGTTCCTCGTCTGAAACTCGGCCGAGGACTGACTATCTTGTGACCAAAAATCAGGCTCTTATATATCATCACAATAATAGGTACTGAAACTGCACATTATCTGAATTTAAATTTAGTGAAATTACGATTAAGACTTAACTCATTAAATTAACTTAATACATCAAAAAAGTCTGGTCTTTTTTGCCAAATTATTTGTGTAAATGATTAAATACAGTTATGCAAACAATTCTTTTGATGAAACTGGAAATTACTTAGGATTTAATTAAGAGCTGGCTTTGCTAAAATGTTTTCAAATAGAGCCAAATAAATACTTAGAGAATGCTACTGTTTCAACTTCCAAGTTTGTTTATAAGTCAACAATAGAATTTAAGTTACTAAACAATTACTGATTTCACCCTATAATGAAAGATACTAACTAGGAATAGTCAAAATGAATGAGAAAATCAATTACATACATAAAACTAAGCACAAACTTTGATCTGGTGTTAAATTCTTTAAAACTGAGGGCCAGCCTTTCTCTTTTATGAAAATACAGGTTCTATTCCCGTATGTTACTGGTAATTAGTTAAAAGTGAATAATTCTAAGGATGCAGATGGCAAAACAAGATGGGAAATAAAAAATATCCCAGCTTGCTTCGTCACATGCTGTGTGGTAGTGTTGGTCACAGTATCTATCTAAGGACACCAGTCCAGCATGGTCCACCTATTTTTCATTACAACACAGGCTTATTGTCACTGATGGTGTCATATTGTTGGCTTTGGATGAGTCTGAATGCTGGGTGATGGTTTCTTCTGTGCTTAGCCCCACATACTGAAGCTCCTCCACACTGCATATTGGACAATGTGTAGAATGAAGACAACGCTGTGGCATCATGTGTACTGGCATTGTGTTGGTGCTGTGGTAGAATACATTGCCTAGGACTTCCAGGTGTGTACCTACTACAGCATTTCAACCTTCAGCCATGTCGTCACCTCCCCTGGCAAAGAGAGCGTATCAATTTTGCTGAACAATTCTGAAGAGCAATGTTGTTTCTAGTTGTTGACACTCTCTCTAACTTTCCCTTTGTGGCATGGATGACTGCTACCACCACAGCAGCTACCATCCACATTTTATCCCAAAAATTAGCAAAGAAGGAGGTGCCTTCCACCTTGGTTTCAGTCACTTCATGGGATCTGCAACAGCATTGACACCTGACCATTGCCACGTCCCTTCTGCATACCGTTAGAAGCCAAGCAAATAGCCAGTATCTTTAAAATGTAGAGGCACAAAATGATGATGACAACCAACACCAGGAACACACTCACCAGCTTCCTTCCCATGTATAGGTCCACCCCCCTAAACATATACTAGGTGATCAAAAGTACACCTCGCTGAAAATGACTTACAAGTTTGTAGCGCCCTCCATCTGTAATACTGGAATTCAGTCTGGTGTTGGCCCTCCCTTAGCCTTGATGACAGCTTCCACTCTCGCAGGCAAACATTCAATCAGATGCTGGATGGTTTCTTGGGGAATGGCACCCCATTCTTCATAGAGTCCTGCACTGAGGAGAGGTGTTCATGTCAGTCGGTGAAGCCTGGTATGAAGTCGGCTTTCCAAAACATCCCAAAGCTGTTCTATAGGATTCAGGTCAGGACTCTGTGCAGGGCAGTCCATTATAGGGATATTATTGTCATGTAACCACTCCACCACAGGCCATGCATTATGAACAGGTGCTTGATTGTGTTGAAAGATGCAATCGCCATCCCCGAATTGCTCTTCAGCAGTGGGAAGCAAGAAGGTGCCTAAAACATCAATGTAGGCCTGTGCTGTGATACTGCCACGCAAAATAGCAAGGGGTGCAAGCCCTGTGCGTGAAGAACATGGCCACACCATGGCACTACCAACTCCAAATTTTACTGTTGGCACTACACACACTGGCAGATGACGTTCACTGGGCATTCACCATACCCACACCCTGCCACCGGATTGCCACATTGTGTACCGTCACTCCACACAACGTTTTTCCACTGTTCAGTCATCCAATGTTTATGCTCCTTATACCAAGTGAGGCATCATTTAGGATTTACTGATGTGATGTGTGGCTTATGAGCAGCTGCCCGGCCATGAAATCCAAGTTTTCTCGCCTCCCGCCTAACTGTTATAGTATTTGCAGTGGATCCTGATGCAGTTTGGAATTCCTGTACGATGGTCTGGGTAGATGCCTGCCTATTACACAATATAACTCTCTTCAACTGTCAGCGGTCTCTGTCAGTCAACAGATGAGGTTGGCCTGTATGCTTTTATGTGCAACATGTCCCCTCACATTTCCACTTCACTATCACATTGCAAACAGTGGCTCTGGGGATGTTTAGGAGTGTGGAAGTCCTGCCTACAGACATATGACACAAGTGACACCTGACCACAAGTTCCGCAGAGTACCCCATTCTGTTCTCTCATGATGCCTAATGACTACTGAGGTCACTGATATGGAGTAGCTGACAGTAGGTGGCAGCACAAAGCACCTAATATGAAAAAATATGTTTTTGTGGGTGTCCGGATACTTTTGATCACATAATGTATAGCGCCAGAATGAAATTTTTCATGGGTGCAGACTTTTCATCCCCTGTGACCCGTGGCACCTGCTTAGTGAGCCCACCACCTGTGCACATGGACATATTACTATGGCAGCTCACACATCAGAGCTCGTACTTCCAGCCAGAATCCCCAGCGGACCCAAGGTGTCGTCATCAGCAATAGGGGTCCACAAATGTTTGACGCTGTGGCCAGCCAGGAGCACCTAATCAGGCATCGAAATGAGCTCCAGCCACAACAAGTTCCCCCCTCCACCTTCCTTTCTCAGCTGCCAACTGGGTAAGACTTACGCATCCACACCCAAGATAAGCTTGCCCATCAGCCTGCCTGCTAACACTACAAGCTCTGCTCTCATGTTCGGCATTAGCAGGGAGTCAATAATGACCAGCAATGGGGGCAATGGAGGTGAAACCACTTCCAATCCCTAGACCATTTTCGGTTCACAGGAACACCAGCAACCATCTCTGCTCAAAATCAACTGAGGTAGAGGGTTTTCAGACTTGGGTACCCATGAAGGTCACATCATTGTTCCCATCTTCTACATGGCCAGCACCCACTACCCTGCAGGCAGGACCAAGCTGTTTCTCAGAATCCATCGATGAGTCAGCAGTCCCATTGCCTGCACTGGTATCCTGCCAGGCCCATCACAATGATGACCTTCTCTGGCAGTATTAGGCAAGTCTTCCAACATTTCTCTCTCTCCTTTCCTCAACAAAGTTGGCACAGGATGGGCCGTTTCTTGTCATTTCTTGCTCTGACTGGAGTGCTTGGTATCTGACAGTGATTTGTATTGTCCAACTAGTCTGAGTTTTGATACAGATAACAAGTCAGAGATGCTCGGGCTACATACTCCAGCTGCAGCTTGTCCCTGCACAATTTGTGGCCACAGCAAGCGTATCATACTGAGCTGTCCACTGACATGAGACTGCCTGTAAATTCCACTGCCCAAACTTGATAGTCAGTTTCACTAGTTCACTGAAGCATTAAGTATGTACCATTGATCAGTAGAGTTTTGCCCTTGTCTATATTATGGTTTTTTTTATTGCAACCTGGACTATTGGTATAGTATTATAGAAAATATACTGTGAAAATTAAAAAAAATGAGTCACATGTAATTATTATTGTGACTGAGATGATGTTATGTACATTGTGCTAAGTCATTTTCAAAGGTCAGAAAGGTTAGTATTATTCCAAGCACACATAATAGTGTGGACCATTCTTGTCATTCTGTTTATCTCTGACCAGTCAGCCCGTGTCACTACACAGAGTCTAGTACATTCTTGGATCATTAAGTGATACATAACCCCATAATTAGTTACAAAGATAAATAAATAAAATAAAATAAATGTGTTGTAGCTGTAGGATGTCTATTTCCAAAATAAATCCTGAATCACTTCTGTTCAAAATGCATATGGTATCATTTCATGTGAATCTGATACTGCAATAAAATGTTTTATTATATGGTGTCCTCCTTTACATTAAGCCCACCACCACATTTAATTATACCTAATTGTTGTTAAACACTATTACATACTAGGCCAACCCATTACACTTTTACGATTGCGTGATTTGATGAGTCCATGAAATCTAATCCAAGTATTTAGCTGAGTTATTCTGTGTAAATTCTCTTTTTACACTTTGAAATGAATAACCAATTGTTGTTTCATATTTTAACTATATCGCTCTTAACATGTATAAGACTGTAATTTGAAAATAGTTTCACAGCCACAACTGTGCAGCAATAAAATCAAAATAAGGGGATATTCGAATCAAGTGAATAGCAGCCAGAGTGTGAGAATATTATCAAGTTTACAGTGGCTATGCCCCCTGATGCACCAAAGTTAGTTTCATGTTCCATGGATCATTTGTAATAATTAACTGTACTGATGTGAGACGAAGCATTTTACATGCACATTAAACATTTCATTTCTAAATATGACTGCACTGTGACCATTGACAAGTTATTCTTCAGCTGTGAGTCATTCATTTCTACCCACCACCACCACCATGTTTTATCCATTACAAAAACAGAAATTTTTGTGTGGAATAGAAGGGGATATCAGGGATAAACGTTTTCAGTTTGTTTTCAAATTTAACTTGGCTGTCTGTCAGACATTTTGAAAGATTGGGCAGGTGATCAAGTGACAGTAACTCAAGGGTAAGTGCCAACAAACAAATCCAAAAGCCCTTGGTTTAACCCCTGGTCAGTTATAGAATTTGTAACTGTAACTTGTCACTGCTTTTGGCTCTGGTATTGCTCGTTGATGTGAAAAATGCTGAATCACACCATGGCATCGAATTCAGATCAAACTGTAGGTCCCCCTATAAATGACTGAGTAAGTAAATTCAGTGATCAGAGGAAGCCAATGCCATAACGCCTCCAACAGGACCATGCATAGTAAAGCACTTTCATGTTCTAAACAATCTCTTATTATGACTGCTTTACTTCAGATGATCAGAAATTTTGGTGACAAACATAGTGCACCCCTTTTCGTGCTTATGGCAGTCTTAATATATATATATATATATTTTTTTTTTTTTTGGTATTGTAATTATGTACGTCATAGTTCGTTTTACAATGCAATGTGCTGTTTACCGCAGATGTCATGAGGGTACAATATATTGTCAAGTGGTGGTCAAACTCCAAACAGATGACTATAAGATGATTCTGGGAAAGCTCCACATATTATTCTGCAGTCAAGACTTTCTGCCTTAGAGCTGAGATGTCACAGAGCATTATTTCATACGAGAGTATTAAATGAAAATATCCCCAAGATTTGAAGTGCAAATGTGGCTAAACTAAGTTTTTTTAGGAGTTCTAAAATAATTTTTTTTCCAATTTCAATTTTCACCAATATCGACACCTAAAAATTTTCAGGTTTCCACCGGAGTTGTTATTCCCTTGCCATTAAAACATTAGATATACACTCCTGGAAATTGAAATAAGAACACCGTAAATTCATTGTCCCAGGAAGGGGAAACTTTATTGACACATTCCTGGGGTCAGATAATCACATGATCACACTGACAGAACCACAGGCACATAGACACAGGCAACAGAGCATGCACAATGTCGGCACTAGTACAGTGTATATCCACCTTTCGCAGCAATGCAGGCTGCTATTCTCCCATGGAGACGATCGTAGAGATGCTGGATGTAGTCCTGTGGAATGGCTTGCCATGCCATTTCCACCGGCGCCTCAGTTGGACCAGCGTTCGTGCTGGACGTGCAGACCGCGTGAGACGACGCTTCATCCAGTCCCAAACATGCTCAATGGGGGACAGACCCGGAGATCTTGCTGGCCAGGGTAGTTGACTTACACCTTCTAGAGCACGTTGGGTGGCACGGGATACGTGCATTGTCCTGTTGGAACAGCAAGTTCCCTTGCCAGTCTAGGAATGGTAGAACGATGGGTTCGATGACGGTTTGGATGTACCGTGCACTATTCAGTGTCCCGTCGACGATCACCAGAGGTGTACGGCCAGTGTAGGAGATCGCTCCCCACACCATGATGCCGGGTGTTGGCCCTGTGTGCCTCGGTCGTATGCAGTCCTGATTGTGGCGCTCACCTGCACGGCGCCAAACACGCATACGACCATCATTGGCACCAAGGCAGAAGTGACTCTCATTGCTGAAGACGACACGTCTCCATTCATCCCTCCATTCACGCCTGTCGCGACACCACTGGAGGTGGGCTGCACTATGTTGGGGCGTGAGCGGAAGACGGCCTAACTGTGTGCGGGACCGTAGCCCACCTTCATGGTGGCGGTTGCGAATGGTCCTCGCCGATACCCCAGATGCAGCAGTGTCCCTAATTTGCTGGGAAGTGGCGGTGCGGTTCCCTACGGCACTGCGTAGGATCCTACGGTCTTGGCGTGCATCCGTGAGTCGCTGCGGTCCGGTTCCAGGTCGATGGGCACGTGCACCTTCCGCCGACCACTGGCGACAACATCGATGTACTGTGGAGACCTCACGCCCCATGTGTTGAACAATTCGGCGGTATGTCCACCCGGCCTCCCGCATGCCCACTATACGCCCTTGCTCAAAGTCCGTCAGCTGCACATACGGTTCACGTCCACGCTGTCGCGGCATGCTACCAGTGTTAAAGACTGCGATGGAGCTCCGTATGCCACGGCAAACTGGCTGACACTGACGGCGGCAGTGTACAAATGCTGCGCAGCTAGCGCTATTCGATGGCCAACACCACGGTTCCTGGTGTGTCCGCTGTGCCGTGCGTGTGATCATTGCTTGTACAGCCCTCTCGCAGTGTCCGGAGCAAGTATGGTGGGTCTGACACACCGGTGTCAATGAGTTCTTTTTTCCATTTCCAGGAGTGTATATTCAGCTATTATATAACTGCATTTGATGTGACTGAAACTGAGTTCTTTTATCAACAAGAAATTTCAGTTTATGAATAGTCATTTAATAGCTTTGACACGTTATTTATAGAGATCAGGAAAAGGAGCAGATCAAGTAATGAATACACCAAGACCATCATGTTTTATACCGCTCCTTTCAAAGTGTACTTTTGCTTTTGTGGTGCAATCTTTTAATGTGATCCTCTAATTTCTTTGTTGTAGTTAAGACTCCACACACGCAAGGATCCTTGTCATTAATACCATAATATTTTTCTTTCCAAACTAGAATGTTTTGGTCTACGCAATCAAAAACTTGATCAGTATCACAGGAAATGTCAACAGGAAAATGTTTTCTTCTTGAGTTAGCCAAGTCAAACTCATTAACTGTGTTAAATGTTGCAAGTTTAATGTGTTTTGTGCTGACGTAGTGACATTTTTCCATGACTGGTTGTCTGAGTTCAGCTCAACTGTCAAGTCGTTTATTTTATTATGGTTATATTAACAGAACATATTCAGAATCAGTAAGATGGGTTCAATATTTATTTCCTCACAAACTGATCTGTATTTAGTCCAGCTTGGAGCTTTCTGAAGTAAGTAAGAATTACAAGGGAGATTACTTTGTGAGATACAGCACAAGGTCTTTTGTAACAAAACACACATCTACTAATGACAAAAGTCAGTGCTTTGTCAGGCCACTAGTTCTATGATATGAGCCACTACATACCACAGCATAAAATCCAACATGAAATGAAATTACACTTTCGGTATTATTCTGATTGGGGTGGTATCATGTATGAGGTTCCCCAAGGCTCAATCTTGGGTCCAATATTGTTCCTTATACTTGCAAATGATCTTATGTGTAATACACAACAAGCAGTAGATGTTCTTTTTGCAGATGACGCCAGCACTGTAAGAGAGCAAGGCATACACATAGCAAAAGAAGAAATGCTAAATAAGGTTCTTAAAAGAATCATTAACTGGTTTTCTACAAATAGTCTCACCTTCGATTTTAAAGAGATACAACATTTTCAGTACAACATTTTCACTTCTGCATTTATAGGATACTGCCCAAATGATAAGTGTAACACATGGTGAGGAAATAATAGGGGGGAAACTAAAAAATTTTAGGTGTCCATACCGATGAGAATTTAAATTGGAAAAAATACATTTTGGAGATCCTAAAAGAACTTGGTTCAACCACATTTGAACTTAGAAGCATTGCAAGATGTGGGGAGAGACAAATCAGTATGTTGGCATAATTTTCATATTTTCATTCAATAATGGCATGTGGAGTAATGTTCTGGTGCAATTCATCTTTTAGAAAGTCTTCATTGCCCAAAAACATGCTGTAAGAATACTATGTGGTGCTCACCCACAATCATATTGTTTAAGGAGCTAAGCTTTCTAATTGCTGCTTCATGGCATATTTATTCCCTTATGCAGTTTTATGTAAATAATCCACTGCAGCCCAAAATGAACAATGATGTACATAACTGCAGTATCAAAAGGAAGAATGACATTCATTACTACATATTAAGGTTATCTTTAGCACAAAATGGAGTAAAGGAGTGTACAATGCTGCATCTAGAACTTTTCATAACTTGCTCAGTGATATAATATGTCTGTCAGACAAAGCAGCAAAATTTGAAAACAAACTGAAGAAATTTCTCCTTGACTACTCCACCTACCAGACAATAGAATCTCTACTATTGCAATATGTAAAAGAGGGTGGGTTGGAATTACTAACTCACATCTGTATATTTAATAATAATTAAATTATTTATTTATTTATTTATTTCTTACACCATGGATCCAACTGTGACAATTTCACATGGATGTAGTGTGTGTCAATTTTTACATTGTCAATGACAAGTACTTGTACACTATGTTTACAGGTAAAGAATATAAAGTTACTTAACCACTACAATGATCCATAACACAATATAATGGAATGAGAATCCTTAGACCTACAGATTACAGGTATAAAACAAAGTAAATTAAACCTGAAAAGGTCATATAACCCAGACTGTTAAATATAAGCAGTTAACACTAAAAGAGTTACATATGTGACAAGAATGTTCAGCTTAATGTTCAATTTATATGATAATACATCTTATTTTAAGGCTGTTTCTCACTGTGTTTCATAAACTCTTCCAAACTGTAAAATGACATGGCTAAAAGAAATTGCCTCAGAAGCTCTTTAAATGTAGATTTGTTGGCAATTTCACATTTGATTTCTGGAGGAAGAGCATTAAATATCTTTATACCAGAGGACTGTACACCCTTCTGCACAATCTTCAAATTTTTACCTTCAGTGTGGAAATCATGTTTCCTCCTTGTGTTATACTGATGGTATTCACTGTTACATTTGTATAAATCAGTGTTTTTACTTATGAAACACATAAGTGAGTATATATATTGAGAAGTAGTTGTAAGAATTCCCAGATTCCGGAATAGGCTTCTGCAGCTGCATCTAGGATCTACACCAGACATCACTCTTACAACACACTTACACTCTTACAAATGTTCAGTATGTACCCATATTTACAAATTAATTTGTGATGTGAATGAAAAATGACTCATTCCACATCATTTCAAATTATCATGCAAATTATCCATGGAACATGAAACTTACTAACATGTCAAACAACTGCAGGTTGGAATATCAACAATATAAGGGAAAGATAGACTGCTACTCATCGTAAAGATAACACTTTCAATTGCAGATGAAGGGACATGTACCCTTCAGCTTTCGACCAAAGACTTCTCACACACACACACACACACACACACACACACACACACACACACACACACACACACACACACACACAAAAGCACACCTCACTCACATGACTGCCATCTCTGACAGCGTTGTGCCTGTCTGCAACTCAACGTGTCATCTTTACATTGAGTAGCAATCTTTATTTGCCTTATATTGTTAACTAATTTGTTCCCAAGACATGGTATTTTGACATCTTTTATCCAAGGTCATACATCAAAATGTTGGCTGTTAGATAACTATCACCAATGAGTCACTGGAAAACAAAAGTTGCAGGATATTCAGTAAACAACATGGCAGATAGTTGGGTGAATCTGTAAATAAGCAATAATTGTCAGTTAGAGAAGCAAACTTGAATAGTGGTAGAGTGTGTCTAAAGGGCTCTTCAAATACTCTCATTAGATCTACGTCACATTGGTGTGAAACAGTATTGACCACACATCGTACTAGGAATTAATACTACATGAACATTTCAAAAAGACTCTTATGAAATTGGCTCATACTAGTAACTGAATTGGTAGAAATAGAATTATGTTGGCTAATGTGAAAGCTTTCTGGTCAATACCAACTTTAGCTAGCAGATGACACAGTTGTTAAAGCTTCTAACATGTCAACAAATAAGATGGTTTTCAACTCAGTTACATATAACATTTCAGTATTATTAACTCTGTGTGTCATTTCAGCTTTCATAGACATAGTCAACCTAAACATAATGTTGTCTGGTAGGTAACATGGGCAGCAACTGAAAGTAATCAATCTTCATCAATAACCATCATCATTATCAATTTGGCAATCGAGAACCCTGTAGATCATGCGCTGACCTCACAATGCTCCTCCATAGGTGATGATCTCATGCACTTTGGATCCAGTTGTCATGGACTCCTAGCTGGCAAAGGTATTTCTGTAGCTCTTCTTCCCAACGCTTTCTGGGTCTTGGACGGGTACCATCAGGTTTTCCCACAAGTATGACTTTTGCCCGAGAAGTGTCTGGTCTCCCAGCAATGTGGCCTGCCAAGCTTATTCTCCGCGCCTTCAGGTTTTGAATGGTGTTCAGTTGCCTCATCAGCTCATACAATTCTTGGTTTTTTTCTACATCTCCGAGAGCTCCCTTCCTGGACAGGCTCAAAGATCCTTCTCATAATTTTTCTTTCAAAGGCCAATAAGTTTTCTTCACCTTTCTTTGTTGTGCTTAGGGTTCTGTCCCATACAACAATACTGGCACTATCATGACATTGTGTGCCTTAAGTTTGGTCTTAATTGACAGATTCTTGGATGACATTTTCTGCTTTAGACTGAAGTAAGTTTTAGACCCATTCACAATACATTGGTTTATTTCCTGTTTTAAATTATTTTGCTTGTTGAACCATGTACCAAGGTATTTAAAATTTTCCACTTTAGCAAATTTCCATATCCCTACCTGTAATGGGATGTCCTTAGGGAATCTCTTGATACCTCCAATTCCACAGCCTTTTCCACTTTACTCCATAACCTGATCTTACTTGCATTTAGCACTAAGTCCTCTACAGTTTCTGCCATCTCTTCCACTGATTCTGCTAGAACTGTGGTGTCATCTACATAACCCAATGAATCTGTCCTACCATGTAGTGTCATCCCTTTGTTTTCTCTTTTCATTTCTCAGATTACTTTCTCTAGGACAAGATTAAATAACAGTGGTGAAACAACATCACCTTATCTTCCACCCATTATGGTATTCCTTGGACAGCTCCCCTTGATATTTGACTTTGGCTTTTGTCTCCATTGTGCACACCTTGTCCATATTTATTAACTGCATTGGTATATCAAGATCTCTCAGGATTTTGTACGTACTTAATCTGTGGATACTGTCATAAGCCTTTGAGAAATCCACGAACACCACCAGAAACCGATGCTTGAATTCCCAGCCTTTTTCCCAGATTTGCCTCATGGTGAAAATTTGATTGATGGTTGATCGTCCTTCCTGTAAGTCTACCTGGTGCTCTCCTACAATATCTTTTGCAAATGTCTTAAGTTGTTCAAGTATTATTAAAGAT
This sequence comes from Schistocerca gregaria, assembly GCF_023897955.1. NCBI lineage: Eukaryota > Metazoa > Arthropoda > Insecta > Orthoptera > Acrididae > Schistocerca > Schistocerca gregaria. Next base: position 756,150,691 of record NC_064920.1, on the reverse strand, counting down.
AGAACTTTATAAGGTACACTTAGAGAGAAATTCCTCAGTACTTGTTACAATTCCTACTACTGTTCTCTTTATGCAGTGGGATAATGATGGCTGATTTCCACTCTTCTTGAATTTGTTCTTTTTCCCATATTTCCTGTATGAGATTGTATAGTTCTTTCTGAAGGGCTTCTCCTCCTGCCTTCCACATCTGTGCCGCTACCCTATTTTCTCCTGGCGCCTTGTTATTCTTTAGTTTTCTCATAGATCTTTCTACATCTTGTTGAGTCACTTGAATGTTTGCGGCTTCTCCTTCACCCTCTGTATTATTCTTGTATGGAAAGAAAGACACTCTCTGTATCTTCAGCATTTAATAACTCTTCAAAATATTCTCTCCACTTATTCAGAATTTTTTTTCTTGTCTGGTAGCATATTTCCAGCCTTGTCATTAATAACTAAGGCTTTGTTTCTGTAACCATTTCTCACATGCTTCAGCATCTGAAACATTTTCCTGCTGTCTGATATTGCACTTGCCTTTTCGATTTCATCAACCATATTGTTCATGAACTTTCTTTTTTTCTGTTCTCAGAATCCTATTTGTTTCTCTTCTTGTTTGTTCTTGAATGCTTCCTGTTGTTCTGCACATTGTCTGTCCAACGTGTTATAACATCCCAGCTCCTCCACCAAATTATAACATCCCAGCTCTTTCTGCACCAAATTAAAACGTTCCACTTCAATTTGTTTGCACTTATAGCGATCCCAGCTTCTTCAACCAAATTATAACATTTCAGCTCCTCAACACCAAATTAAAATGTTGCATTAGGAGGTGTCTGCTTCGTGCAAAAGGTCTTGAGTTCATATTGACGACAACAAGTAATTCTTCATTACAGACGTTTATTTACAAACAGAACTGACAGACTTCACAGACTCAACAACTGACTCTCAGAGCTAACCGCACTGCATATCCGAACTGAACTGGCAACTGACAACTCCTAGGTGTATTAATATCTTTCCAAACAATGAGAGTCTTTGACAATGTTTTGTTTACAATACGATAGCAATTCACAACTTAAAACTAAATTAGACATTACAGAATTTTAGTACAGATTAAAGTAAGTAAAAGGATCAGTACATATAAATTCTTACAAGCATAATTTCCAAATAGATTTTATAACATTTTTCTACCAGCTTCTGGATAACCTTCACCAGAGTTGTACCGATGTTTCCAGAAATATCTTGACATTTGATTCTGGATATTTCTTGAGTGATTTAGAACAACTATCTATATGTAAAATGATTTAAATCGCGTTTCAAAACGTAAATAAATCTTTCCAGCAATACTTCCTGATACAAATCGTCCCTCGAAATTAGGCCACGAAACAGCTTTTCACAAGTTTTCGTATTTTTGCGATCATAATATAGAATTTCTCCATAGAAAGTTCCAGAAGTGTGCATTAAACGATCATTCACAGACTTTCTCTTTAGCTGGTGAGTTTTTAAAAGTATTTGTCCATATTATACGAAATAATTTAGCTCAAAACTGATAATTTATACAATTAATCAGAACTTCAGCAAACAGTGAGTCTTTCTTTTACAAAATGAAATATAATTACAAAATTGAATGAAAATAGGTTACTAACACTAATATATATTTACATTAATTCTATTTTTGTTCTTTCTGTGCAAAATGTCCTAATATTGACACAGTACAGTATTTAAACATCACCAAAGTTTCCCTTTACATTTTGCATATCTGTATCGACATCCCCTAAAAGTCTACAGTATCGAATACTTCAATATGTCCCAATATGTCCTGTAATGTTACAGTGTGCACCGCCCTTCTTCTCTTCCTGGCTTTCACAACTTGTTCACATGTCTCATTGAACCATATCTTCTTATTTGTTAGCTTTTTCTCACCTAGAATTTCTTCAGCTGCTTCAGTTTCAGATGTGATCAAAATAATTTGATTTATACTAGTTCATCTGCTACCTCTAACCATTGCATAGAAAGAATACATGAATAATAATGCTGGTTGCTAGCATGAAAATTATCTTTCCACATTTTTAACCAAGAAGAAAAGACTTATATAACTTATCATTAGTGAATTTGAGTATATTATATTATATCTGAAAATACTTTCCTATGTATAGTATTCTACATGGCTACTTTGTAATTCATGCTTAAGAGCCTGGCAGAGGGGTATTGTGAATTAAAACGTTATCTTTTAATATATTGTGATATCTCATAAGTGCTGGGGCCATCATATAAATGGCTTTAGAGAATGTTGTGTTTGTGAATCATTTTTTACCAGCTGTAGACATTACTGGTAGTGCCACTGTGCACTATATCTACATATGTCTCCAAAACAATCACTTACATACTTGCTGCACTGTCCTACAACCTTTGACAAAATTATTTAGCTCTAATAATACTTCATAGAGTGCTTGTACTTCAGATAGTGCTCAGCCATGAAAGATTTACTAGATTGTACCAGCCAAGTATAGCGATGGTGTTGTACACATTAAATTTCCACTGTGCTAACTGCTTGGTCATTGTGTAATGTCACCTTCACGTGAAATTTTGATATTTTGTAGGCATTCGTAGCCCTTTGACCATGCTTGACAATGCTACAGATAGAACTGACAAGGCATTTAGCATAGAAGTCGAACCGAACGTATGGCAACTTGGTTTTAATGTTAGGGGAAGAATTTTGGAGTCGTCAAAGAACATTACAGAGTTTGCTATCCAATCACTATAGCACAGAGGGCAGCTAGAAAAGGCTATAGTCACATATGGCTGCAAGGGTAAACAGACTAGAATTCTGACTGCCACTGGGAAAGGTGTGGTAAAGGGGAACAAACCCAGCCACCATTTCACTGGGCAGCAGTCGACAGCATAACTGACAACTGTCACAGGGATCACTGATCTTTTCTGGTGTTGTAAGGGTTGTAATCAAAATCCTTGATGGACCAGGATTCGTCAGTTCATTTATTTCAAAATAAGAAAAGAAAACAATGAACAACACACAACACAAAGCATTCAGGGATGGTTACCAAGCAATTGTTTGATGGCACTAGCAGAGTACTGTTAACAATGTAGTTCAGGACTGACCTGTAGTGGTATTTGATTCAACTACAAAAAAAATGGTTCAAATGGCTCTGAGCACTATGAGACTTAATTGCTAAGGTCATCAGTCACCTAGAACTTAGAACTACTTAAACCTAACTAACCTCCGGACATCACACACATCCATGCCCGAGGCAGGATTCGAACCTGCGACCGTAACAGTTGCACAGTTCCAGACTGTAGTGCCTAGAACCACTCGACCACACCGGCCGGCGATTCAACTACAGTTCAAAACATCCTCCACCTAATTTGTCATATTAAAACTATCCATCCACAACTGGCATGGCACCAGATCATTGAGTACCTTGAAACATCATTGCCCTCATACATTTTATTTTACGAGTAGGTTCTTGCGCACATTCTCTTTCCAAATTGGTCTTCATCAGATGATGTAAAATGCTGGCTTATGTTTTCAGTATTATATGAAGAAAATAAAGCTATTTCAAACTATCTCTGATGAATAGTTCATCTGGATACAATTTACTATGAAACAGTGTCTATTAAGTATTTTCTCTTTTTCACATTTTGAGGAAGAATTCACATCTATTTTGCATTTATCACAAAATGTGAATTTTCCTGGTCTCTTCTCATGCTGTTATTAATACATTTGATAAAGACATTGATGACTCTATAACGAAGTTGCTCAAAGAGACATCATTGTTGCTATTTTGTTTGAAGTGCTGTCTGTCTTAAGTCTCATTGGTGCAACAGAGCAAGTTGCAACAGAACAATTTGCAGCAGCACTGTCATATAATGCAGCCAAAGACACCTGTCAGAAGATTTTCTGTGCACTAAATAGAGCAAGGGTTCCTAAGCCCAATGTCTTCAGAGATGAGAGGAATGCTTGCCAGGAAGAAGTACAGGAAGACACCAGTATTTTAATAACCACAGCTTACAAGGGAAAGTCATTGTCATCATGCATAACCAATGTACAATTAGAAGTTTTGCAGCCTCCTGAAAGATCTCTTTCAACAATATCACTAGCTCTACTCAAAGTATCAAGCTTGCCACCTAAGACCCATAGGCAAGGGCTACAGTTTTGCCTAGTATTAAGGGGCTGCCAAAGGCACATATGGAGGATACTCCATTGTGCCCAACAACCAACGAATAGGCTTATCTTTGCACCATATCATCCAGTTCTTTAATGTGATACAGAGCCACATGAGTGGAAATGCTGCTATGACATATGGAACTCAGTACATTTTGTCCAATGCCTAAACAGTCTACAAGATTGATGCTAGCATAATTGTCATCTTTGATGTCACCAAGACACCATTTAACAATTCACTGGGATTGACTCTACAGTAACAGACTTCTTCATACATATGTTCAGACCTCGCTACTTCTTGTATGAGGGGGGTCAGTATACTGAAAAATCTGAGGATGAAGCCAGTGGCTGTTCACACTCTCCAGTGGTAGTGAATACGTTCAGTGAAAACTTAGAGATAAAAGGCATCATATCTATCCACTTAGAAACTTAATATTTCTTCAATATGTGTATGATACTATTTTAATATGACTCCACAGGGTGTAAAAGCTCAGTAAATTCCTTCTTCATCTGAACTCATGCCACCTTAATGTTAGGTTTACCCTAGATGAGGAAAAGAAAGGGCAAATGTCATTATTAGAGGTCCTGGTGAGGCAGAAGTCAGATAGATCACTCAAGCACAGTATATACTGCAGGCCAACCAACACTGATCTATACCTTCGGTCAAATAGTTATGATCATCCTGCTCAGAAGTAAGGCACGCTGAAGATCTTAGATTCAAAATGTGTGGTTCGTCCATCAGCATTCAGCAAGAAGGAAGAAATAAAGAAAGGACAAATCAAAAGCAGTGGTGTACCTATTCTGTGTTATCTTAGTATTAAATGAATGGTATGCCAGTTGACTAAGACAAATTACTTGCTTTTGAAGTGTAAAGGATGATTTGATTTAAAAAGGCCAGGAATTTACAGTAGTTCTTGTGAACGTGATATGTCATTCATTGAACAAGGTAAGTGGAGGTATGATTTGAGGAAAGCTTACACTACTCTGGGGTGAGACAACATAGTAAATCTGAAGGTAGCTGGGCATAGTCTGGTACCAAGAACTATAATGAGACCCAAAATCCTGGTTCAGACTCCCAGGTCTGAAGGAGAAACAGTGCCTACATCTATCCAGTACACAGAATATGCTAGACTGCCTTTCTCTAATAGCAGATTTGGCAAAAAACTGATAGTTCTTTTGACAGTAGGAGGGCATGGTACAGAGTACCAACTATGGCAACGTAGCCCAGGTGGAGGGAACTGATGTATTAAGCTGATGGTTGTGTGGAAAGACCATATTTGGAATGCCTCAATCATGAACATTTATAGCAAGTGAATGACAGACAGAATGTCAAGAGGAATCCATTCAAAGAGTGATACCATTATGATTGCTGTTGTGAAATAGCATTTAGTTTTAGCATGCCATATATAGTGAAGGCAGCAGAGGATCAAGTAGGTAAAAAGACGACAGCTAGTAGAAATCCTTGGGTAACAGAAGAGATATTGAATTTAATTGATGAAAGGAGAAAATACTAAAATGCAGCAAGTCAAGCAGGCAAAAAGGAATACAAACGTCGACAGGAAGTGCAAAATGGCTAAGCAGGGATGGCTAGACGACAACTGTAAGGATGTAGAGGTTTATCTCATGAGGGGTAAGATAGATACTGCCTACAGGAAAATTAGAGAGACCTTTGGAGAAAAGAGAACCACTTGCATGAATATCAAGAGCTCAGATGGAAACCCAGTCCTATGCAAAGAAGGGAAAGCAGAAAGGTGGAAGGAGTATATAAAGGGTCTATACAGGGGCGATGTTCTTGAGGACAATATTATGGAAATGGAAGAGGATGTAGATGAAAATGAAATGGGAGATATGATACTGCGTGAAGAGTTTGACAGAGCACTGAAAGACCTAAGTCAAAGCAAGGCCCTGGGAGTAGACAACATTCCTTTAGAGCTACTGACAGCCTTGGGAGAGCCAGTCCTGACAAAACTCTACCATCTGGTGAGCAAGATGTATGAGACAGGTGAAATTCCCTCAGACTTCCAGAAGAATATAATAATTCCAATCCCAAAGAAAGCAGGCGTTGACAATGTGAAAATTACCAAACTATCAGTTTAATAAGTCACAGCTGCAAAATACTAACATGAATTCTTTACAGACGAATGGAAAAACTAGTAGAAGCCGACCTCGGGGAAGATCAATTGGATTCCGTAGAAACACTGGAACACGTGAGGCAATACTGACCCTACAACTTATCTTAGAAGAAAGATTAAGGAAAAGCAAACCTACGTTTCTAGCATTTGTAGACTTAGAGAAAGCTTTTGACAATGTTGACAGGAATACACTCTTTCAAATTCTGAGGGTGGCTGGGGTAAAATACAAGGAGCGAAAGGCTATTTACAATTTATACAGAAACCAGATGGCAGTTATAAGAGTCGAGGGGTATGAAAGGGAAGCAGTGGTCGGGAAGGGAGTAAGACAGGGTTGTAGCCTCTCCCCGATGTTATTCAATCTGCATATTGAGCAAGCAGTAAAGGAAACAAAATAAAAATTCGGAGTAGGTATTAAAATCCACTGAGAAGAAATAAAAACTTCGAGATTCGCCGATGACATTGTAATTCTGTCAGAGACAGCAAAGGACTTGGAAGAGCAGTTGAATGGAATGGACAGTGACTTGAAAGGAGGCTATAAGATGAACATCAACAAAAGCAAAACGGGGATAATGGAATGTAGACGAATTAAGTCGAGTGATGCTGAGGGAATAAGATTAGGAAATGAGACACTCAAAGAAGTAAAGGAGTTTTGCTATTTGTGGAGCAAAATAACTGATTATGGTTGAAGTAGAGAGGATATAAAATGTAGACTGGAAATGGCAAGGAAAGCATTCCTGAAGAAGAGAAATATGTTAACATTGAGTATTGATTTAAGTGTCAGGAAGTCATTTCTGAAAGTATTTGTATGGAGTGTAGCCATGTATGGAAGTGAAACATGGACGATAAATAGTTTGGACAAGAAGAGAATAGAAGCTTTCAAAATATGGTGCTACAGAAGAATGCTGAAGATTAGATGGGTAGATCGTATAACTAATGAGAAGGTATTGAATAGAATTGGGGAGAAGAGGAGCTGGTGGCATAACTTTACTAGAAGGAGGGATTGGTTGGTAGGACATGTTCTGATGCATCAAGGTATCACGAATTTATTACTGGAGGGCAGCATGGAGGGTAAAAATCATAGAGGGAGACCAAGAGATGAATACACTAAGCAGATTCAGAAGGATGTAGGCTGCAGTAGGTACTAGGAGATGAAGAGGCTTGCACAGGATAGAGTAGCATGGAGATCTGCATCAAACCAGTCTCAGGACTGAAGGCCACAACATCAACAACAACATATACACCAACATATCCTCATAAAATGAAGTGACTTGTTATACAACAGAGTTTGTTGTCATTCATGTATTTTTCTGCAGTGACACTCATATTACTACTATAGACATCCTTGATTTTGCATATTGGATCTCACTCACACACAAATACTTGCATCTTGAAAATCTGTGCAAACAGATAATAACACTAATGTAGCACTGCTCCAAATGGTGAAAAAGCTCAAGCTGAATCACTGCAGTTCCTTCTGTGGACATGATATCTATTGTCAAACTTTGATGTATTTTACTGATGCACAATCAATTTTTTAGCTAATTTAATTCCATCCAGCCATGCATCCCATATCGTCATGAACATGTGAGTGCACATGTGCACACCCATGTGTGGGCGTCGCAACTACTTACATATGTACCCAACTACCCACCAAAAAACACACACGTGTAGGAAGGTGTGTGCTTACACACAGGTGTAAACTCTTTGGTATTAGTAAGACAGTGAGGGATCTTACATATGATAAGTGATTCTGGTAGAAAATGATTCACAAGTACAAGTCTTCAAACTCTCTCCCTTACTTCATGATAATACAAAATTAGCTGCTGTTCTGTGAACTTTCTCAATGTCCTCCGTCAATCCTACCTGATGTGGGTTTCACACAGTTGTACTCTAGAAGAGGATGGACAAGCATAATGCAAGCAGTCTCTTTAGTAGACCTGTTGCATTTTCTGAGTGTTCTGCCAATAAACTGAAATCTTTGGTTTGCTCTCACCTTAGTATTATCTGTGTGATGGCTCCAATTTAAGTTATTCATAATTGAAATCTCCAGTATTTAAAGGAATTTACAGCCTTTATATTTGCATGATTCATCATGTAACTGAAATTCTTTTTAGTACCCCCACACTTTTCATTATTTACAGTCAGTTGCAGGTATCTTGTCTAAATCATTTTGCAATTGATTTTGATCATATGATGACTTTACAATGTGCTAAATGACAGCATCACCTGCAATAAATACAAAAAGTGCTGAGGTCTCCTAGATGATTTGCGTGGATCAGAAACAGTGCAGGGCCTATAACACTTCCTTGGGAAAGCCAGATATTACTTCTGTTTTACTCTATGACTTTCCATCAGTTACTGTTGTTATCCCCCCCCCCCCTCTTTCCTTCTTCCATCTATTGTCCACATTAAACAATGCCCAGTCCAAGTAATCAATAAGCATAGTCTTTTATGAAGATTTGAGAGGTGGGAAGATTATAATAAACTTTCAAGTTTACTTAGCTTGTCATGCTGAGATGGCTTCAGTTCTTCTTGTCTAGGGGTCTGAATCTTGAAGCTGAAGATCTAACATCAGGACCTCACAGGTGGTTTGAACTAAATAAATTTGAAGATTGTTGTTGCAGAATTTTTGTATGTAAATATATTTTCCACTGATTTTCTCACATTTTAGTATATCATAAGGTATTTTGATTTTTCATATTACAAAGCCAAAACTACATTGTTTGCACCTATTATACAAAAGTACATCTGCCCACATCAGAGGCAAGCTTACAACTCTCACACTCTGTGGTAATTACAGTATTCCAAAGGGTTTACAATGTTTCTTCACAAATGAGTTCCTACTAGTTTTTGTTACATTGTTAATTTCAACTATTATTTCATAAATGAATCCAGAAACAAACACAGTAAACAGTACAGGATTGCGTAATTAATAATAGAAGTTTTAAGTGTGCAAATAATTCATAATTTCAGACGTTTCTATAAAAAAAAAAAAAAAAAAAAAAAAAAAAATAAAAAAAAACTTAACTGTACATTCAGAACTACTATTTATCATTATAATATTGAAACTAAAATATTTTATAAAGTAATCCATTTTCATAAATTTTAGCTTTAAATATAACACACTGTGTATAAAATTATATTAATGTTTTCAGAAAAGCAACTGAGATAATATTGACCTCTCCAAAATTCGAAAGAAATTAATGCTGGTATCAACAACTATTGTTGAAGAAAAGTAATGCTAGAGGAGGATATCCCATTACACTAGGAACTGTGACATTTCTGCAAGGAATGGTTCAAAAAGCCTTCTGGAAAGATAAAAACATGGAATTAGTTGGACATTCCCTGTAAAAATCATTCATTACATCATGAAAATAAAGAGCTACTTGTATTTCACAAGAACAATATTTTCCTAATCTTTGTTGGCTATTTGTCAATAAATCATTTCTTTCCAGGCAATTTACGGTTTTCAAACTCAGTATAAGTTCCAAAATCCAAATCCAAACTGACACTGGGGACATGGGTCTGTAATTTAGAGAATTACTCATGTTTCCTTTCTTGCTTATTGGTGTGACTAGTGCAACTTTCCAGTCTTTAGGTATGGATCTTTCAATGAGTGAGTGGTTGTATGTGATTGCTAAGTATGGAGCTACTGTATCAGCATAATCTGAAAGGAACCTGACTGGTATACAATGAAGAGTCGAGGCCTTGCTTATATTAAGTAATTTAAGTTGCTTCGTTACACTGAGGTTATCTACTTTTATGTTACTCGTGTTAGCACTTATTCTTGATTCAAATTCTGGATACTTATTTAGTCTCCTTTGGTGAAGGAATTTCAGAAAATTGTGTTTAGTAACTTTGCTTAGGGGCACTGTTATCATTAACATCACCATTGTTATCATGTAATAAAGGTACTGACTGCATTGCCTTTAGTATGCTTCACACGTGACCAGAATCGCTTTGGGTTTTCTGTCGCATTTTGAGACAGAGCTTCATTGAAGAAACTATTAAAAGCATCTCACACTGAATTTCATGCTAAATTTCAAGAAGAAGAAGGAAGAAGAGATAGATAACAGTCCTTTCAAATTTCTAAAATCATTGATCAAAGTGGAAACCAAGTAACTATTCAAGTTTGTGTGTAGAATCTACGAGTCTGGTGACATACCATCAGACCTTCAGAAAAACTTCATCCATTCAATTCTAAAGATAGCAAGAGCAGATACATACAAGAACTATCAAACAATCAGCTTATCAAATCATGCATCCAAGTTACTGACAAGAATAGTATACAGAAGACTGGAAAAGAAAATTGAGGGACTGTTAAATCAGATTAGCTTTAGGAAGGGTGAAGGCAATAGAGAGGCAGCTCTGATGTTGTGCTTGATAACTCAAGCAAGACCGAAGAATGATCAAGACACTTTGATAAGATTCGTTGACATTGAAAAAGTGTTCAACAATGTAATGTTCTGCAAGATGTCCAAAATTCCAAGAAAAATAGGAGTAATCTGTAGGGAAAGATGAGTAATACAGTGAAACCTTGCATAGTGAGCATGATTCATTTCACAATCTTACTCATAGTGTGAAATACTCATCAAGTAAAAAACTTTATCCCGTATAAATTAATGTAAAATATGATAATGAAGCCCATGTAGAAAAAATACTACAAGTTTTACCTTACTAATGACACATATCTAATGCTTTTTTACTAAGAAGCTATCTACAATCATATGTTTCTGCCAACACTTCAACACTTGGCAGAAATGCAACACATCATTATCATCAAATAAATTTGTTGTGCACATAGCCACTGCTTTACTGGGGTGATGATTTTCAATGTACAATACAACCAATTCCCGTGCTTTCAGCATTTCTCTTATTGTGCCAGAAGATTGCTGCTGTGCTGTTATCACTTCCTCCTCTGAAGAACTCCTCTCCACAACTTCCTACTGTGAAACACACTGCACATCTTAATTCTTTGGTGGCCATTTCTTTGCATTGATCTTCCACAAGCTCATCATTATTATTTTTATCCATTTTTAGTCCCGTGCTCTTGGTGAAGTAATAATCTCACTGATTTTAGACTCCACAGGTACTGACTCAAATGTCTATTCGATAATGCACTCTGGCCTTAGCTTTTTCCAAGCAGAAGTGAGAATCCTCTTGCTATCACCTTCCCATGCCTTTTCAATCATCTTGATGCAGGCAATAATGTTGAAGTGACATTCCCAAAACTCTCTGAGAGTGAGTTTGGTAGCTTCAGTCAACTCAAAGTAATCCTCAGAGGGTACTTTAATGTAGAGTTCTTTGAAGTTAGAAATAATCTTTAGTCCATTGGCTGGAGTAATGGAGAGTGGTGCTGGGAGGCAGAAACTGGATCTTGATTAATTGAAACTCTTCACAGAGATGGTCTTGTAGGCCTGGAGAATGGGCAGGAGTGTTGTCCATAACAAGCAAGACATGGAGTGCCAGATTCATCACAAGCAAATATTTTTTCAGTAAATGACCAAACACTTCTTTGATTCAATCACAAAAAGATCAAATGTCACACAAGCCTTGTTGTTGGTCATCCAGATCACAATTAACCTGCTGTTCTGGAATTTACACTTCTTGAAGGCACATGGAGTTTTTGAATGGTAAACAAGCAGCGGTTAATTTTCAGACTGCCATTTTCATTGGCACAAAATAGCAGTGTGAGATGGTATTTCAATGGCTTTTGATCAGGCAATGCATTCTCCTCTGCTATTATAAAGATACACTTCAGCATCTTTTTACAGAACAGACCCATCTCATGACAATTAAAAACCTGTTATGGCAGATAACCCTCAGAATATTTAAGCATCTTGAAGTTACCAATGAAGTTCTCCACTGCCTTTGTGTTGGAGCTGGCTGCTTCACCATGTCTCACAATGCTGTGGATGCTGATTCTTCTCTTAAACTTCTTGAACTATCCACAGCTTCCCTTACACATTTTTTCAGCTGCCTATGATCCTTGCACATTCTTAATGTGGTCAGCAAAAATCATTGTCATTTTCTGACAAATAATGGTCCTGTTAATAGTGTTGCCTTGCAAATGCTTTTCATTTATCCATATAAAGAGGAACCTTTCAACATAATTCAGATACTCTTGTCACTTGTTTTGAAGCATCTATCTCCTTAATCTTGTCCTTGTTCTTGAGGATAGTGCAAATAGTTAATGTAAATCAATTGTATGTGCATGCTAAATCAGCAATGCTCATACCACATTCCATACTTTTCAGTGATTTACGTTTCATTTCTAAGTCATTTTCTTTCTCTTGTGGCCATCTGCTTGTGGTTCATCTTCAGAGACATTTCTATGAAGGTTGTTAAAATTTGCACACAAAAACAATGTGTGAACATAAATTTAGAAAAATGTCTGATCACAAGCTGCACTAAGATGGTAACAGAAAGAACCCTAAACTCAGACTGCAGTAGGAAATAAAGACATTGCTCATATGCCACTGCTGACAATGAAAAGTGTTCATATTGATTAATGTTTCCCCCACTGTCTGCAAATGGCTGATGACATCACACTAAATCATCATCACTCATCACACAAAACATTGCTCATTAAGTGAGTCATTTTTTACAATTTGTTTTGCTTGTTAAGCTCATTAGATGAGGTTCCACTGTATACAATACACTCAACAACCAAAAAGGAATGATAAAATTGGAAGACCAAGAATTATGTGATTGGATTAAAAATGAGTAAGGCAGGAATGCAATCTTTCACCCTTACAGTTCAATCTATGTATCAAAGAAGCACTGACAGATATGAAAGAAAGGTTCATGAGTGGGATTCAAATTCAATGTCTAGAGATATCAGTGAAAAGATTCTGCTGACATTGTTCTCCTCAGTGAAGGAAAATAAGAATTACAAGATCTGTTGAATGAAATGAAGAGTCTAATGAGTACAGAATATGGACAGACAGTAAGAAAGACTGAAGTGATGTGAAGTAGCAGAAATGAGAATAGTGAGAAACTTAATGTAAAAAGTAGTTATCGCAAAGAAGACCAAGATAATGCATTCTGCTACCTTCAAAGCAAAATAATCCATAGTAGGTGAAACAATTAGTACATAATAAACCCAATAGTACAGGCAGAGAGGGCATTCTTGGCCAAAAGAAGACTACTAGTGTCAAACATAGGCTTTATCTGAGGAAGAAATTTCTGAGGATGTACATTTGGAGCACAGTGTTGGATGGTAGTGAATCATGGATGGTAAGAAAATTGGAACAGATGAGAATCAAAGCATCTAAGATGTCATGCTACAGAATAAGGTTGAAAAGTAGGTGGAGCGATAAGGTAAGGAATGAGGAGGTTCTCCTCAGAATTGGCAAAGAAAGGATCATGTGGAAAACACTGAGGAGAAGACAAGAGAGGGTGACAGGACATATGTCAAGACATTATGGAATAATATTCATGGTACTAGAGGGAGCTGTAGAGGGTAAAAACTGTAGAGGAAGACAGGGATTGGAATATACCCAACAAATAATTGAGGATGAAGGGTGCAGGGTGCAAGTGCTACTCTGAGATGAAAAGTTTGGCACAGGAGAGGAATTTGTAGTGTGCCACATCAAAGCAGTCAGAAGACTGACAACTCAGTAAATAAATAAATAGACTAAGTTTGATTCTAGAGTGAAGGACATTATTGAGGAGTCCCAAAGGCATATTCTTTCACTTATGAATATGAGCATTTTCCTCCTCTAAAACATTTGTGGAAGGTGTTGTTATAGATGCAGTATGCCCTCTACCTGAAACTGCAAATGTGTTCAATTCAATTTATGTTTGGCGAGGCCAGTTGTCATAACACTCTTCCATTATCCTCACTGTATAACATATTGTCCAACAACTGAAGTGTTTGGGAATGGAAATTATTATTCATGCAAGTTAAAGGGATTGCCTATGTCAGTGGTGGATTTGTAAAGCAGAAGACTGGTGTATCCTGCAAGCCATAAAACAAAATTTTCTAATAATATCAGTCCCAGAGCATCAAACTCCCATCATGTTAATAGAATGAACTGTGATTAGATGTGAAACTGTTTTACATCATATTTTCTCTGTAGCTGTGAAGCAAATTACTTTCTGACTCAATATTAAATTGTGACTAGTCAAAAAAAGAAATATGGATCCATTTTAAGTTGTACCATTCACATCATTCATCTTACCAATTTCGTCAGCCTTTTGTACACTATACTGTTAATGGGATACACACCATTTCATAAACATGAGTTTAAACAGTCTGCAGAATCTACATCTATATCTGTGCTCTGCAAATCGCTGTGAAGTGAGTGGCAGTGTATGACATGTTAGCATTTCTTCTCATTCCAAATGCATATGGCAAACAGGCAGAACGACTGCTAAAATTCCTCTCTGTGTGCTGCAACTAGTCTAATCTTGTTTCTCCAATGCCTTTAAGAGTGAATATCTCAGATTCTTCAGTTAATACTGGATCCTGAAATTTAGTAAGTAAGCTTTCGTGTGCTAGTTGTCACATGTCCAAGTGCTTGCTATCTCTGGTTTTCCAGCCTTTACGCAACTTTCTTCCATGAGTTAGACAAACCGTTGAAATTTTTGTGCCACCCTTCTTGATACCCATTTGATATCCCCTATACTCTACTTGGTATGGGTTCCACATGCTTGAGTTATACTCTAAGACAGGATGCACAGATGATCTGTAAGAAGTCTCCTTTGTAGACTGACTGCGTTTTCTCAGTATCCTGCCAATGGATGAAGTCTACTAGCTGCCTCACCTATGACTGAGCCAATGTGGTAATTACTGTTTCACATCCGTCCAAATTGTTACACACACAATTTTATGTGTGTTGATTGACTCAATTGCAACTCACAGATGTTGCAGTCATACTACAATACTTTTCTGCATTTTGTAAAGTTCACAATTTTATATTTATGTACATTTAGATCTTGTTGCAATTGTTAAAACATTTTGAAATGTTATCAATTCAGACAATGTTTATTCAGATTTTTCAGCTAGTGTTTCATTATCTATAAAAAATCAAAGATTATTATTAATATTGCTTGCTATAACATTTCAGCTCCTGAACACCAAATTAAAACGTTCCACTTCAATTTGTTTGCACTTATAGCGATCCCAGCTTCCTCAACCAAATTAAAACGTTGCATTAGGAGGTGTCTACTTCGTGCAAAAGGTCTTGAGTTCATATTGACGACAACAAGTAATTCTTCATTACAGACGTTTATTTACAAACAGAACTGACAGACTTCACAGACTCAACAACTGACTCTCAGAGCTAACCGCACTGCATATCCGAACTGAACTGGCAACTGACAACTCCTAGGTGTATTAATATCTTTCCAAACAATGAGAGTCTTTGACAATGTTTTGTTTACAATACGACAGCAATTCACGACTTAAAACTAAATTAGACATTACAGAATTTTAGTACGGATTAAAGTAAGTAAAAGGATCAGTACATATAAATTCTTACAAGCATAATTTCCAAATAGATTTTATAACATTTTTCTACCAGCTTCTGGATAACCTTCACCAGAGTTGTACCGATGTTTCCAGAAATATCTTGACATTTGATTCTGGATATTTCTTGAGTGATTTAGAACAACTATCTATATGTAAAATGATTTAAATCGTGTTTCAAAACGTAAATAAATCTTTCCAGCAATACTTCCTGATACAAATCGTCCCTCGAAATTAGGCCACGAAACAGCTTTTCACAAGTTTTCGTATTTTTGCGATCATAATATAGAATTTCTCCATAGAAACTTCCAGAAGTGTGCATTAAACGTTCATTTACAGACTTTCTCTTTAGCTGGTGAGTTTTTAAAAGTATCTTGTCCATATTATACGAAATAATTTAGCTCAAAACTGATAATTTATACAATGAATCAGAGCTACAGCAAACAGTGAGTCTTTCTTTTACAAAATGAAATATAATTACAAAATTGAATGAAAATAGGTTACTAACACTAATATATATTTACATTAATTCTATTTTTATTCTTTCTGTGCAAAATTACCTAATATTGACGCAGTACAATATTTAAACATCACCAAAGTTTCCCTTTACATTTTGCATATCTGTATCGACATCCCCTAAAAGTCTACAGTATCGAATACTTCAATATGTCCTGTAATGTTACATTGCCAAGTCATTAATATAGGAGGGGCCCTCGTACAATTGCACAATTCCCTTGTATGCCTGAAGTTACTCAATGACAAAGCAACCTGAGATATTTTTGCTTCCCCTCTTGTTTCGTCATCTGCCACCTTAAATTCGTTTTTTTTGTTGTTGTTGTTTTTTTTTCATATGTGAGTATAATCTGCATTTTCATAAAAGAGAAAGATTATCCCTCAGTTTTTGAGAATATAACATCAAGTCAAATTTTGTGCATGGAATTGATTTTATAATTTATTTTGACTATTATTAGTTAGTATCTTTTGTTATAGGGTGAAATCATTAATTGTTTTATAACTTAAATTCTATTGTCAACTTATAAACAATTATAAATTCTGTACTAATTGTAAACATTTGGAGGAACAACTAGTAGTATTCTTAAAGGCTCTATTTGGATCTAATTGAAAACATGATAGAAAAGCCAGCCGTTAATGAATTCCAATGTAATTAACAGTTTTGTCTAAAGTATTTTTTGCATAGATGTATTTGTTACTTTCATCTTTTAAACAAATAATATGGCTAACCTGTGTATTAGAAGAAACTGTTAAAAAGAAGAAAATTTTCTATGTATTCAGTGAATTGAATGAAGTAAGTTTTAATTGTAATATCTGTAAATTAAACATCAAACAATGTGTAGTTTCAGCACCTACTATTGTGAAGATATATAATTTTTAGTCCTGAGTCAGTCTTCCACAGTCGAGTTTCAGATGAAAAACCTATGTGCATCAATTATGTGCCGTGTGTTAAAACAATGACAGCATCTGTTCCATACGTACCTGATTATTCTGAAAGAAATGTGAATTATGTGGTTATGTTTTTTACTGCTCATAGATATACAACAGTAAACTATTGTAGCAATATGTGTATGTTTGAATGCAATCTATTAATGAGGCATATTGAAAGTTAAACAACAGAGCACTGGCCACATATAACTGTGTGTTATTGGGGGGGGGGGGGGGGCTGTGAACAGTGAAAGTAAACAACTGTGTAATGCAGCTGTGCACCTGTCAGCTACATTATCAGCATCAAAATTACAAACCCCCATTTTTCAGCCTTTGTAGCAATGCAGTATGTCGAAACCAAGGACAATCAACAAAGAAATAAAGCAGGCGAATGTCACAACTCCTACTTGTCAGTGACCCTCCATCCATGCTGGCTCCTCCATAGCCTCCATTTTCTTTGAGACCTCTTATGGTCAAACATCTGATAGTATGTGTTGGTGTGGTTCTTCTTTTCAGAAGTTAAGAATTACTGCTTCTACTTGGTTACTTTGAGCCATGGCTTTCAGGATGACATGTGAGCAAAACATGAATTTGATTTTGCATGAATCCTGTCAGCATTGGGAAGGCCATTCTATCTGGGATATGTCATTACATTTCAGCTCAGATTATGTTACAAGATTCTACAAGAAATGAGACAGATTTAAAAGACACTAGGTGCTAGTTTTGTGGATCAGTTCTGCTGGCCTTCTTGTGTTACAATCATGGTATACCTACAACATAAATCCAGAACAGCAGCTGAGCATTGTTAGTACAGTGGAATGTTGTTTAAACCTAAATTATTTCTGCTTTCAAGGGAGCTATTATCAGCAAGCAGATGGTCTGGCAATGCACTCACCTTTATCCCCCTTACTAGCAAAAATGTTCATGGCCAAATGGGAGACTGATTTTATTAAGACTGAACTACTGGCAAAACATGTATATTGGTACAGTTATGTAGATGATATTCTTTGTATGTGGAAAGGATACAATAGACAACTCCATAAATTTGTGGAAAATATAAATTGGTGGCTTACTAACATAACACTCAGCATGGACTACAAGGAGGAGGGGGAGGGAGGGGGGACAGTTTAAATTTCTTGGAAATTAACTTAACAATAGACGACAGTAACCATAAATTAAAAATTTACTGAAAAGACTTCTTCACAGGCACTTTCATCCTGGCTTCCTCCCAGCATCCTACAACCTACAAACATGCAGCATTCCATCACATGATCCATCATCTCTTTTCCATCCCTATGTCCCAAGAAGACTTTGACCAGGAACTTAACACAATAAAAACAATAGTCACAAATAATGAATTTGATCTCAACACCATTGATAAAATTTTAGGTAAAAAGACAAAGAAGCAAGCCAGGTCCCTACTGTCCCCAATGAAAAACTCAGACAAATTGGAAAAGAAATGGTGCCGATTACCTTTTATAGGCAAAACATCAAATAGCATAAGTAACATCTTGTCCCTCAGACAATAGGTAGTTTCTCGTTCAATGCAAAAGACAAACAACCAGCTATTACAAAAAGTGGGATTTATAAAATCACATGCCATGAATGTCAGTCTTGCTTCAATGGACAGACTGGGAGGCCTATCCATACCAGGCTTAAAGAACACCACAGAAGCAGGAGATTGAAGAAGCCTGATTCAACCTATGCAAGACATTGATGGAAGAATAACCACAAATACACAATAGATGTACAAATCCTCCAAACACAGAAAAATGGGGCCAAACTCAACCAATTAGAAATTTTAGAAATTAAAAGGCAGATGTCTATATCCCCAAACCTATTCAATTATTCACCTCTTTTAGATGTGATCACAACCCTAAGATAAAAGCAAAACTTTGAGCCCAGTCCATCGTAGTTAAAAAGTTCTCAGCTGATGCATTGTAGTGTAATTGCTGAATGTGTAGTAATGGATGTAATTTGTTAAAAAAATGGTCATTCACATAATTGTACATTAAGGTATGGATTGATTCCTTAAGAAGTTGAAATTATTACCTTTGCCTGGTCATTATGTTTATCTGTGCACTATCATATTTGGGAATCAGTAATGTACTTGAAAATGGGCTAATACCCAAAACCTAGGTTGTGCAATAACATTAATAATAAAATTGTGAAAGAACAGTGTTTGTTCAGTTAAGTTACTTAGCGAGTTTCACATTCAGATGTTAGTTGTTTGTGAGGAGATCATGTTGTACCTCTGTAAAAGGTAGCATAACCCAACAGCACAGATGTTCAACTAACTCTGCCAGTGTGATCCCATCCCAGAAGTCCAACATAACATTCAGTCTCTTCTCAAAGCCTTAGGCACTTCCCAGAACCTTTCACCTGAATCCATTTCCCTTCTCACCCCTACGGGTAACGCATAACTACCTTCTACATGTTCCCCAAAATCCACAAACCCAATAATCCCTAAAGTGTCATTGCAGCTGACTATTGTCCTCCAAGTGAAACCAACATACTTCAGACACCAAACTCACTGCTTAATCCCTATACACCTCTCTAACTTTATCCTAACAAGCAACTATTTCTCCTCTGAAGGAAAGGTACACAAACGAATCTGCTGCATAGCCATGGGCATCCATATGGCACCCTCCTATGCCAACCTGTTTATGGACAATCTAGAGGAAACCTTCCTAATCTCATAAAACCTCAAGCCCCTGGTGTAGTTGGGGTTCATTGATGATATCTTTATTACCTGGATGCAGGACCAGGACACCCTATCTTCATTTCTTCACAACCCCTATCGCTTTCACTCCCATCTGCTTCAACTAGTCCTCCTCAATTCAGTGTGTCACCTTCCCAGACATTGATCTGCTTCTCTGTGACCTTCTCTTCTCCGATGGCTCCATCCACACGCCTACCCACAATAAAACAACCAACCACCCACAGTAGCTGCCATTTCTTCCACACCAAAAAATCGCTCCCAAACAGCCTGACCACCCACAGGCGGTGTATCTGCAGTGACAAAAGCTCTCTTTCCCAGTATGCTGAAAGTTTCACAAAGGCCTTCAGAGAAAAGCACTATCCTACAGATCTAGTCCAGAAAAAGATTTTCTGTGCCTTATCCCCACACATCCCCAATCCTCCACCAACCCCAAGAACCATCTACAAAGGAGCACCATCTTTGTTACTCAATGCCACTCTGGACTGGAACAACTGAACCACATTCTTCAACAGGGTTTTAATTATCAGTCACCATGCTCTCATATGAGGGGCATCCTACCCAAGATCCTTCCCAGCCCTCCTAAAAGTGGTGGTCCATCACCTACCCAACCTCTACAACATCCTAGACCATCCCTATGCCATTCTCAATCCCAGCCCCATTGTAACTGTGGATAAGTTTGGCACCTATTTGTGCACATAATAGCTACCTTCTGAATTATTTAAATTGCACTTTTGTAACTAGGATCATCTTTCCACATTGAATGGCTTTTGTCAGGAATGTCAGTGCCAACAGAAAAGCTCCTAAAGAGGGCTCCTAGATTTATAAGGGAGACGAATTCATTCTTTGGGCAGTTAATTCTTTTTCTCCCTTCTCTACACCTTTTCTGCTTGTGACATTGCTTGCACCATGCTTACCTTAATCACTGCTGGATCATTATCATCAAATAAGGACAGAGCCATAGTTCCAGGAACTAAGTCACAGAAATGGCGAAAAAAAAAAAAAAAAATTTAGCAGCCTCACTAATTTCCAGGTCAATGTTTTAGTAATTTATCTATTGACCCATGAATAATAATTCATAATACAATACTTTCATCACTTCTGACAACAAAAGTGAGGTTGGGAGATACACTGGAGCAAGAAAAATACACATTCTTCTTAAAGAGTCCTCCTCCCAAAGAGATAACTCAAACTGATCTTGAAAGTCACTGCCTGTGTCATCCACCTATCATGACTTATAGCTTCTGGCATGAGAAACACTATCCTCTGCTTCAGAATTCTGGCAGTTAATTCCAAAAATTGATAGTTTCTTTGTAGAAACATGGCTTTCAAGAAATCCAAGAATGCTACAACAGTCATCAAGCATTTCTTTGCAACCACTCATAAAGATCTTTTTGTTGAGTTTCATGCAGGTTTCTCTAAATATTTTTAAAATGCCTGAACCAAAAGTTACACTATCACACTAAGCTTGAAAAATATCCTTAAAACACTCAAAAATGTGATGTTAGCAAAAGAGGTACAACAGGTCACAGTTAAATTATTTCTAGTATTCAACAGGAAGCTATGTTACCACATCGTTATGTTGCAACATAGTGCCTAAATTTTGTTGATAACACCCAACTTCTTCTCTGGTTGGCCGACAAACCTGACTTGCTCTGTTCCTGATAATGTTGAGATTTCAGGGACTCCTCCTGTTAATTGCTCTTTGTCTTGAAAAGTTATTATCACTGTCAGGCTGTCAATCCCTTCAAGCCTGTGAGTGTTGGGACCAGCTTTCTACTCCAGTGCAGTCATTGGCTCCCATTAAGGTTAAATTTGTGCCTCAGATCAGTGTGTAATGCTTCTTTTCCTAGGCTTTGAAAAGAAATATAATTTATTTCCTGGTTTTCAGTAAGATGCCCCAAAATTTTTGCAGCAGCCATTTATATGCAAACCCTGTTTCTCTCACTGATCTTGCACCCTATCAACAATTTTAAAAAGATGAATAGTAAAAAAGTGAAAAATACTTAGACTTGTTGGAAGTGTTGATCCTGCTACAATTATTGCTGTTGTTGATATTTGTTTAACAATGAAAGATCAATCTGCTTTCACCAGCAGTATCACAGCTTTTACTGGTTGGTGAAGAATCACCCATTTTTGATGTGCCAAGCTGATGATTGGCACAACATTGTTCCATTTCTAATCTCTTTTTCTCTTCTCATTTTCCATTGGAGAGTGTTTTCCTGTGTTTCAATTTTTTATTTGCAGCAACCATGGAGGCCAGTCAGTCTCTTTGGCAATGACACATCAGGATATTATTATACTCTACTTATCTCATTACTTCCAAAGCATTTGAATGAGCTGCCAATGAAACAGCTCATACTTTCCACAAAAAGGTTTCTCTTTTCCTTTACTTCAGTTCTAGTCAAATCTTTTGTAATCTACTTTATTCATCACAGAATTGAATAATATGCCAGTTCTAACAATTTTTGTCAGATAATGGAATCTAATGGGATCTTTTGGAGGCCGAGTAAAATGTTATTGTGTCCATTTGCTGTTAGGATGGAATGCGTGTGCGGTAGTCCCGAGTAGTGCAGAATGTGGAACACGGAAAACTTATTTTTACCCTTTATTAATATAGACGGTGCGACAATGCATTATGCGCGTCTGGTAACCCATCATCACTGTGTCGAGGGCAATACATGTTCACAACTGGCCGGTCTCAGACTGCTCTTCGTAGCTGGTGGCTGTGTATATGCCACGGCGCGCGAGCCGTGTTGCATTTCTCGTTAGCGTTCCGCGTGATAAGCGCACAGCATGGCAACTCTGGTGCTATCCACTATGGCCGTACAATTCTGCCATTACAATCACCCTCCTTCATGAAAACAAGCTACCGAAGGTTGCTCGAGACGACCTCCTGGGCGTCATGCGTTTGTCTCACCAATGGCAGCATTGGGGGGCACTTCAACATTTATTCTGTTTTGCAGACACAGTGATTATGGGCATTGGTGAGTGGGTTTTCAGGAAAACAATTTCATGCATTACATAGGCTGTACATACAAGAGACATCAATAAAAGCACAAAGAACACAAAACTGACAATCAAATTGGGTCAGCATTATTGGAAGGTTCAATAGACTTAATTTTAGTTGCTACCTCTAAGAAATTTAACTCATTACTAGCATTTATTACACTTTCATGTATATCCGCAATTAAATTGTCATCCTAGGGTAAGCTGGACAGAGAATGATTTGCATAGGTCAATAAGTATGATTCATTGTAATAAACAGGTAACATCCTTGTTAAAGGGAATTTTGCATCTGCATGAAAGGTGGTTGGTAATACAGATGGCATTTCAAACAGATCACATGATACATCACAGGGCGTAACATTCAGAATTAATCCACTACCAGTTAATTTGAATGTGAAAGGTAGTCCAGGTGTGTCAAACGTTTTACAGGTAAATGTGATTTCGAGAGTCAAGTTAAACAAATATATTATACCCTCAGAATATCTCTTAAGGAATGGTTGATGAAGATGCATTAAAATCCTAGGGCAATCACCGTGAGGTAGATTGTTCATAAACAAATCTTTCTCACAACTGTACACTCTAGTACCTAAGAATAGTGCTGTCTCTGGGCAAATTAGCTTATGGCAATGTTTACACTTATGAACATCATGTTCATTCAGGGATACAAAATATTTTCTATCTTTAGCTGATACATTGCATGAATACCTACTTGGTTCCATTTCACAGGCTAAGTATGAATTTTATACATTTCAAAATAGAAATTTCGGTATAGAAACAATTACAGTTAATTGATCTTCAATCATTAAAGAATATGTGGTAGTTTATCTGTAATAAGTATATAAATTGTAGGAATTGACAGGGTAAATCATGGTAGATGATGCATCTAGCTTACTTTCAATCAACAGCAACATTTGTAAAAATTGGTCTGGATGCAATAAAACACTATTCAAGAAATTGTTTGAACTACTTTCTAAGGCTACTCTTAAATTGAGAGCATCAAATTTAGCATTTGTTAAATTGTCAGTAATTTTTAACAGTAGGGTGTTTAAATCTAAATGTGCACTCACAGCTTGAAGAATTGCATATAATTCATGGATGGTTGCATTTATTTCACCACTAATTCTGTTAAAAAGCATAATGAACTCTTTCACAATTTGTTCAATAAACAATGTGTGTCTAGTAACAGTCTTCTGCATATTTCTTAACACAATTATTTCGTTAGAAAGGTTAATTGAATTTGTGTTAAACTGCTGCTCTAGAGCTAGTATTTTATCCTTTATATCCAATAGATCTTGGCTAGTTAATGTACCAAATACAGTATGAAGAACTTGACCTCCAAATTCAAACAAGGCACGTTTGTGCCTAATCAAGCTTTTACATGGCAAGAGTTTTAAGAAACAGTTAATTTCTTGCTCATAGCTAGCGAAAGTGGATTCTACTTGCATTTTTGCAGCAATCCAGTTGTTATACCAAGAGGTTCCAGTTTCCAAGACTCTATCATTATTCTTAATTGAACGGATCAAATCAATTTGTTTTTTAACAGAATAAAATTGTTGATGAATCTCAGACAAATTATATTTAAGCACAATTGTAGCACTGTGTGTTGAGTCTATCATGTCTGATGGTGGTTCAAATAACACACCTGCATTCTGTGATACTACATCTACAACATTAACGGAACACACTAACATAACAAAAAATGGAATTACAGTAAACATGGTTAATAAGTTCTACAAACTAGAATTAAACAATGAAGAAGAAGAAATATGCATCTTCGGTGACCTGTGGAACAGATATTATTAACACATGTGCACCTGGCACAATAGCTGTGATTTTATGTTGCACATCACATTCATATATGCACTCGGCTAAACGCAACACACCTTGCATTCACTCACACTACACATGCTTCCAGAAGTTGTAAGTGTGCCTTGGGCTGGCTCGCTGGGTTGGTGGCAGTGACACCTCAGGCTCGAAGTCTGGACTGTGAACTCACGGTACTCGGCTCCTGGATTTTGGAGCAGCTGGTCTGCCCCTCAGTCGGTCCTTGTCAACGTCCTGCGTTGCAACAGGGAATCTACCCAGGTAGGGCTTTACACGGTTGACATGGATGACAACCGAACGAAAAGGCAGTTGGAGCTTTAGAGTGACAGGTGACACCACCTCCAATATTGGGTATGGTCCCTTCCAAAACTTCTTAAACTTTTTGACCTGTGACTTCTTTAGCACTACATTGCCCAGGTAGACAGAGTCTCCCACTCGATACTGCGGCACAACTGCTTGGCAATCATGTTGCTTGCCTTGCTGAAGGAAGGACGGATGATTCTGCTGTTTCACTCCCTTCCATGCTTCAATTTGTAAGCTAACTCCCTTATGTGTTCATTGCTGATTCCAGCTGTCAACCGTGCAAAGTCCAAGGGTGAATGCATCTTCTGTCCATATACAATTTCATAGGGACTGATGCCCGCTGATGAGTGCATTTTAGCATTGTAGGCATTTACAACATATGGAAAACAGATGTCCCAATTATTGTGTTTGCTGCTTACATAGTGGCTAAGCAGCATTTTAATTATGGTTCTGTGTACTCTCTTGACGTGACCATTGCCTTCAGGGTGTGCTGGTGTGGTTCTCAACTGCATTATTTGCATCAGCTTACATATTTGTTTAAGTAAACCACTCATAAAATTCGTCCCTTGGTCAGTGATAATGCTTAATGGAGATCCAAACTTTAGAATCCATTCCTTGACAAAAACTTTAGCTATGGTTTCAGCACTTTGATCAGGTATTGTTACCATCATAAGATATCTGGAGAAATGACATCTAACTCAATTCTTTCAAAAGGTTCACTAGTCTTTAGCAGTTCTTGTAAATTTCTTCCCGAGTCATTCCGTCTGTTGCAGGAATGACATTGTGAGACAAACTCAAATACGTCAGCCTTACGACTTGGCCACCAATACTTTTCAGCTACTTTGATATTAGTTGCCTTTTTACCACAGTGTCTTGACAGTAAGGAATCATGTTATTCAGTTAGGATTTGCTCTCTCATGCTTCCTGGAATAACTAGGCGATTCCCTTTGTTAGTAACTTTGTACAGCAATCCATCTATTTCAATGAACTGTTGATCATTTTTCCGTATTTCGCATTGCGGATCTTCTTCTTGGGCTGCTTTTAATTCCTCCTTACAGCTTATGGTGACACAAACATGAACCTTACGACTTATCACATGAGCATTCACGTGTTGTTTCCCAGGACGATGGATAACAGTGAATTGGTAAGCACTCAGTTCTAATGCCCATCTTGTTAGTCTCGAACTGGGATCCTTTAAGCTCAACAGCCATGTAAGTGCGGCATGGTCTGTGATTACGGTGAATTCTCTTCCTGTTAAGAAACATCTGTTTTGTTTGAGACCAAACACCAGAGCACATAGTTCCTGTTCAGTGGTAGTGTAGTTACATTCCACCTTATTTAATTGCCAGGAAGCAAATGATACTGGACATTCTTAAACATCAAATTTTTGGGACAAAATAGCACCAACTGCAAAACTTGAAGCATCTGTGGAGTGGATGAAGGGCTTACTGAAATCTGGATAGGTCAAAACTGGAGCTGTGGTTAGAGCAGTTTTCAGTTTTTCCATTGCAATTTTGCATTCTGTTGACCAATTGAATGCGGCTCTTTTTTAAGTAACTGTGTCATTGGCCTTGCGATATCTGCATAATGGGCTATGAAGCGGCGATAGAAATTCAATAAACCCAAAAATGATTGTAGTTCTTTGACTGTTTGTGGTTCAGGAAAAGTTTTGACAGCTTCGATTAATTTTGGATCAGGGCTGACACCTTCACTGGTTATAACGTGTCCAAGGTACTTCACTTCACTTTGTGTGAAGTGACATTTATCTATTGATAAAGACAAGTTCACACTTCTGATATGCCCAAATACTGCTTGATGTCTCTCAGTGTGTTGCCTCATGTTTTCACCACAAATTTTCACATCATCAAGGTATACAAGAGCTTGTGTTGGGGTGAGCCCACGTAAAACAGAATCCATTAGGCACTGGAAGGTAGCTGGGGCATTACATAGTCCAAAGGGCATACGGAGGTATTTGTACACTCCTGTTGCAATTACAAATGAAGTTTTTGCTTGATCTTCTGGATGCACTGTTAATTGGTGATATCCACTAGTTAGATCACAGGCTGAGAATATGCGACATCTGCCCAAATAGTCCATGGTTTCTACCAAGTTTGGTAACGAGCAAGTGTCTGGTGTGGTGACAGCATTTAAAGCTCAGTAACCAACGCAAAATCAGAACTGTGGTTTGCCCGAAACAGATTTTTTTTTTACTAGGACCACTGGTGATGACCATGGTGGATCAGCAGGATCCCTTGGTTTAATAATTCTGGCCTCTAGTTGTTCTTTGACCAATTCTCTTTGACTGAATGGAATTCAGTAAGCCTTCTGCATGACTGGTGCTGCATTTCCAGTGTGTATGCGATGCTGAACTAAGTGAGTAACAGGTAAATTTGAACGTTCTCTGAAAAGATCTGAATACTCTAACAGAACAGGTGCTAAAATCTTCAGCTGACAAATGTTCAATCTTCTTCCAAATTTTGTTCTTTAATTCGACTTCTTTTTCAGCTCCTTGTTTCAATGTCACTACAAGAATCTGTTTTCGTGACTGCTACATCTGCTGCTTTGTTTGGAATCGGTATTACACCATCTTTACTTGTGCTGGGCACTTCAGCAACCTTCATTCCTCACGGCAAAATGACATCTGTATTGCTCATATTCGTATTGTTATTGGGACTCTCGCCACGTTTGGCCTCACCATTGTAGCTACGCCTATACTTCGGGCAACATAACGATGCATTGTGAAGGAAAAGGTGGAAGGTTAGACATTTTAGAGGAAATGCAAATATTTAAACATTTACTACATGACAAAAACAACCTTCTTAATGACCAACTACAACTGCGAAATAAAAGCTTCTTTGAAGGTTTACAACCATTATTTCATCCACCATAATTTCATCCCCACCACAATCTACTGGATACGTAAGTTTGGTTAGACTAGCTAGATCAGATGGAATTGATCTAACTCAATGATGTTTAAAGACGTCCTTTGGAGCGATGCTTGCCTAATCATATTACAATTTAACCATTTTCTCGTCATCCTCCCATAGTTTAAAATAGTTCTTTAAGTACATATTGATCTTTGTCGGTCAATTATTTTAAGTGTGTTGACTGGAGCGCTGTTCGCCAAGTCATACCTTAGCTTCGAGCATAATTGACCTTTGTCGGTCAATAGTTTAAGTGTGTTGACTGCAGCGATGTTCGCAAAGTCACACGTTAGCTTTAAATAATTCCCGCTGTCATGCCCTAATTTCAGTGGCAGTGGTCACCAGGCCTGAATTATGATGGCAGTAATCCACACGCAGGCTTTTATAGTACGTGTGTGGATTACCTTCATGGAAATAGTGCCCCATTGCCGCCATATTTTCCCCTACTTTAGTCTCTTCTGTAACTTATTACCATAACTTCATGAAGTTCAATCTGGCACGCACATAAGTTGGTTTTGGCTTGTTTCTGGCCCATTAGGTCAAGTATACTAATCTTGAATATTGATTATTTTATATGGCCAGTATTTCCGGCTGTTACAGATTAGATGTTGACTGTTTATAAGTTCATTCATGACCATTTGTGTGCCAAGTCAATAGGATGTTCATGCGTTATAACTATAGCTAAGCAAATGCTTAACCTTTACGTCTTAAAAATTATGCACCTGGGCATAATAATGACAATGTTGGCATTCTAATGGCCTTCCCACACCCATGTCCTTATTAGGTGATTAAACTTCGTGCTTAAGCACAATATTGTCCTAGACAGGTCACACATTGTAAACACGTGATGTCCTTTTCATATCAAGATCAAAGAATAACCAATAAATGTTAAGACAGTAGTTCCAAATACATTCTGCACAGGTTAATATATACGCCCTTTTCCTCACTTGCACCTTTATTTTATTTCATTTTTTGGCTGAATTCTAATTTAAGAGTTAGGTTGCGTCTTGCCCCAAAAAGTACACATCACACAGTTCATGCTCAGGAGCGAAGTAATGCGTCCGCTTAGACGGGCCTCATGATGTTATTGTCAGTTCCAGTACAACACTCGTGGCTGCCGCATCGTGGTGGGGAAGTGGGGCTGGGGCAGCTTCAGTTAAGTTTTTAAAATATGACGACACTTGGTGTATATGTATTTTTAGTTTGACTATGTCCATTATGGACAAACATTAGTAAGTGTAATTCTGAAGAAGGTTGGGTTATTCCAATTGAAACCTAGGTAAATCTAGGTAACTCCGCAACTGAGGCTGTTAATTTTGAATTTAATATTTATACAATTGCTGACAGGGCCACGAAATGCTGAAAGTATTGAACAGCAGAGCTCCTTTTCTGATCAGTGGCAACTTTACTTCAACATGGGTTGCCTTTCCTGTTCCCTGAGGAACTTGCTGTGGCTGAGTAATTTGTACTTCGACCCGGAGGGTTCCAACTGATGTGTTGGTTGGGGTGATCGGTCCCTCGATTTCAGAATTTCGGATCCTGAAGATCCATTACTTCGCGCCTGCGCATGAACTGTGTGATGTGTACTTTTTGGGGCAAGACGCAACCTAACTCTTAAATTAGAATTTAGCCAAAAAATGAAATAAAATAAAGGTGCAAGTGAGGAAAAGGGCATATATATTAACCTGTGCAGAATGTATTTGGAACTACTGTCTTAACATTTATTGGTTATTCTTTGATCTTCCAGGTTGTAAATTTTGTGACCTAGTCTGATTCTTCCTTCTGCGACAAAGATCTCTGCCCCGTTAGCAGATAAGAAATCAAATCCAAGTACACCATCAAAGTGTGTTTCATTATTAGAAACCACTTACACCGTTGCTGTGTATTTGTCCTGGCCTAGGCACAATTCTACGTCAATTTCTGCAAGTTACATAGTTTCCCACCGTTCAGCCCCCGCACATTAAACATTGGTGGTCTCAGCTTGTCCCTTTGTCTATAGAACACCACATCAATTAGGTCTGTGCTCCTGTGCCGATCAATAATTTAATATTTTTTCCACGATAAGCAGCACCTATCATGAAGTCATTATCAAATTGATTTTCAGCTGCACAAACAGGAATCACTGCCTCGGGCAAGGAGCGGACGCTGTGGTGGCACATATGTCCCCGCACTCGTTTAAAGATCTGCCGAGTTGTTTGCTGCTCACATTTCGTTTCTTCTTGTTGCGACAGTTTCTCGCTAAGGGAGCCTGTATCCCACAGTTGTGGCAGGTCCTGTTCTCCTTACAGTCCTTGCGCTTGTGACCAGGCCTATTGCATCAGTAACATTCCACATTTGAGTTGAACATGCAACGTTCTTCTTTTTGCATGTCATTTGGGCATCTCAATGCTTCGACAAAACCAACAGCTGCTCCTACTGCTTCTTGAAATGTTGTACAGTGTACGAGACTGACTGCTTTGTTTACTTCTTCCCCATACAACCCATGGATGAATGTGTCAAGAGCTCTCTGATCAGCTTTGAAAAGCTTGATCCGGTTCTCATTTTCGTCCTCTACAAGCTCGTAAGTCTGAGCATTTATGTTTCAGATTCTATCAGCGAATTGCTCGATAGATTTGTCATGCCACATGCGCAAACTATGAAGTTGCTCATGGTAGAATCTGATCACATTTTTGCGTTTGAACCTCTGAAGCACTACTGTTTTAAAATCATTGTAAACTTCTGTTTTCACGCAAATCAGCTCTGCGCTAATGAAATCTTGTGCAGCTCCATGGATTCTCAATTTAGCAACTGCTAGCTTATCTGAATCAGTCCACGAACCCAACAGAGCTGCTGTGCCTTTGAGTTTCCAAAAAAAATACTTTCACATCTTCCTCAGGTTTTCCACTGAACACTGGTACAGGTGGCAATAGTGAAAAATTCTTTATTGGAATGGAAGTGCCGTCATGTGACAAATCAACCGGGAGGATACGCTCGCTTTTATCTGCTTTTAATTGTTGAAGCTCTCTTCGTAGTTCTTGTATGATGGTTTCCAGCTCGACCATGTACCTCGTGTTTGCATCTACCATTTTGAATGCAGTCTATGCCGGTCACTCAATACAGAAAAATTTAAATCCATCACTGCCTTTCGTTTTGAGCCAATCTAAGTAGACTAACCTGATTTCCAGCACTGGATGTCCCCATGTTGTTGGACAATGTCGTTGGCTGCTGCTGCTTGCTGTGTTGTCATTAAGATGCTCCAATGTTAAGTTTACACATCGCTGCACTTTTCATGACTGTAGTTTTTCCGAAAATAATCCTACACCTGGCACCACTTTTCTAATGGGGTCTTTTGGACGGCCGAGTAAAATGTTATTGCGACCATTTGCTGTTAGGATGGGATGCATGGGCGGTAGTTCCGGGTAGTGCAGAATGTGGAACACGGAAAACTTAGTTTTACCCTTTATTAATATAGACGGTGCGACAATGCATTATGCGCATCTGGTAACCTGTCAGCACTGTGTTAAGAGTGATACATGTTCGCAACTGGCTGGTCTCAGACTGCTCTTTGTAGCCGGTGGCTGTGTACACGACACGGCGCACGCGACTCCGATTACATTTCCCGTCACTGGAAAAGAAGGGAGAACCAATAGAGGTACTCATGGTACCCTCCGCCACACACCGTCAGGTGGCTTGCGGAGTATGGATGTAGATGTAGATGTAGATGTAGATTCCGCGTGATAAGCGCACAGCACGGCGACTCTGACACTGTCTGCTACGGTCATACAATTCTGCCGCTTCATTCATCACAGAGTTGAATAATATGTGAGTTCTAACACTTTTTGTCAGATAATGGAAATTATTTTGAACCACATATGTTGGGCTTCCCTTTGTCATAAGCTTTAAAACTCTTATATTGTAGAAGAAAATGTTTCAAACTTGCTGATTGGAGATACTTTGATTGAGTAGAAACAAAGCCAAGAACAAAGATGTAAAATATTTTCTTAATAAGTGTAATGAGATGATGGTAAACAGCTGATCCTCTTTAAATATCTAGAAGGAACACACTGCAAAGGTTTGCAACAAAAATTGTTTGAGATATAACTGAAGAATCAATCATGAATGCTACTTTAAAGAAAAAGCTGTTTTCGTTGATTTTGTTCCACAGCTTTAATAAATTACACAATTATGTGTAAGTGACATTCTGAGCACCTATAAAATATTACTTACAAATATTATATTTTGACATTTGCTTTGTGATACACACTTATGTAACACATACTGTTAACAAAAATGTTTGCTAGAAAATGGTCTCAGACTGAAACTGGTTGTTAAATTAAAAAGAAATTATCCAGAAGCTTCAAGTGTTGCAATATGTCAATTCTAATGCCTTATCTTTGGTGAAAAATAAGTGAACCAAATGCATAATATTATAAAATTAAGTTATCTAATAATAACAATAATCTTCATAATAATAATAATAATAATAATAATAATAAAAGTTTAATAATGACATTATAAGTTTATCTAACAATACCAATGAGCAGTCATGGAACATAATTAGAGTGAAAACATTCATTGTTTTTTCACATTAACTTAGCAATAGCAAGTCACTTGCTACAGGATGTAAAAATCTCATATTAATTCAATGAATGGAAACTTACATTAATTCTCCTTTATCAGTATCTATGAGTGATAGCAAAGGAATTAAGTAAAATGAGGTATCTGAAGAAAATGATCTTCCAGACAATGATTTCTGAACTTCTAAGCTGTTGTGGATAATTTTGCCTTTGTTTGATTTAGCTAACATCTTGCACACATCACTTTTTTGTTGACTGAAATAAACAAGGGGAAAGGAGCTGAACTTTTATTAGAAAGTGGAAAAATGAGCATAGACAAAACTGACTGGAAGGATTTGGGTGGCTAATACATTACTGTAATTCAAGTGTTTTGATTACATACTTTTTTCCCAATTTTTCACCATTAACATCCCATATGGTTAATGTCTGTGTTTGTCAATCAGAGTGAACACACAACCACCAAAAGAGTTACACACTCAAGCTATAGGAGCATATAATGTAAGAGATGAAGGTATGCTTAGTTTGATCCAAATCTTGAACAAAAGAATTTTTTGGAGGTTCATCTGGTAGGAAAGGTTATTAAACTCATCAATGAGCTGTTACCGACTACACATTGGCGACAGTGATAAGCAGCTTACAAGTATATCCCATAGTTGCTGTCTTTGGGGATATTTGCTTTACAAACTTTGCCTATCTTCAAGGAGTCAGACAAAGGTCAGTTATTCCTAAACTTGAGGTTATTCAAGGTTGACCCAAATTACTGTCATCAGGCTTTATACTACACTTTTCTGAATGCTTCAGTGAATGATCGATGGAGAGACTTATACTGATTAAAATACGAGGCGTGTTTTTTAAGTAAGTACAATTTTGAAATTAAAAAAAAAAAGATGTACTAAGATATCTCAATAATTTTATTTTTACATGAAAGCCTGTACCTTAATCTATGCACTGACGCCATTACAGTCCGATTCTTCCTTGTTTACGTTGTATACTGAGTGTTTAAGGTGCCTCCGATAACCGTGAGTCCCGCCGACTGTGAAGTACGGGCTGTTATAAGATTTCTTAGTGCTAAAGGCCTAAAAGCGATCGATATTGATCATGAGATCTGTGCAGTTTATGGAGAAAACATTATGAGTGATGGAATGGTAGGAAAGTGGGTGAGAGCATTTAAAGGTGGCTGCACAAATGTGCATGATGAACAACGGAGTGGGCGTCATTAGGTCTTTAATGAAAGCTTGGTGCAGGAAGTGGACAATAAGGAGAGAGAAAGCAGATGTTTTACAATTTCCTCCTTGCAGGATGGCTTTCCTAATGCTTCTCATAGTGTTTTGTATGGCACTGTGACCGAGCACTTGAATTACCGAAAATTGTGCTCACATTGGGTACTGAAAATGTTGACGGATGTGCACAAAATCAAACATTTAGACAGTGCATTGACTTTCCTTGAGTGGTACCACAACGATGGTGATGATTTCTTAAGCCAAATTGTTACGGGCGACAAAACATGGGTGGCCTATGTCACACCAGAATCAAAGCAACAGTCCATGGAAGTTGTGCAAGGGCTTTGTTTTGCTGCAAGACAATGCCCGTTCGCATGTGGCGAACCAGACCAAAGATCTCATCACATCTTTTTGATGGGAAACTCTAGATCGTCCTCCGTGCAGCCCCAATCTTGCGCCCAGTCACTACCATCTGTTCCTGCACTTGAAAAAACACCTGGGCAGTCAGCATCTTCAAGATGATGCTGAAGTCAAAATAGTGGTGATGCAGTGGTTAACAAGTCAGGTGACAGACTTCTGTGAGGAGACTATTCAAAAACTGGTACAACATTATGATAAGTGCCTCATTGTTGACAGAAATTATGTATAAAAGTAGATTAAGGTACAGGCTTTCATGTAAAAATAAAATTATTGAAATATCTTACCACATCTTTTTTTTTAATTTTAAAATGGTACTTACTTAAAAAACACGCCACATAATTCAGAAACAAGTAACTCTGGAATTAAAGGCTGCTGCCAGCAGAAATAAATCAAATGTGAAATAAATTAAATAGTGATAAATTACTTAACAAACCTCTGATGGGCAGTAGAAAATGGCAACAGAAGTGAAAAATAGAAGTGAAGGGAAAAAACTGTAGAGTTAGGACAGATTTAGGAGTTCATTGTTAATGTATTATGTCAATTTAACTGGGATGACATAAGGAGGTACATAAAAACTAAAAGTTACAGAATAATTATTATCTGTGAAGTATGATAGTAGATGAAATTTTCATACACTGAACAAAACCTAAAATTTTAGTCTTTTTAGCTCATGGGATTTTATTGAATGTCTTTCAATTCAGAGATGTTCGTTACTGATTTTTGTTACTTTTGTGCTTGTTGATTTCATACCCCGAAGACCATATATTTTGCAAATTGAACTGTAAGATGTCTAACAATTTTAGCCCATTTTCTTGACTGGCATTTAATTCATGTACAATAGAGGCAGTGAAGGAGATAAAGGGCTATCTCAATGTGAAAGCTGTTTATTACAAACAGAAAATCAACATTATATGATTTGCTGAAGACGTAGCAGTGGTTGCTGAAAGTGAACAGAACTAGGTCAGGTGGATTAAGCAATGGAACATGTGGTAGCTGATAGCTGTAATGTATGAATCAACAAAAAGAAAACTAAGATAATAGTTCACATAGTGGGTGAACATGCTTGATGCTTAAATGCTAAACTACTACAAGAGACTTTTGAAGATTTTGACGACTTTCGCTCTTTCAGAAGTATAACTGATAAAGAAGGATATGTTGGCACAGACTACACAGGGTAGAAGGGATTTCTGCAAAAATAAACAGCTTCTCATGTCCAAAAATATAAACACTGAGACCAGAGAAAGATTAGTGAAAAGCTATGTTTGGAGCACAGCCCTGTTTAGGTATGAAATATGAACTGCCGGGAAGATAGAAATGAACTGATTAACTCCCTCTAAGATGTGGTTTTATGGGAGACTGTTGGATTGATATTGAAAGAAAATATTTACAATTCATTTATATAAAAAGGAAAAGTCACATGAGAGAACAGTAAACTTAAAAGGAGACAGAATTGCTGGGTATTGTTAAATTTACGGAAGTGAAATTCTAAGTCCAGTAGACTCTCAACTATCCAGCCTGATGTGGCAGAAGATCAAGCTTGATAGGCTGGAGTTCTATAAATTTTCTATGCGAACCACAGCCTTACCATACTAAACATCCTTTTTTTAATACCAAAACCAATTTTATTAAAATGTTCTGACTTCTTATATAATAAATTCTAATTATAAGTGTTTGTTATGCACATACCACACCCTTCAAAAATCATTGTGGGAAACATAAAATGGTCTTCAGTGTAAAGTATGAATGTTTGATTACACACGTGATAAGCCAGGCCTAAAAAGAAGATGAAATTTACAAGTCTGAGGTTTTAAAAAAGTCTGTAACAGATGACTGTTTCCCTCCTTTAGCCCTCTTCCATGCTGCAATATCCCTCCACTTATGCAAATAGATGATTTCAGCTGGTGTTCCTTCCTCTCATTCATGAATGTACTGCAGTGCTGCCTCGGTCATCCTGAACCCTTCTGAATGTGGGATGAGATTTCTCGTATCACCAAAGTTTGCCTATTCCTTTTGTTTTACTTCTCCCAGTGTCATCAATTCTACAGTATTGTTGCCAGTGAGTCCACCAATTTCATCATTTGCCACCCATTCTGTGACGTCCTATGCATCAACATACTCACAGTCCAGTGCATTTTTGATCAATGAAACATCATCATTTCCATCTTTGACTTCAGTTTCTCCCATGGATTCAAGTTAAAATGCGTACTTTTGTGATCTAAAAGAATTTTGCAAGACCTTTCAAGTGTTATGTTTGGAATCTCTTCCCACATTTTGGCCAACCACTTTATGGCATCTAGAAGTCAATTGTCTTCAAAATGGTTGCACAGTCCTCATTTTTATCAATCATAGGTATCAACAAACTGAGAAAACAGTTGTGATACTTCTTCGTATAATGTTTTAAGGATGCTTGGGTCCATTGGCTGATAAAGAGTGGTCACATTTGGTGATAAAAATCACACTTACATATATCCGTGTGTGAGTTCATCACTGGCAGGATGCGAAGGCACATCATCAAGGAACAGCAGAGTTTTCCTCAGTAAATTGGTGTCTTTCAAATCTTTCTCTGCAGCTGGTATGAATTCAGTCTGGAATCAGGTTTTAAATATTTCTGAATTCATCCATGCTTTCATTTGATGAGTGTAATGTAGGAGCAGTGATTCCTGATTTTTTAGGTTTTTGTAAGCTCTGCATTTCCATGATTTTCCTATTTATGTAAGCCTAAACTTATGGTAGCCAGTTGTGCTACTGCAAGCCAGTACAGTATGCTGTTTCTTATTCTTCTTATATAAGGGTGCCACAGCTTCTGTTTCTGAAGCAAGTACTTTTAAAGGGAGCAATCTGTAATTTGAACCACTCTCATCACAACTGTACAACTGCTTGCTAGAAATTCGCTCCAAATGAATTAACTTCAAACAATTTTTTCCACCAATCCAACCATCCATCACTGGCAATAAGTTCTGAAACTTCTCCTCCTATTTCCTACTGAAATAGCATTGCTTTTTCCTGACAAATCAGCCCAATAATAGGCAAACTTTTTCCTCATAAATGTTCATGTCACAAGAATGAAGTTTCCTCAACTGTTTTATGCTCAGCTTTCAACATTGTCCTCCTTATTTGCATTCCACTTCCTGTAGCTTGGGTGGCACACCACTTTTCAGTTTCCACTGAATTTTTCTTCCAATTTCCAACAACACATTTTCCTACCCCTAACTCCACAGCAATAGTTTTGACTGCTTCCCTAGAATCTAGTTGCATTGCAGCATGTAGTTTCTGATCCATAGTCACTACAAGTTTTTCTCATTTGTCATCCATTTTGGATTCCTTAATTAAAACATAAAGGACAGCTTAAAGCAACAATTTAGCAATGCACCCACTTTGGATGTCTGATACGCAACTGAAGAAACAAAGAACAACAGGTTGCCAACAGAGCTGCTCTGCCCATGTGTTCATTGTCATTTGTGAGTGCTGGAAGAGGGCTCCCAAGTATCATTAGTTGAAAATTGGTTCCAGTAATTTATTCAGTTTTAACAATAATACAGTATGTACCTTATAATTTTAACTCCAGAGGCACTAGAAGCATAAAATATTTTGAAAGACCACATGGAATTACAGTCACTGCCCAGTTGAAAAAGCTTTGGGAAAGTACAGTAAGTACAATAAATTAACCCTTATTTTATCATGGAGAAGTATTATTATGGCATTAATTAAGTAGACCAAATAGTCACAAACTGAACAGTCAAGAGTCTGCTGTACCACCAATAGATAGATTTCAACACAGAAAATACTATGACCAAGACTTTGGGACAGATACTTCCTCGTGGAGGAGACAATGATGGTTATACAGCTCACTCAGACCACAGTTTGAGATGGACCCATTAGTTGCTTGAGGAGGAGACAAAGATTACAGTTAAAACCAATTGTCAATCCTTTAATGCAACAAAATTAAGTTCATCTTCTTACAATAGTGAAACATGAAACAGTTGCTTCAGACAATTTTTATTAACCTCGTCTCTTTATTCATTTTGTTTCTTCCTTGAAGAAACAAAGCAACCATGTTTCACACCAAAATTTTCATGTATCTCTACTTCTAACCTAGGGCAACCTGATCCAGCAAATTAAAACATTGCATCTTCATTCAACAGGTTGTACTATGTTCCTGAGTCCAACACAGTGTCAGGTGCTGTGGATCATCGAACTGAATGAAGTTAACAATCGGGACATCTACTGTACGTTCACATTAACATTTCTGTGTAATGTTTCAGGGCTGAATATGCTCGTTTCCTGTTGTTAATGCACTGCCTTTACCTCTTGGACACTCACCACTTTACAGCATGGGGAATGCCTTGAAAATTTGTTAATGTTTTTATCTCATCTGCATACACTGATCAAACTTCAAGATATTTATTTGTATGCATTCATGAACCTAATACGGATATCATTTTTTTCATGTCATAAGCCTTCATTTCACATGTTTTGTACTATAAAAATCTTTAAAACTGAGCATGTGTTACATACGACTTGACACATAGTAAAACTATGGTATTTTAAGTGAACTTTTCTAAAACAATAATAAGTAACTTCCTCTCTTTCTTGTATTGTCAGTTTCTCATTAAGAGAATCATACTATCATCAGTATGTATTGCTACAAATTTTTTCTCATTTGACTATACGGTGACTATTAAAATTGTAAGTTATTGACTTCTTTAAAACAACTTGTTTTTTTCACATCAGTCTGAGGCATTTATTCTTTTGTATCACTATGGGTCCTCTTGTACACTGTTGACTCAGCTACTTCTGCCTGTAGGCCCTGTAAGCACCAATAGATCACTCTGGTGGAACAGTCTGATTCTTGTATCGCCAGTCTCTCATTTCTGAACAATACTGAAACACAATAGATATAATCACTTATGGTATAATGAAGCTGTCCACTGTAAATGTCATTTAATTACAATATAACACGGTTGTGTTCCAGAACTTTTTCATGACAGCCTATTACCTTGATATTATCTTTAAAGAAATATCAAATGATTGTGATACCTATTACAGACAACAAGAGAAATACTCTTGGGTCTAATCCATTAGTCATACTCCATCGTTTATCTCCTATAGACTCTTACTTCCCTATTACTCTTCAGTTAAATCATCATTGCCAAAACAGATAAGAAATTGAACAGGGTACACAGGGTGTCTAGCAGTAAAAGAGAAGGTGAAATATATGGCCCCTCCTGCCTTTTACCAATTTACTTTAGTGTGCAGAACTTGCCATAACTTCTAACAGAATTAGGTGCGTGAAGGACTTATTGAATTGTATTCATTCCTTTACTTATTCACTGTGTTCTGTAGAATCCAAAATGAAGGAAACATTCAAGGATCTGGAATGGTCAATCTCTAGAGTGTGGCAGCTGTTAGAAACCACACTGATAGCTAACTACTGTTCAACTGCTGGAAATTATTTGTGCTTACTCAGGCTACATTTCACAGAGTTAATTAGCAGTAAAGCTTCTACTTAGAAAACTAGTGCTGCTTCCTCAGTAAGCTTATCTCCTACTGCTAGCTAAACACCTATATGATGCCACTGATGTTCGTCAAAGAAGAATAATAATAATAATAAGAAGAAGAAGAATAATAGAGTCCTGACTAAAATGATTGCTATTTGTCTCGCATGCAACAGGATTCTTAAATCTTTGAATTTAGATAATCAGGCTTGTAGAAGTGGCTATTAGTTACTTTTTTCTTAAATTTTCTTTGAAATTTATATAATTTCTCAGTTTCTTACTCTGTGTCAAAATGGGAACTTGTGAGAGACTTTTGGACCATGGTATAGAACTATACTTGGAATTTTGGACAAGAAATATTTTTGTGTCTTTTATTGTGGTTGTGTATATCTCAGTTCAACTGAAAATGATTTTAACAGTTATCTGCAGTTGTTATTAGAAGATTCAGTATTTCATTAAAAAAACACACAAACACGACTGGACCATAAAAACTTCCTTCACTTTAGGTTCCATGCCTCAGAAGATAATGCCATAAGGAAACAAGGTACAAAATATGAAAAGTAAGCTGGCATTTTTTTTTTTTTTCTTCAATGGCAGATCCTTCTAACCGAAAAAAAAGCTGACATTTGCTTTGTCATTAGTTAATCTACAGGTTGCATCCCTTAAAAACTTGTTGCCCAAACAGATTCCAAAGAATCAAAGAATTCTACATACAGAGTGTCATTTTGTGTATGACTGTTATTGTCTATTTGTTGTTAATTTTTTTTTGTGTAACATCAACTTTTGTTTGTCTACAGAGAGGTATCCTATTCACTATCACAAAAGCAGGAGCTCCAAAGCATTGCTATTGTCGATGTCAAGGTGCCCCTTTCCAGTAATATGTTTATTGAAATGATGCAATAACTGAATGTGATGTTAATGTGGTGTTCCCACGCTGCATTCATGGCAAGGTTCAGATGCTGATATTTTTTAGCTGCTTACCTGTGTCCTTGCTTCTCAAAATAAAATATTGTGTGGTATAATTTTATTATTTATTTGTCTTTCTCACACTTGTAATAGTGTAAAATCAATGACTGAGACACAGAAAAGAGAACACCCGTACAACTCCCTCATTATGGATTATGTGATCAAGTCTTAGAACTATGAAGCTGGAGAGAGAAACAAGTCGTGGGAGGTGCTTGGCTGGAACCATGTCTCCAGTACAAGAATTTTCAGGAGTTGTAGACCTCATCAAAATGATTTGTTAGTCATAACACATTGGCCTGAGAGACAAGTGGCTAAGAGGTGTATTCCGTAGTGGCCACTGGTAGGAAGGTCTGTGCTCCCAGTAGTACCTGCTTCCCACAAGTTGTACAATGACTAATGTTCATATACTATGTTTGGTTAAGGAGTGACCAATTTACAGTCATGTAGGCTGTGTACTATGATTGTCTGCAGTCTTTTGTGAATGACGAACTAGCTAAAAGGAAGTATCCCAAATATCAGGCAGTTCAGTGACAAGGCGTCATTGTCAACATGGCATAAAAGATATGCTTTTCCAAATGCTTCCACCTGTCTTAAATTAACAATGGGCAAAAAAAAAAAATCTATCAGAATTGTAA
This sequence comes from Schistocerca gregaria, assembly GCF_023897955.1. Lineage (NCBI taxonomy): Eukaryota > Metazoa > Arthropoda > Insecta > Orthoptera > Acrididae > Schistocerca > Schistocerca gregaria. Next base: position 756,109,423 of record NC_064920.1, on the reverse strand, counting down.
ATGCTTATTTATTCAAGGAGAATATACAGGACAGTAAAATGAGCAATAATTCACCAATGATACACAAAAATAACAAATTTATTTCTTTCCTGTAAATATTCTCACAATACTATAAACCTAACTTTCATAATGATGTGCTTCTGGGTGTTCAAATGACTTTTTGATTCAATTTTTGTGTTCAACATTTCAATAACTAACCCAGTCATCTTGCTGTGATCCACAATGTCATGCATTTAGTTGGAGTCCAGGTAGTGAGTACATAAAACAATAAAGTTCACACCAACTGAAAAGAAGATGTCTGGGTTGATCTTTGGAATATTTTGAACAAAAATTGAATCAACGGCTTGACTGAATGCCTGAAAGCTCACCATTATCCATATAAACCAATCTGAGAGAGATCTAGTTTTCCTTTACAACAGGTCAGAAACAATTATAGTGGAGTCTGAGAAAAAGTGTGGCAAATATCGTAGATCAAAGTATCTTGTACCAAGAAGATAGAGCTCTATTTAATGCAGAAATCTAGCTCAAATCAAGAATTACAAGGCACTACAAGCACTATTGCAAAAATCTTGACCATGTCTTTAACAAGGCAAAAATATATACTATGTACAAAAATCTTGAAATATCAAGAACAAAGCAAAAGCAATTTAAAGCACTACTATGCATGAAACAAATAAACTCAGTAAGGTGAATAATATTCAACTCCCTGAAGATAGTAGGTGTGTGATAGATGATATTGAGTTCAAATCACTGTCTACTAAAGTCAATGAATGCTTCCCAACAATAGCTGAATAGACAGGGGCAACAAACAGACCATTAACAGCATATCCTTTAGACTTGCTTACACAGGCAGTGCATACTTCTCCACCAGACATGATTTTGCCAAATTATCTGTTGGAGAGACTACACAACTCATTAAGTCACTGAAGATCAGTAACTCTTCTGGCCACAATGGTATTTCAGCCAAAGTCCCAAACTCTTGTACTGACTTGGTACTGATGGCACACTTCCACTTGGTCCCTGAGTGGAGGATGCTGGGAGCAGAAGCTCATGATTGGCTCATAGCACACTGGCTCCTTCTCCCAGAGCAGGCAAGTTATAAGTTGTAAAAGACACAAATTTATAACAGATTAATATGTCATAAAAGTGACATGAAAGTTGATGATGAGAACCAGATACAGCTCCTTCACTGATTTTTATAAATATTATTAATAATCACTATGGAAAATATGACATATGAATCAGCACTAGAATAACAATGGCTTTAGTGCATAATATTGTTACATCACTAAGGTTGTCAAAATAGGTAAACATTCCAGAGCAGCACAAAATCAGCTGACTTCCATCGATCACAAACAGGTCAACATTAAGTGTGCAAACAGCAGTGACCTCTTTAGTTACCTTCAAAGATTGTTCCTGAAATACTGAAATAACACTGTAGTAACTCCCATTTATATAGTGGAGATAAGCAAGTTTTGCTAGGTGTTTTTTCCCCCCCCCCTCCCCCTACCTAAGTCCTTCAGTTCTTCAGTTGTGTCAAAGATGATGTAGTCATCTATACTACTTTATAAAGACAAGTCATAGTGTAACATTGTTACCAAAATTTTGAAAAGCTGCTGGTTAATTTACATCAGAGTTTTACACATTTGGGTGGACAGAAATCTTTGAAAGTCCTTGACCAATTTACTTCAAATTTTCACTTGTTACTCTGATAAACATTCGGATTGACATAGACTACATAAATATCTACAGAGGGATGCAGAAAAATGTAGACACTCTTTAATAGTTAATATATTTGGAAGAAGATGACATATCATTGCAATTTTGAATGGTAGAAAAGTCCATTGTTTTCTCAACAGATCTTGGTGCATTTTCCAGCAGATGACAGTGCAGCAATGAATGAAGTAAGACTGTCATTTGAGTAATGCAAGGTCATGCTGAAGTGGTACTGGAAGTACGAAACCATGGTGGAGATACAATGGTAATGGTGTAATGTTTATGGAACTCAGCCAGAAACACATACAGCAATATATTGTATTTGGGATAAATTTGAAGCTGTCAGTACTGACCAGGATGTGCATAAAGAAAGGTCTGGCTGACCAAAAATATCAACAAGTCCAGCTCCCAGTGCTGCTGTGTTTCAACATTTTATTAGGTCACCTCAAAAATCAGGGAAGCAGCGTGCAGATGAAAGTGGGGTAAGCCAACCAAGTGTAGGATGAATTCTGAAGGCTGTAAAATGGAAAGCCTATATTCCAAGGTCACTGCATGCTATGAACAAAGGATGGAGTATTGCGAGGCATGCTTCACAAGGATGAATGGTTTGCACGAATGGTTATCTAGTACGATGAGGTGCAATTCAAACTGAACGACACTGTAAACTACCACAACTGCATGTACCGGGCTCCTGAAAATCCTCACATTCATGTGGAAAAACATGTTAATCTACTGGATGTTAATGCGTCATACGGTCTCTCACTGAGCAATTTGATTGGCCCATTCTTCTTTGAAAGTACTGTAACTGGTGAGCTGTATCTTCATATGTTGCAAACATCAATTTTACCTGCCATCCAAGAGCTATTGGAAAATGGAAGATTTTACCTACAACAAGGTGGCGTCTACCTCACTACCACAGTGATGTTAGAGCGTACTTGGATGAAACTCTACCTGGACAATGGATAAGTGGAAAAAGAGCTGTTGAATACCCACCACAGTCTCCAGACCTTACATCTCTTGACTTCTACCTATAGGAGACCTTGAAAAATAAAGTTTGTTGACAGATGGCAGCTACATTTAATAATGAAAAACCATCATGGCATCCAGTAATGGTATGTCATTTTGTTCCATTAATATTGACATCCAAAAGTGTCTGCATTTTTCTGGACCCCTCTGTATACCTATACTACTATATAAAGACAAGCCATTGCTTAATGTTATTAGCAAATATCTCCAAAGGTTGGTGACCAATTTACTTAATACTTTAAAGAATACTCTAATAAACATTTTGACAGACATAGGCTACACATTTTTAATGTGTATGGTATGTAAGTATATGTGTATATGTGTGCTATGTATACAATATAAACAGGAAATGTTATTAGCAAAAATCTCGAAAAGTTCTTGTTTGATTTACTTCAAATTTTTACATGGTACTCTAATAAACAATTGAACTGACTCCATCAAACTCCTGACCCCACCGACACCTCGCACTCCTACCTTCTACCTACTTCCTAAAATTCACAAACCCAAACATCCTGGCCTCCCCATTGTAGCTGGTTACCAAGCCCCCACAGAACATATCTCTGCCTACGTAGATCAACACCTTCAACCCATTACATGCAGTCTCCCATCCTTCATCAAAGACACCAACCACTTTCTCGAACGCCTGGAATCCGTACCCAGTCTGTTACCCCCGGAAACCATCCTTGTAACCATTGATGCCACTGCCCTATACACGAATATCCCACACGTCCAGGGCCTCGCTGCAATGGAGCACTTCCTTTCACGCCGATCACCTGCCACCCTACCTAAAACCTCTTTCCTCGTCACCTTAGCCAGCTTCATCCTGACCCACAACTTCTTCACTTTTTAAGGCCAGACATACCAACAATTAAAGGGAACAGCCATGGGTACTCACAGTGAAGAACAACTCCAGAATTTCCTCTCCAACCTCAACTCCTTTGGTTCCATCAGATTCACCTGGTCCTACTCCAAATCCCATGCCACTTTCCTAGACGTTGACCTCCATCAGTCCAATGGCCAGCTTCACACATCCGTCCACATCAAACCCACCAACAAGCAACAGTACCTCCATTATGACAGCTGCCACCCATTCCATATCAAACGGTCCCTTCCCTACAGCCTAGGCCTTCGTGGCAAACAAATCTGCTCCAGTCCTGAATCCCTCGACCATTACACCAACAACCTGAAAACAGCTTTCGCATCCCGCAACTACCCTCCCAACCTGGTACAGAAGCAGATAACCAGAGCCACTTCCTCATCCCCTCAAACCCAGAACCTCTCACAGAAGAACCCCAAAAGTGCCCCACTTGTGACAGAATACTTCCCGGGACTGGATCAGACCTTGAATGTGGCTCTCCAGCAGGGATACGACTTCCTAAAATCCTGCCCCGAAATGAGATCCATCCTTCATGAAATCCTCCCCACTCCACCAAGAGTGTCTTTCCGCCGTCCACCTAACCTTCGTAACCTCTTGGTTCATCCCTATGAAATCCCCAAACCACCTTCCCTACCCTCTGGCTCCTACCCTTGCAACCGCCCCCGGTGTAAAACCTGCCCTATGCACCCTCCCACCACCACCTACTCCAGTCCTGTAACCCGGAAGGTGTACACGATCAAAGGAAGAACCACGTGTGAAAGCACCCACGTGATTTACCAACTGACCTGCCTGCACTGTGACGCTTTCTATGTGGGAATGACCAGCAACAAACTGTCCATTCGCATTAATGGACACAGGCAGACAGTGTTTGTTGGTAATGAGGATCACCCTGTGGCTAAACATGCCTTGATGCACGGCCAGCACATCTTGGCACAGTGTTACACCGTCTGAGTTATCTGGATACTTCCCACCAACACCAACCTATCCGAACTCCGGAGATGGGAACTCGCCCTTCAGTATATCCTCTCTTCTCGATATCCGCCAGGCCTCAACCTCCGCTAATTTCAAGTTGCCGCCGCTCATACCTCACCAGTCTTTCAACAACTTCTTTGCCTCTGTACTTCCGCCTCGACTGACATCTCTGCCCTTACTCTTTGCCTTTAAATATGTCTGCTTGTGTCTGTGTATGTGCGGATGGATATGTGTGTGTGTGTGTGTGTGTGTGTGTGTGTGTGTGTGTGTGTGTGTGCGCGCGCGCGAGTGTACACCTGTCCTTTTTTCCCCCTAAGGGAAGTCTTTCCGCTCCCGGGATTGGATTGACTCCTTACCCTCTCCCTTAAAACCCACATCCTTTTGGCTTTCCCTCTCCTTCCTGAAGAAGCAACCATCGGTTGCGAAAGCTAGTAATTCTGTGTGTGTGTGTTGTTCATTGTGCCTGTCTGCCGGCGCTTTCCCGCTTGGTAAGTCTTGGAATCATTGTTTTTAATATATATATCCACATGGGAAAAATATATTAAAAACAAAATTTTCAAGACTTACCAAGCGGGAAAGTGCCGGTAGACAGGCACAATAAAATAACACACAAACACACACACACACAAAATTTCTAGCTTTCGCAACCAACGGTTGCTTCTTCAGGAAAGAGGGAAGGAGAGGGAAAGACGAAAGGATGTGGGTTTTAATTGAGAGGGTAAGGAGTCATTCCAATCCCGGGAGCGGAAAGACTTACCTTAGGGGGATAAAAGGATAGGTGTATACTCGCGCGCACACACACACACACACACACATCCATCCATACATATACCAATGTATATATATGTTGTTGTTGTGGTCTTCAGTCCTGAGACTGGTTTGATGCAGCTCTCCATGCTACTCTATCCTGAGCAAGCTTCTTCATCTCCCAGTACCTACTGCAACCCACATCCTTCTGAATATGCTTAGTGTAGTCATCTCTTGGTCTCCCTATACGATTTTTACCCTCTACGCTGCCCTCCAATACTAAATTGGTGATCCCTTAATGCCTCAGAACATGTCCTACCAACCGATCCCTTCTTCTGGTCAAGTTGTGCCACAAACGTCTATTCTCCCCAATCCGATTCAATACTTCCTCATTAGCTATGCGATCTACCCATCTAATCTTCAGCATTCTTCTGTAGCACCACATTTCGAAAGCTTGTATTCTCTTCTTGTCCAAACTAGTTATCGTCCATGTTTCACTTCCATACATGGCTACACTCCAAACAAATACTTTCAGAAACGACTTCCTGATGCATAAATCTATATTTGATGTTAACAAATTTCTCTTCTTCAGAAACGCTTTCCTGGCCATTGCCAGTCTACATTTTATATCCTCTCTACTTCGACCATCATCAGTTATTTTACTTCCTAAATAGCAAAACTCCTTTACTACTTTAAGTGTCTCATTTCCTAATCTAATTCCCTCAGCATCACCCGATTTAATTTGACTACATTCCATTATCCTCGTTTTGCTTTTGTTAATGTTCATCTTATATCCTCCTTTCAAGACACTGTCCATTCCGTTCAACTGCTCTTCCAAGTCCTTTGCCGTCTCTGACAGAATTACAATGTCATCGGCGAACCTCAAAGTTTTTACTTCGTCTCCATGAATTTTAATACCTACTCCAAATTTTTCTTTTGTTTCCTTTACTGCTTGCTCAATATACAGATTGAATAACATCGGGGAGAGGCTACAACCCTGTCTCACTCCTTTCCCAACCACTGCTTCCCTTTCATACCCCTCGACTCTTATGACTGCCATCTGGTTTCTGTACAAATTATAAATAGCCTTTCGCTCCCTGTATTTTACCCCTGCCACCTTTAGAATTTGAAAAAGAGTATTCCAGTCAACATTGTCAAAAGCTTTCTCTAAGTCTACAAATGCTAGAGACGTAGGTTTGCCTTTTCTTAATCTTTCTTCTAAGATAAGTCGTAGGGTCAGCATTACCTCAAGTGTTTCAACATTTCTACGGAATCCAAACTGATCTTTCCCCCAGGGGCTCAGCATTCACTTGCTGAGTACGGGCTTGGCGACCCCGGGGTCCTGAGCTGGGGACTGGTCAGCGCCGCCAGTCTCCTGTCACCGTAACCCCCGGACATGCTTCAGCGACCACCGTACGGCGCGGCGGTGAAACGTTGTGTGCTGCGGGGAATGGTAATCTTGGCTTGACCGCCTGGATTGCGAGGAAGGCCAACCTCTATAAAAAACCCTCAATCTTTCGGTGTGCTCCGCGCCTAGAAGATGCATGGCTGTTGGGGTGGAACAGTCGCAAGCGGGCAACCTCTGGGGCACCTGCCGCACCCCAGTTGTATAAGGCTTACTCAGGCACGCGGGGCTCTGTCTGAGCGGACTTTTAGTTCCCTAGCTGCTCGTGGGACCACAATGGACCCTTCGACCTCTACTTTTCCCCCTACCAGTGGCTTGGGTGGGCCGCTGGTAGGAAAACACACCCAATCGAAAAAGCGGCTACGCGCTGCGAGTCCTCCAGCGCCTGGTGTTGCTAGAGATTTAACAGAATGTAGTAACGGAGCACATGCTGATAATCAGAATGTGTTTTTGATTATTAAAAGGAAGGAGGGTAGCTTTGAGAGGGTTTCTCCCTTTTACATCCACAAGGGTCTTGAGGGAATTGCAGGAACACTGAAATCTGTAAAGCGACTGCGCAATGGGACTCTGTTAGTTGAAACTTCTAGTTCCCGTCAAGTCGCTGCCCTTCGGAAAGCAAATTGTCTAGGAGAGTACGCTGTCGAGACCGAGCTCCACTCCACTTTGAACTATAGTAAGGGTGTTGTGACGTGTAGGGACTTGGTGGATATCCCCATAGACGTGCTAAAATCTGAGTGGGCTGACGAAGGAATTGTTGATGTGCAGCACATTATGAAACGAGTCAATGGGGACCTCGTCCAATCTGACTCGTTTATTCTCACATTCAGTTGCCCGAGACTCCCGGAGCATGTTAAAGCGGGGTTCTTACGTTTGTCCGTCCGGCCATATTTCCCCAACCCAATGCGCTGTTTTAAATGTCAGCGCTTTGGGCATACTACGTTGGGGTGCAATGGAATAGCCACGTGTGGTAAATGTGGTCAGCCTGCCCATGACGGAGCCGATTGTTCATCGCCTGTGAAGTGCGTGAATTGCTCTGGGAGTCACCCTGTCTGGAGCCGGATCTGCCCCATCTATCTCGAAGAGCGGAAGGTACAGGAGATTAAAACATCTAAGCGCATCCCCTATGGTGAGGCCAAGAAGATCTTTAAGGCCATGCAACCTCCTGTGTTTTCCACATCTTTCGCTTCCGCTCTCAAAAAACCGGTACAACTGGCCACTGTTGCTACACAAACGGAGGTTGCTAGTGTTAGCACTAAAACCTGCGCTTGCCAGTGCACTTGTGCTGCTGCGGTTGTTTTGCAATCTGCGGCTCTCCCCGCTACATCGGACAAGGCCGTGGTTGCTGACATTGAGGTACTTCCAGCGTCCCCCCATATGGCGCCTTCTGCCCAGGCGAGTCAACCTCCAACTGTTGACAAGGCTCTGCATTCCAAGCCCCCCAAGACAAAACCTCAGAAGATGAAGGTTCTGCCACCTGAGGAGACTAGTCAGTGTCGGTCCGATGATGATGCCATCGTACTGTCTGACATCTCCCGTGGGTCGTCATCGGATCTTATGGACATTGATGTCGACCGGGGGCGATCTTCTCGCCCCAGGAATAAATCTCTGGCCAGTACGGTCTCTCCTCCAAAGCACAGAGGCAGGGTGAAAGTTCAGCCACCCTGATCACTGGCTCCCATATTACAGTGGAACCTGAATGGTTTCAGGACGCATGTGGCCGAATTACAACTCCTCATACGAGAGTGCCCCTTGTGCTTATGTATCCAAGAGACACATTTTCGGGCCACTGATTCTCCTTCTTTACGCGGCTATACCGCATATCGAAAAGATGATCTGACGGGGCAAAGGGCAAAGGGTGGTGTTGCGGTTTTTGTCCGTGATGTGCACCCCTCATCTGAGCTCCCTCTCGTCACCGACTTGCAAGCAGTTGCAGTTGACATTCTTGTGGGTCGGAGGCTCACAGTCTGTTCTGTTTATTTACCACCTCCGGATGCGATTGACACTGAGGCTCTCACGGACCTTATTAGCCAACTCCCTCGCCCATTTCTTCTCCTGGGGGACTTCAACGCTCATAATGTCTTATGGGGCTCTCCGACTACTTGCCCCAGGGGTCGCATTCTGGAAAGCGTCATGATGTCTGAAGAACTGTGCCTCCTCAACTCTGGTGCTCCCACTCATTTCTGTACTGCTTCCGGATCGTCATCGGCTATTGACCTTTCCTTTTGCTCTCCAGCACTCGCGGATTCTGCTCTGTGGGAGGCTGCAGCTGACCTCCATTCTAGTGACCACTTCCCCCTCTGGATTCGCCTCCTGGATGAGGCTGTGGCATTACCAGTGCCGCCCCGGTGGCACCTTTGCAGAGCTGACTGGACACTTTTCAGCCAACTGGCTGTTTTGGAACACCGTGCCAGCGTCCACGAATGGGTAGACCATGTTGCAGCCGTGATCTCTCATGCTGCTGAATTGTCCATCCCACAGTCATCCGGTCATCCCAAGAGGCGTCCTGTCCCTTGGTAGACCACCGAGTGCCACTCAGCCATCCGCGCCCGCCGTGCAGCACTGCGCCGCTTCAAGTGCCGTCCCTCAGCTGACAATCTTGCGGCCTTTCGGGTGGCAAGGGCGAGAGGGCGGCGGGTGATTAAAGAGAGCAAACGACGGTCATGGCAATCGTTCTTGAATTCCATCTCTCGCTCCACTAGTTCTACGAAAGTATGGGAAGCCATCAGGAGGATTTCCGGGAAACTCAGCCAGCTACCTGTCACGGCATTGCTGCATCAGGGATGTCTCCTCATGGCGCCGAGAGACATTGCCCAGACACTGGCCATGCATTTTGCGGAATCTACCGCCACTATTAACTGTGATCCAGATTTCTGCCGCTACCGCACTGCCGTCGAAAGGGGTCACTTGGACTTCCGGTCTCTTAATTCTGAACCCTATAACTGCCCCTTCACAATGTGGGAACTGGATTCTGCGCTGTCTGTGGCTCATGATACTGCGCCTGGTCATGAGCAAATCCGGTACAGCATGCTGCGGCACCTGTCGCTGCCATCCAAGGAAGTTCTCCTGAACTGTTTCAATATGATATGGTTAACTGGCACGTACCCTGAATCGTGGAGGGAGGCAATTTTGATTCCCCTCCTCAAACCAGGGAAGGACCGAACGCATCCCAGTAGTTATCGGAGTATTGCCTTGACGAGCTGTGTTGGGAAGACGTTGGAACGCATGGTCAACTGCCGCCTGGTTTGGCTGCTCGAGACCAGGCAGCTCCTTAGCCCCTCTCAGTGTGGCTTTCGGAGATGTCGTTCCACTATAGACAACTTGACCCTGCTTGAGGCCGCCTTCCAGCAGGCCTTTCTACGTAACCAGCATTGTCTAGGGGTCTTCTTTGACATTAATAAGGCGTATGACACTACTTGGCGCCGCCTTATCCTCAATCAACTCCATGAGTGGGGCTTTCGTGGCCGTCTCCCCCTCTTCATTCGGTCCTTTCTTTCTCACCGCCTCTTTCGGTATCGGGTTGGAAATGTGCTATCGGATTTGTACGTGCAGGAGAATGGTGTTCCTCAGGGCAGTGTTTTAAGTGTCACCCTCTTTGCCGTTGCTATTAACAGTATCACGTCCACTATCCGGAGTCCTGCCCAATGCTCCTTGTTTGTGGACGATTTTGCTGTTTTCTGTTCTTCCTCCAGTCTTGTCAGTGCTAGTCGGCAGTTACAGCTTACGATAAAGCGCTTAGAGGCATGGACTGCAAAGACGGGTTTTACCTTTTCTGCAGACAAATCTGTGTGTGTTCATTTTAATCGTTCTCGGCGTCTTTTTACCTCCCCTGAATTGCGTCTGAGGGACACCGTTCTTCCTTTTAGAGACACTATGAGGTTCCTGGGCCTCACTTTTGATTCCAAGTTGTCGTGGTTGCCTCACCTTAAAGACCTCAAGGTGCGGGCCCTGAAGGCACTGAATATTTTGAAGTGTCTGAGCCATCGGTCCTGGGGAGCAGATCGGGCGCGTCTGCTGCAGTTTTATAGGGCTTTCGTCCGATCGCGTCTTGACTATGCTTGCACCGTGTATGGGTCAGCAAGGCCTTCGTATCTGAAGATCCTTGACGCAGTACACCATGAGGGTATCAGGCTGGCCACTGGTGCCTTCCGTACCAGACCCATCCCCAGCCTGTGTGCTGAGGCAGGGGAACTGCCGCTCGCCATCCAGCGGAAACTACTCATGGTGCGACGGGTGTCTCATTTCCTTGCATGTCCTACCTCCCCTGCGTACCCTACCGTTGCCCGACCGCCTATGGAACGTCTCTTTTCCAGTCGTCCCAGGGCAACAAAACCATTTGGGATTCGTGCCAAGCATTTGCTTGAGTCCCTTGGTGTGGAGCGTGTGGCCCCCCAACGACAAGGTTTTACTCGCCTGCCTCCCTGGTTGCTCCAGAGGCCCAGCATCCTTTTAGACTTGTCGGAGAACCGGAGGAACTGCACTCCAGCGTTTGTTTTTACCTCCTTATTTTACGATATTTTAAACCAGCATCCGGACCATGTACCTGTATTCACAGATGGCTCTAAACAGGGGGACACTGTTGGTTGTGCTGTTGTTTTCCCTGATCGAGTCGTCAAGTTACGGCTTCCTGCGGTGTTTACCATCCTCGATGCCGAATTGTTTGCAATATTGCGGGCATTGGAGCAGATGAGATGTGTTCCCAGTATTAAGTTCCTCATCTGTTCTGACTCCCTGAGTGCCCTTCAGACCATTCAACACTTGTACCCAGCGGATACGGTCGTCCAGAACATCCATGATGCCCTACTCCACCTGCAACGGCAGGGGAAGGAGGTTTCTTTCTGCTGGGTGCCGGGGCACGTGGGTATTAGGGGCAACGAACTGGCGGATGTGGCTGCCAAAGATGCATGTTCCCTCCCTCACGTTGTTGAATGTGCCGTCCCCCTCCATGCTGTAACCTCCCTTTTGCGTTTTCGTGTTATGCATCAATGGGAAGAGGAGTGGTTGGCAGTTTCTGACAATAAGCTGCGTCTGGTAAAGGCCACTACGCGACCATGGCGTACGTCCTACCAGTCATACAGGCGGGATGAGGTTCTCCTCACTCGCCTCCGCATTGGACACAGTCCCTTCACGCATGGTTTTTTACTCCGGCGGGAGGACCCCCCAATCTGCAGTGCTTGTGGCGTCCAGATTACTGTCCGCCACATTTTACTTGACTGTCTTTTATTCTCTGACCAGAGGGCGGTGGTTTCCTTGCCACCGGATTTGCCCTCTATTTTGCAAGACGACGCAGCGACTGTGGTTAAGGTTTTACGGTTTTGTGTCCTGTCCAATATGTTGCCTCGGATTTTAGGGAGAAGGTTTTAATGTGCTGCTGGGTGACTGGCTCACCCAGTTTTTAGGTAAGAGGTCCGCCAGTCACGATTACCTCCTTGTTTCACTTCGGTATCTGTTCTTTTTTCCTTGTGTTTCCTTTCCTTTTTCAGTGTGTTTCTTCTCCTCTTGTTTTGCCTCTGTATGTGCGCATTTGGAACTGCGTCAGGCCTGTGTCTTTTAGCCGTTCTCCTTGTTCGGCGTCCGTCTTCGTCCCTTCACCGCCTGTGTTCCTGTTTCTATGCGCTTGGACGCTGATGACCACGCTGTTTAGCGCCCGTAAACCTCAAACACACACACACACACACACACACACACACACACACACACACACACAAACTGATCTTCCCCGATGTCGGCTTCTGCCAATTTTTCCATTCATCTGTAAAGAATTCGTGATAGTATTTTGCAGCTGTGACTTATTAAACTGATAGTTTGGTAATTTCCACATCTGTCAACACCTGCTTTCTTTGGGATTGGAATTATTATATTCTTCTTGAAGTCTGAGGGTATTTCACCTGTCTCGTACATCTTGCTCACCAGATGGTAGAGTTTTGTCAGGACTGGCTCTCCCAAGGCCATCAGTAGTTCCAATGGAATGTTGTCTATTCCCGGGGCCTTGTTTCGACTCAGGTCTTTCAGTGCTCTGTCAAACTCTTCACGCAGTATTGTATCTCCCATTTCATCTTCATATACGTCCTCTTCCATTTCCATAACATTGTCTTCAAGTACATCGCCCTTGTATAGACCCTCTATATACTCCTTCCACGTTTCTGCTTCCCCTTCTTTGCTTAGAATTGGGTTTCCATCTGAGCTCTTGATGTCTATACAAGTGGTTCTCTTATCTCCAAAGGTCTCTTTAATTTTCCTGTAGGCAGTATCTATCTTACCCATAGTGAGATAAGCCATTACATCCTTACATTTGTTCTCTAGCCATCCCTGCTTAGCCATTTTGCACTTCCTGTCGATCTCATTTTTTGAGACGTCTGTATTCCTTTTTGCCTGCTTCATTTACTGCATCTTTATAGTTTTTCGTCTCATCAATTAAATTCAATATTTCTTCTGTTACCCAAGGATTTCTACTAGCCCTCATCTTTTTACCTACTTTATCCTCTGCTGCCTTCACTACTTCATCCCTCAAAGCTACCCATTCTTCTTCTACTGTATTTCTTTCCCCCATTCCTGACAATTGTTCCCTTATGCTCTCCCTGAAACTCTGTACAGCCTCTGGTTCTTTTAGTTTATCCAGGTCCCATCTCCTTAAATTCCCACCTTTTTGCAGTTTCTTCAGTTTTAATCTACAGGTCATAACCAGAGTCCACATCTGCCCCTGGAAATGTCTTGCAATTTAAAACCTGGTTCCTAAATCTCTGTCTTACCATTATATAATCTATCTGAAACCTGTCAGTATCTCCAGGCTTCTTCCATGTATACAGCCTTCTTTTATGATTCTTGAACAAGTGTTAGCTATAATTAAGCTGTGCTCTGTGCAAAATTCTACCAGGCGGCTTCCTCTTTCATTTCGTACCCCCAGTCCATATTCACCTACTACGCTTCCTTCTCTCCCTTTTCCTACTACCGAATTCCAGTCACCCATGACTATTAAATTTTTGTCACCCTTCACTATCTGAATAATTTCTTTTATTTCATCATACATTTCTTCAATTTCTTCGTCATCTGCAGAGCTAGTTGGCATATAAACTTGTACTACTGTAGTAGGTGTGGGCTTCGTGTCAATCTTGGCCACAATAATGCGTTCACTATGCTGTTGGTAGTAGCTTACCCGCATTCCTATTTTCCTATTCATTATTAAACCTACTCCTGCATTACCCCTATTTGATTTTGTGTTTATAACCCTGTAGTCACCTGACCAGAAGTCTTGTTCCTCCTGCCACTGAACTTCACTAATCCCCATTATATCTAACTTTACCCTATCCATTTCCCTTTTTAAATTTTCTAACCTACCTGCCCGATTAAGGGATCTGACAGTCAACGCTCCGATCCGTAGAACGCCAGTTTTCTATCTCCTGATAACGGCATCCTCTTGAGTAGTCCCCACCCGGAGATCCGAATGGGGGACTATTTTACCTCCGGAATATTTTACCCAAGAGGACGCCATCATCATTTAATCATACAGTAAAGCTGCATGCCCTCGGGAAAAATTACGGCCGTAGTTCCCCCTTGCTTTCTGCCGTTCGCAGTACCAGCACAGCAAGGCCGTTTTGGTTATTGTTACAAGGCCAGATTAGTCAATCATCCAGACTGTTGCCCCTGCAACTACTGAAAAGGCTGCTGCCCCTCTTAAGGAACCACCCCCCTGCGGGTTCGGGGGTACGAATAGGCCCGCGGTATTCCTGCCTGTCGTAAGAGGCGACTAAAAGGAGTCTTCAAAGTTTCGGCCTTATGTGATGGTCCCCACTTGGGTTTGACTCGCCATTTTCAAAATTTCCGTTGTTAGTGCGTGCCATTTGGGGAAGGACGCCTTACGTGGTGTTTTTCTATTGGTCCATCGTGCACCTCCATCTTGCATGCTATCTATGGTCGTGTGGAGGGATTTACACCCCATGTCTTCTGGGTTGCCTCCTCGTCTTGTGCGCAATCCCCTTCTTAGCGCCCACGGCAACTGTGGACCCTTTCAACACCTAAAATCCAGCACGGTAGCCAGTCCGTTGTGGTGGGGTCGTCATGTACCCTCTTGGTGGTAGCCCCCTGACCACGCAGGGATCGCACTACAGATGCCAGAGCTGTTTCCTCCCCATGCATGCCAAGGAGTATGTGCCCATCTTGTCTGGGGCACGGGGACTCCGGGCAATGGGATATCGGCCAGGTACCCGTTGCTTTGGCTGGGTGCTGGGTGGCGCCCTTGGGGAGAGCCCTCGTTCGGAGTAGGTGGCATCTGGGCGGATGTGGCGCAATGAAGCGCAATAAATCTCACCAAGCTGGTGGTCGCACTGCCACCTGCGTCTCTAAGCGAGGCAAAATTGAATTCGATGCTGCACAATATGATCCTCAGTCGTTCCCCTCGTTGGCTGCGCCATGGGAGGGACGCAGATCTAGTGCCAAGCAGGAGCCTTATGTACCACAATACCTTGTCTGCAGCAGGACTGATGGTGACTCCTTTCTTTCGACAAAGCCTATGTTTTTTGTGGAACACCTGGAGGATAAGTTTGGGGAAGTGGCGGGTTTGTCTAAAATGAGGAATGGGTCCATCCTCCTCAAGACGTCCTCTCCAGCCCAGTCACGGGCGTTGCTCTTGTGTGATAAGCTGGGAGACGTCCCTGTTACCGTCACTCCCCACAGTAGCTTAAATATGGTCCAGGGGATTATTTACCATCGCGACCTCTTGTTACAGTCCGATGACGAGCTGAGAGCTGACTTGGAACGACGTGGTGTGCATTTTGTCCGTCGTGTGCACAGAGGACCCAAGACCAACAGGGTGGCCACCGGTGCCTTTATCTTGGCCTTCGAGGGTGCTGTATTGCCTGAGAAGGTCAAGGTAATGGTTTACCGTTGTGACGTCAAGCCATACGTCCCTCCCCCGATGCGGTGCTTCCAGTGCTGGAAGTTTGGGCATATGTCCTCCCGTTGCCCATCCAGCGCCACATGTCGAGATTGCGGACGCCCCTCTCATCCCGATTCTCCATGTGCGCCTCCACCTGTCTGTGTCAACTGTGGGGAACACCACTCTCCATGCTCGCCGGACTGCCCCGTTCTTCATAAGGAGCGGAAGATTATGGAATTTAAGACCCTGGACCGGCTTACTTATCGCGAGGCAAAACTGAAGTTTGAAAGGTTGCATCCTGTCCCTCTTCAAACTTCTTATGCTGCAGCTACGTTATCGTCGCCCTCGCGGGCGGCAGTTGTCGCCTCCTCTGTGCCGCCTTCAGTTGGCCCTCGGGGCCGTCCATCTCTGTCTGCCTCCCTCGTGTCTGGGGGCAAGCCTTCCTCTGTTGCCCCCTTAGCAGTTGGGGGCAAACCCCCTTCTGTCACTCCCCCCGCACATGCTTCAGGAGTGACATCTGCTCCAAAACCAGGGGGCTCGATCCCTCCCCCTCCCCCTTCTCTGCCGGCGTCGTCTCCGCCGGCTCCTCTCTCGCGGAAGGGGTCTCTCGGGGCCCTCCCTTCTTCCGTTTCTTCTGCTACCCCGCCGGATGTCAGCCAGTGGCTGAAGGTTCATCCACCTGCTGGTCGTAGGGCTTCTGCGTCGTCGTCAGCCTCCGACGCTCCTTCAGAGAAACTCTCCCAGCCCTCTAAGCCAAAGGACAGACGCGAGAAGAAGGACCGGAACGTGTCCAAGAAGAAGGACACTCCGGCAGTTTCAGTACCGCCTGCTGTCAATAGCTCTGGCTCTGGGGATGCGGTGGAGATCCTCGCCTCTGCCGCGGATCTCGCCCTCACGGAACCCTCGGGGACCTCTCCTATGGACACAGCTGACTCTCGCTCAGTGGCGGCCGTTGACTCTGCGGCGCCGTCTGCCTCTTAGTCGCCTTCACGCCCTCCCAGTCCTTTCCTGCTTCCATTCTCCAGTGGAATTGCGGCAGTTATTTCCGCCACCTGCCTGAGCTCCGGATGCTTCTGAGTGTTTCCCCTGTTCTGTGCATTGCTCTTCAGGAAACGTGGTTTCCAGCAATGCGGACCCCTGCCCTTCGCGGTTATCGGGGATACTATAAGAACCGCGCTGACTGTCAACGAGCTTCAGGTGGAGTTTGCCTCTTTGTTCACCACTCTGTCTGTAGCTCACCAGTACCCCTTCTGACGCCTTTAGAGGCAGTCGCTGTCAGGATTGAGCTCTCGCCAGCTATTACTGTTTGCTCTGTTTACGTTCCTCCGTATGGGCAACTCCCCCGACATGTCTTGGCTGCGCTGCTGGCTCACCTCCCGCCGCCATTGCTGCTTCTGGGCGATTTCAATGCCCACAACCCTCTATGGGGTGGGACTGTCTCCGATGACCGCGGACGCGCTGTGGAGCATGTGTTGGCTCAGCTCGACCTTAGCCTCTTGAACACCGGTGCTCCCACGCATTTCAGTGTGGCCCATGGCTCGTTCTCGGCCATCGATCTCTCTCTTTGCAGCCCCGGACTTGTCCCATCCCTTCACTGGAGAGTGCATCCTGATCTGTGTGGTAGTGACCATTTTCCCATCTATTTGTCACTGCCCCAGTGTCATTCTTCTGGGCGCCTGCCCCGCTGGGCTCTCAACAGGGCTGACTGGCCGGCTTTTACGTCCGCTGCCGCCATTGCTTCTCTCCCACAGGGTGACATTGACGAGGTGGTCCGTGTCTTGACCTCGTCAATTATTTCTGCGGCCGAGATTGCCATCCCTCGCTCTTCTGGACTCCCTCGGAGGAAGTCTGTCCCCTGGTGGTCGCCAGAGATTGCTGAGGCTTTTCGCGACCGTCGGCGGGCTCTCCAGCGTCATAAGTGGCACCCGTCTCTGGAGACCCTCATCGCCTTTAAGAAGCTCCGTGCCTTGGCCCGTCGTCTTATTGCACGGCGTAGGCAGGAATGCTGGGAGAGGTACATTTCATCCTTGGGCTCCCGTGTCTCCCCGTCGCTCGTGTGGTCCCGCATCCGGCGGATTTATGGATACCAGACCCCTATGGGTGTCCCAGGAATCTCCCTGGACGGCACTGTCTGCACGGACGCTGCCACCATTGCTGACCACCTTGCCACGCACTTTGCTACGAGCTCTGCGACTGCAACTTACCCTCCTGCCTTTCGCTCTCTAAAGGAGCGCGCCGAGCGGACGCCGTTATCGTTCCACACACGTCGTTCTGAAAAATACAATGCTCCTTTCAGCGAGAGGGAATTCCTCGCTGTCCTCGCCAATTGCC
This sequence comes from Schistocerca gregaria, assembly GCF_023897955.1. Classification (NCBI taxonomy): domain Eukaryota; kingdom Metazoa; phylum Arthropoda; class Insecta; order Orthoptera; family Acrididae; genus Schistocerca; species Schistocerca gregaria. The sequence continues at coordinate 756,091,480 of NC_064920.1, read as the reverse complement.
CTGATACAGCGCCAGGACCGGACTGCATCCACGCGCAGATGCTGAAGCATCTCTCCAGGGACTGCCAGAGACACATCCTTACCATCTTTAACCGCATTTGGAGTGAGGGCGTGTTCCCGTCGCAATGGCGAGAGGGTGTTATCATTCCCATCTTGAAGCCCGGTGCGGACCCTCTGGTGGTGGACAGCTATCGTCCCATTACACTAACCAACGTTTTGTGCAAATTGCTCGAACGTATGGTGGGGCGGCGTTTGTGTTGGGTTCTTGAGTCGCGCGGTCTCCTCGCTCCATCCCAGGGTGGCTTCCGTCAGGGCCGGTCTGCTGCGGACAATTTGGTGCGGCTGGAATCTGCTATCCGTACGGCCTTTTCCCGCCGTCAGCATCTCGTTGCTGTATTTTTTGATCTGCGGAAGGCATATGACACAACATGGAGGCATCACATCCTTGCTACGTTGCGCGAGTGGGGTCTTCGTGGTCAGCTCCCAGCTTTTCTTCAAAACTTTTTATTGCACCGCTCTTTCCGGGTGCAAGTCGGTGCCGCCTCTAGTTCATCTTATATACAGGAAAATGGGGTCCCGCAGGGCTCGGTGTTGAGCGTTTCCTTATTTCTAGTGGCCATTAATGGTCTGGCTGCAGCCGTGGGGTCGTCGGTGTCTCCTTCTTTGTATGCCGACGACTTCTGCATCTCATTTAGCTCAACGACTACAGGAGTCGCCGAACGCAGGCTGCAAGCAGCCGTTCGCAAGGCGGCATCATGGGCTCTGACTCATGGATTTCAGTTCTCTGCGGCCAAGACTCGAGTTATGCACTTCTGCAGGCGTCGGACGGTCCACCCTCATCCGGAACTTTACCTCGACGGTCAACTACTTGAAGTGGTGGACACTAGCCGCTTCTTAGGACTCGTCTTTGATGCCCGGCTCACGTGGGTTCCTCATATTACTCAGCTGAAGCAAAAGTGCTGGCAGCACCTCAACGCCCTCCGCTGCCTGAGCCATGCGTCTTGGGGTGCAGATCGCAGCACGCTGTTGCGATTGTACAGAGCCCTTGTGCAGTCCAGGCCTGATTATGGGAGCCTGGCCTATGGGTCTGCATCGCCCTCAGTGTTGACGTTGTTGGACCCCATACACCACTGTGGGGTTCGGCTTGCAACTGGCGCTTTCCGTACGAGCCCCGTGGATAGTCTGCTGGTGGAGGCCGGGGTTCCCCCGCTGCGGATTCGCCGCCACCGACTGCTCGCCGACTATGCTGTCCACGTGCATTGCTCACCGGGCCATCCCAATCATCGCCTGCTTTTCCCTGCCAGGGTTCTCCCTCTGCCCGACCGGCGACCTAGGTCTGGGCTTTCCATTGCTGTCCGCGTCCAGTCCCTGCTGTCTGAACTGGGGTCGTTCCCTCTTCTGCCGCCCTTCCGGGCCTGTGCACCCACGCCTCCCTGGTGTATGACCCGTCCGTCCGTCCGCCTGGACTTGGCACGGGAACCCAAGGACTCGGTTCCGCATGTGGTTCTCCGTCACCGTTTTCTTGCGCTCGTCGCCTCATTTTCAGGCTGTGAGCCTGTCTACACTGATGGTTCCCTGGTGGATGGTCGTCCTGCCTACGCTTTTGCTCACGCTGCCCATGTTGAACAGCGCTCCTTGCCGGCTGGCTGCAGTATTTTTACTGCAGAGCTGGTGGCCATATTGCGCGCTCTTGAGCATATGCGTTCCTGCTCAGGTACGTCCATCGTCATCTGCAGTGACTCCCTGAGCAGCCTCCAGGCTATCGACCGCTGCTATACCTCTTCTCCTCTGGTATCCTTTATTCAGGAGTCTGTTTTTGCCATTACCCGCTCTGGTCGTTCGGTGGTCTTTGTTTGGACGCCAGGTCACGTTGGCATCCCGGGGAATGAACGTGTCGACAGGCTGGCCAGAGGGGCGGTCGACGCCCCCACTTTAGCGATCGGCCTCCCGGCTCGTGATATGCAGCTGGCGTTGCGCCGTAAGGTGCTTCAGATGTGGCGTGACGAGTGGCATAGCCTGACTTCTCCGAATAAACTGCGGGCTGTTAAGGAGACGACCGATGTGTGGCAGTCCTCCCTGCGGGCTTCTCGCAGGGACTCTGTCATCCTGTGTCGGCTCCGCATCGGCCATACCTACCTGACGCACGGACATCTTTTGCGTCAGGAGGATCCCCCCCTGTGTCAGTGTGGGTCCCGGTTGACGGTCGCCCATATTTTGTTGGAGTGTCCCCACCTGCGCACCCTCCGGCAGACTTTTAATCTCCCGGGCACGTTGCCTTTGGTTTTATGCGACGATGCCTCCATGGCTGACGACGTTTTAAATTTTATCCGTGGTAGTCCTTTTTATGGTTCCATTTAGGGGGGACCTGTCCCTTTCCCTTTCTGTGTATCTTGTCCTCGAGTGTCCCATTTGTCGCAGATTTTAATGTGTGTATTCGGGTGGTTGACTCTTTCCCAATTTTTGTTCCCATGGTCAGTCAACCAGTCTCCGACCCTCTTATTTTCTTCCGTTTCTTTCTGTCCAGTGTCCGTCTGTACTCTTCTTGTCTCTAGTGTTCGCTGCCACATTGGTGTTCTTTCAGTGACTGGGGGGAGGGGCGTCTCCTCCCCCCTTGGGGTTTTACCTGTTCCGTAAATTTTGTTTCGCCGGTTTTTTGGAATGGGGGACTGATGACCTTAGCTGTTTAGTCCCCCTTAAACATCCCAACAACAACAACCCTCTTAAGGAACCACACGTTTGTCTGGCCTCTCAACAGATATCCCTCCATTGTGGTTGCACCTACAGTATGGCTATCTGTATCGCTGAGGCACGCAAGCCTCCCCACCAATGGCAAGGTCCATGGTTCATGGGGGGAAGTGTGGAAAAGGGAACCACTTCTTCCAAAATATTTTTCACTTATCTACTTCAAATTTTTAGATGCTAATAGAACAAATGTTTGGGACAGCATAGAATATATAAAAATACCCAAAAATCATTGAAAAGTTATTGAGCAGTTAAATTCAAATTTTTATACTTCTTGCTAATAGAAATTTGGAGAGACATAGGCTACATATATTTAATATATGTAATATATTAATATACACATATATAAAGTATAAAAGTTTTTAGCAAAGATACTGAAACATTCCTGAATGATGAATTCAAATATTTCTTGATACTCTAATAAAAGTTAGGACAGATATAAGCTAAACACTTTTAACATATATGTAATATATAAAGGGAGACAATGTGAGCAAATAGGTCAAGAAGTTGTAATCTTTCCCTCCCACACATTACTATTAAATTAATTGTCTTAGTCTCTTCAGTATTTTCAAAAGTACAAGATGTACAAAATAATAACTTTTTATTGTCTTCATTATCACATTGTTGTTGTTGATGGCTAAAAGTCTTGTGTCTTGGAGTACATTCTTGCTGCTGAAAATTTTGACTTAATGTTGCAGGTTCTTGTTGCACAAAACAACTGAAGAAGATTTGTCTGTTGCTATAAATATCTTTTTATTTTATTCCATTCTTCTATATCACACTGACTTCACAATCTCCATTTTTGTCACATCACATTGTTGTTGTTGTTGTTGTTGTTGTTGTTGCTGTCTTCAGTCCTGAGACTGGTTTGATGCAGGTCTCCATGCTACTCTATCCTGTGCCAGCTTCTTCATCTCCCAGTACCTCCGGCAACCTACATCCTTCTGAATCTGCTTAATGTATTCATCTCTTGGTCTCCCTCTACAATTTTTACCCTCCACGCTGCCCTCCAATGCTAAATTTGTGTTCCCTTGATGCCTCAGAACATGTCCTACCAACTGGTCCCTTCTTCTTGTCAAGTTGTGCCACAAACTCCGCTTCTCCCCAATTCTATTCAATACTTCATCATTAGTTATGTGATCTACCCATCTAATCTTCAGCATTCTTCTGAAGCACCACATTTCGAAAAGCTTCTATTCTCTTCTTGTCCAAACTATTTATCATCCATGTTTCACTTCCATACATGGCTACACTCCATACGAATACTCTCAGAAACGACTTCCTGACACTTAAATCAATACTCGATGTAAACAAATTTCTCTTCTTCAGGAACGCTTTCCTTGCCATTGCCAGTCTACATTTTATATCCTCTCTACCTTCGACCATTATGAGTTATTTTGCTACCCAAATAGCAAAACTTCTTTACTACTTTAAGTGTCTCATTTCCTAATCTAGTTCCCTCAGCATCACCTGACTTAATTTGACTACATTCCATTATTCTCGTTTTGCTTTTGTTGATGTTCATCTTATACCCTCCTTTCAAGACACTGTCCATTCCATTCAACTGCTCTTCCAAGTCCTGTGCTGTCTCTGACAAAATTACAATGTCATCAGCAAACCTCAAAGTTCTTATTTCTTCTCCATGGATTTTAATACCTACTCCAAACTTTTCTTTTTTTGTTTCCTTTACTGCTTGCACAATATACAGATTGAATAGCATTAGGGAGAGGCTACAACCCTGTCTCACTCCCTTCCCAACCACTGCCTCCCTTTCATACCCCTCGACTCTTATAACTGCCATCTGCTTTCTGTACGAATTGTAAATAGCTTTTCGCGCCCTGTATTTTACCCCTGCTACCTTCAGAATTTGAAAGAGAGTATTCCAGTCAACATTGTCAAAAGCTTTCTCTAAGTCTACAAATGCTAGAAACATAGGTTTGCCTTTCCTTAATCTTTCTTCTAAGATAAGTCGTAGGGTCAGTATTACCTCAAGTGTTTCAACATTTCTACGGAATCCAAACTGATCTTCCCCGATGTCGGCTTCTGCCAATTTTTCCATTCATCTGTAAAGAATTCGTGATAGTATTTTGCAGCTGAGACTTATTAAACTGATAGTTTGGTAATTTCCACATCTGTCAACACCTGCTTTCTTTGGGATTGGAATTATTATATTCTTCTTGAAGTCTGAGGGTATTTCACCTGTCTCATACATCTTGCTCACCAGATGGTAGAGTTTTGTCAGGACTGGCTCTCCCAAGGCCATCAGTAGTTCCAATGGAATGTTGTCTATTCCGGGGGCCTTGTTCGACTCAGGTCTTTCAGTGCTCTGTCAAACTCTTCACGCAGTATTGTATCTCCCATTTCATCTTCATATACGTCCTCTTCCATTTCCATAACATTGTCTTCAAGTACATCGCCCTTGTATAGACCCTCTATATACTCCTTCCACCTTTCTGCTTCCCCTTCTTTGCTTAGAATTGGGTTTCCATCTGAGCTCTTGATGTCCATACAAGTGGTTCTCTTATCTCCAAAGGTCTCTTTGAAATTTTCCTGTAGGCAGTATCTATCTTACCCATAGTGAGATAAGCCTCTACATCCTTACATTTGTTCTCTAGCCATCCCTGCTTAGCCATTTTGCACTTCCTGTCGATCTCATTTTTTGAGACGTCTGTATTCCTTTTTGCCTGCTTCATTTACTGCATCTTTATATTTTTTCGTCTCATCAATTAAATTCAGTATCTCTTCTGTTACCCATGGATTTCTACTAGCCCTCGTCTTTTTACCTTATTAATCGTCTGCTGCCTTCACCATTTCATCCCTCAAAGCTGCCCATTCTTCTTCTACTGTATTTCTTTCCTCCATTCCTGTCAATTGTTCCCTTATGCTCTCCCAGAGACTCTGTACAACCTCTGGTTCTTTTAGTTTATCCAGACCCCATCTCATTAAATTCCCACCCTTTTGTAGTTTCTTCAGTTTTAATACAGTTCATAACCAACAGATTGTGGTCAGAGTCCACATCTGCCCCTGGAAATGTCTTACAATTTAAAACCTGGTTCCTAAATCTCTGTCTTACCATTATATAATCTGTCTGAAACCTTCTAGTATCTCCAGGCTTCTTTCATGTATACAGCCTTCTTTTATGATTCTTTAACAAGAGTTAGCTATTATTAAGCTGTGCTCTGTGCAAAATTCTACCAGGCGGCTTCCTCTTTCATTTCGTACCCCCAATCCATATTCACCTACTACGCTTCCTTCTCTCCCTTTTCCTACTACCGAATTCCAGTCACCCATGACTATTAAATTTTTGTCACCCTTCACTATCTGAATAATTTCTTTTATTTCATCATACATTTCTTCAATTTCTTCGTCATCTGCAGAGCTAGTTGGCATATAAACTTGTACTACTGTAGTAGACATGGGCTTCGTGTCTAACTTGGCCACAATAATGCGTTCACTATGCTGCTTGTAATAGCTTACCCGCACTCCTATTTTCCTATTCATTATTAAAGCTACTTCTACATTACGCCTATTTGATTTTGTATTTATAACCCTGTATTCACCTGACCAGAAGTCTTGGTCCTCCTGCCACCAAACTTCACTAACTCCCGCTATATCTAACTTTAATCTATCCATTTCCCTTTTTAAATTTTCTAACCTACCTACCCAATTAAGGGGTCTGACATTCCACGTTCTGATCCATAGAATGTCACAGCACAAATTACATTATTAGATACAACATTAGCAAAATATGTATATTTCTGTCTAAGACATGCCACTACTTACATTCTGCAGTGCTAACTATTCCAAAGAGTTTACGTATTTTCTTGACAACAGAGGAATCAACACCAAAATATAACAATATTTTATAACTGAGTCTGGAAATATATTTAATAATTAGTGTTAGATTCTACAATTAATAATACGAATCTTAAATGTGCCAGCAATTTCATAATTTCAAATATTTTTAAAAGAAGAGTTATTTTAACTGTTAGTGCACATCGATTGTAGCACATCAATATGTTTTTATACATTTTAGCCTGAAATATAATCACCATATACAAATACATATGAATTCTTTTAGTGAAACAGCTGACATAATTTTAACCTATGCAAGAATCAATACTACACATGGTATCAGTTATTTCTATTTAAAAAAAGGTAATGTTAGAGGAGGATGCCACGTTACAACATCCCCTTCACAAAATTTAGAAACAGAATGTTTACAATGTTTTGTGACAGACTATAAGCTTTACCAAACAGTCTACAAAATGAAGCCCAGGCTAGCAGATAGATGTATAGAAGTATCTAATACGTAACATATCTATTACATAGAACATAAGAAAATATCTACTATAAAAATCATAATCTATACATATACCAGGATATAGCATTCAGATTTTCAGATCTGTGGAACATACTGTCACAAGACAAATAATACAAGGACAAAACTACAACATTACACCACTAAACTATAAAAATAATTACAGAGCCAATGTAAATTACTAGAATTTATAAATTTTAAGTCAACATCTATTCAATCAAACCGTCCAAATCTTGAAACGAGAAGACAAAAAAAATTGCAGAGCCTACATGTATCACGAGTGAAGTGACTCAAAAAACTCACAACGATGGGTACAGACCAGAAGAATATATTTGATCATGAATAGGAATCAATCAGCCATATAAACCATAGTATTTACGAATATGTTGACTCACAAAAGAACAAAAAAATGGAAAAATGTTAGGGCCTACGATTACGATGTGGGGGTCGACTCATGAATCCAAACCACACCGGGTACAAACCAGCAAAAAAATTTCCACACAACAAAATGAATAAAGTTCATAATCATATCAATGACTTCAATTATATGCAATGAGTAATTGTGAGAAGCATCTAGCTTCAATCAGTTCAATCAGTGGTTGCACAAGAGAGAGGGAGAGAGAGAGAGGGGGGGGGGGGGGGGGGAGAGTCACAATGACCAGGGGTGACCAAAACAGAGTTAAGCATGAGTCTGTACACAATTCAAGATCCAATCAGATACAATATTGCAATACTCAGGATAAATTCAGGTAAACATAGTCATAAATTATCTTTGAATGGTGACACAATCCAGTAGCTTGACAACCAAAATCAAAGTATGAAAGCAGACATGTATACATCTTATTATATTGTCCATAGTAGTAAATGTCTTCCACACTAACCTATGTACACAAATACCTAGAAAAATCATTTACAATTGATACAGCATTCTGGTGAGTGGATCTGCCTACATCTTTCAGCTTCCTCCTTACAGTTCTCATCACACAGATAGGTAACTTCCTGTCTAGCATTCACATCAAATCCTGAAACATTGTTTTGTGTACTAAATATGCTGTTCAGTACCTCCTTCACATCACACGAGATATGCTCTCCATCTTCATTTTACACAGTCAGTTATATGGGATTTATGTCAGTGCAATTAAAAAGTGCTCATATATGAAACATTAATTAACAGAGTTAAATACAATAAAGAAGAAATGAACCAACAAGGTATTACACACAGATATGCTCAAATACTATTCCTATTTTTTTGAAGTACAAATTACGAATATTTCCCATTTCAAAACTGTCAAAAGCTTCACTCAGCTAGATTCATGGCATGTATATATTAAATTCTAAAGCACAAATCTATTACAGAACACAATTATGTAGTGTATCATAGATTTTAACCCAGTCAGTAGATAGACAAAACTTTAAAAATCACATCATTTTACATAATAAATTCCAGACAAACAAAATACAGTTATACAGTCTCACAATCTACAAACAGAGTTAAACTCAGTAACTGGATAAGATAAAACTCTAGAAACTACATGATCTTCCGTACTAAATTCATGACAATGGAAAAAGAACAACCAAATAAAAATTAGATACTTATGGATCATTTCTATCAACACTTTAGATTTCCCTTTGGTTTTCTCCAACATTGGATCTCCTACTTCAAACTTAGAAAATCTACCTTTACCATCATGTCTCTGCTTTCTCCTATCCCGCTGATTTTACATCATCTCCCTCAGTCAATAGATAAGACAGAACTTTAAAACTCACATGATCTTACATACTACATTCTTGGCAAACAAAACACAATTATATATTATTAAAAACGTACTGACATAGTGAATATTCTCTTCTAGACTAGGTGTCATTATGCATCCATGTTTGTATATCTTGTCCTCTGTATTTAATGTTAACAGTGCTTGACATTTTACCTGCTTGCTTTGCTTACCTTCAGTTCCTCTTATTTTCGCACGTGCAATTGGCATTCTCACAAAATTCTTACTATTCTTGATTTTGTCTCTAAATTGTTCAGATATACCACAAATCAGGCTACCTGTATCAATCAAACAGTTCCCTTCCCATTGATCAATCTTAATATAAGAACATCCAAAACCTGAATTATCATCTCTATTATTAGATAATTCATGTAAAAGATCACTTTCAATTTCATCAAATGCTGCATCTATACTGTTTTTGTAGGGTTTTATCAACTTCACTGGCATCATAGCATTACTTTGGTTTCACATGTTGTCAGGTAAAGACTGAATATACTCAATGGGTTTCATTGCACAATTAACATCACTTAGATCTTCTTTCACTTCATTCCACCCATTTGGATACAGATTTTGAGTAACCACAGCTAACTTATTCCAGAATACAAATTGATCTATGTTATCATCACTATGGTCCCAAACAAATTAAAAAAAAAAAATTCACTTTCATTCTCTAAGCTTTCAGATAACCCAGCTTTACTGTATTGATCATTACTCTGAATGACATTGATGAAAAACTGATTTGACTTGATTGGTATTCCATGACTCTCACTTACATCTTCACACACATCACTTACATTACATGTATTCACAAATAATCTCTGAAACTTTGTCATGCTTAAACTCCGCAAAAACCTGATACTCGTCATCATCATCATCATCATCATCTTCTTCTTCTTCATTATAACCATATTCTTGAAAATTACTTGATCAATAACATCATTAACAACACAAGTCTCACCACTATCTAAGTTACACACATCACCTACATTCATTTGCAATAAGCTATCAGTCTCAGACTTTCCAACCTCAGTCATTTCACAGTTCATTCACATCTACATCAAAAGTACCACCTAATTAAGATCCAATACCTGTTTCACATACATCAACAACACTGTTTTCTGACCAAGAGAAGAAATAATTAGCACATACCACACTAAAATTCTCATAACTCTTATATTCTGGTTCATGATTAGTATCTACACCATTTCTACTAAACATAGTATTCCAAAACTTTTCATCAAAACATAAATGATAAATCTGATGTTCCTTTTGTTCAACTTCAGATACCCTTGCTACATTATTAATACTATTATTATTTTCTAAATGTGCATGTAAATTTGGGGTCCTGTTCTTGTTGCGTCTCCTCACCCCAAATTGTGGATCCTCACTGAGGCGGACCACCGTTTCCTGAATAGTTGCCTCTATGATTGCTTCTCCTATTATATTATCCATAGTTATATCCATTGTTCCTATTCTGCTGATGTTCAAAGTTTCTGCCTCTATTAGCATGTTGACCCTGATTAAAGTTAGCACCATCTCTGTTTCTGTAGTTGTTACCATTTTGGTCCTTATCATTGCAGTTATTATGATACATGTTTCATTCTATTGCCCTTTGCAGCCTGTCTACATATCATAAAAATTGTTCTAGACAATTGTCAGGTCCATGTACTAAATTCCACTGCAACCTACCTGGTAATCTCCTTTTTAGTGCATCAATTAATCTAATTTCACCAAATGGCCTGTCAGGGTGTGCTTATTATTTGATTATTACAAAGTTCTTTCAGTCTACTAACCTTATTCCTATAGTTTGGACCATTCAGAAATTCACCTTTTATTCTTCCTTGTTCAGCTTCTGACCAAAACTTATTCAAAAAACTTTTATCAAACCTTTGGTATGTCTCCCACTGACTTAAATTTAGATTTACCCATTACGGAGCTTCATCTTCAAAACATCTTTTAACAAATTTAATCTTTTGGTCATCACTCATGCCAGACACAAAACTATCTCTACAGTGGTGTAAAAAATCCACTGGATGAAAATTTTGATTGGGATGTTGGACCACGCAATACCATTGTTTGAATACAGATTATTGTGAATGAAATTTTCCTGAAGTACTGAAATTTTTTGATCTAGAACATTATTATTTATCATACTGTTTCCAACATTCAAAATTTTTAATCTAAACTACCAAAGTTCAGTTCCCTTTTTCCTCTATGGCCATCTGTTGAACTCGGACATCATTAACATTCTTCTACTCTTGTGAAGATTGTGCAAATAACTAATTTTCCAAAACAATAAATTTATTTTCTAATACATCGACTTTTTCATTAACACTTTTTAATCCATCTGACAACCTACTTTTTAGCTCCAAAACCCGATTGCTAAATTGGTCTATTTGGTAATGTAACCTGTCCACTTTGTCATTGTTTTCAGTTTCAAGTTTTCAGTTCATTTAACTGTCCTTGTAGTGAAATAAATTTTTTGGTTAACTCATCAGTAACTGCACTAAATTTGCTATTGTTGCCAGTTTTAACTGATCATTAACTGCACTCAATTTTGCCAAAATCAACTGCATAATATCGGTTTTCACTGTTTCTTTGCTAACTACACTTTCACTTGGTTCAAACATGTCTAGGCTGGGTCCTACAGCTTTCATTTCATCACCACTACCCTCATCTCTATTCATTTTGCTACCAATCACCCAAGTCCACCAAGAAAAATTAATTTCACAAATGATTTGTACTTATCTTTTCTGATGTCTTTCGTCGTGGTTGTAAAGTCCTCTTTCAGTTCATCTGATCCACCATTGTTGGTATCACATAAAATTATTCTCACTGTTGATAAGACTTTGTTGGGCAGTTCTCTGGTCTTCTTTCTTAAGGTTATTGGAGTTTCTGTGTGTATATAAAAACTGTAAATGACACATAATTGTCCTTTATTTTTCTCCAACTGACAAAGCTTTGTTATCAGTCAACAAATCACGGCTGATGCCACCATTTGTAATCTTACCCTCCCACACATCAGTATTAAATTCATAGTCTTAATATCTTCACTGTTTTTGAAAGTTTCAAGAGATATAAGATATACAAAATAATAACTTTTTACTTGTCTTCATTATCTCATTGTTATTATCGATGGCTCAAAATCTTGTTGCGTCTAGGAGTACATTCTTGCTGCTGAAAATTTTGATTTAACATTGTGGGATCTTGTTGAACTTAATAAGTGATGAAGATTTGCCTGTTGCTATAAATATATTTTTATTTATCCCGTTCTTCTATACCACACTGACTTCACAATCTCCATTTTTGTCACATCATAAATTACCTTATTAGAAACAAGATTAGAAAAATATTTGCATTTCCATCTGAGGCATACCCACCACTACTTACACACAGGGTGACTCATTATAAAGTTCTCAGCTGATTTATTTCAAATTTTTACATGATAGTCTAATAACATTTGGACAGATGCAAGCTATATACTTTTAATATACAGGGTGATTCAAAAAGAATACCACAACTTTAAAAATGTGTATTTAATGAAAGAAACATAATATAACCTTCTGTTATACATCATTACAAAGAGTATTTAAAAAGTTTTTTTATCACTCAAAAACAAGTTCAGAGATGTTCAATATGGCCCCCTCCAGACACTCAAGCAATATCAACCCGATACTCCAACTCGTTCCACACTCTCTGTAGCATATTAGGCGTAACAGTTTGGATAGCTGCTGTTATTTCTCGTTTCAAATCATCAATGGTGGCTGGGAGAGGTGGCCGAAACACCATATCCTTAACATACCCCCATAAGAAAAAATCGCAGGGGGTAAGATCAGGGCTTCTTGGAGGCCAGTGATGAAGTGAAGTGCTCTGTCACGGGCTGCCTGGCAGCCGATCCATCGCCTCAGGTAGTTGACGTTCAGGTAGTTACGGACAGATAAGTGCCAATGTGGTGGCACTCCATCCTGCTGAAATATGAATTGTTGTGCTTCTTGTTCGAGCTGAGGGAACAGCCAATTCTCTATCATCTCCAGATACTGTAGTCCAGTTACAATAGCACCTTCAAAGAAAAAGGGACCAAAAACTTTATTGGCTGAAATGGCACAGAAAACGTTCACCTTAGGCGAGTCACGTTTATACTGAGTTGTTTCCCGTGGATTCTCAGTGCCCCATATACAGACATTGTGACGGTTGACTTTCCTGTTAGTGTGGAAAGTTGCTTCATCACTAAACACAATCTTTGAAACGAAAGATTCATCTGTTTCCATTTGAGCAAGGATAAAATCACAGAAATAGATTCTTTTAATCTTATCAGCTGCAGACAGTGCTTGAACCAATTTCAGACAATAAGTTTTCATAACTAACCTTTTTCGTAGGACTCTCCATACAGTTGATTGTGGAATTTGCAGCTCTCTGCTAGCTCTGCGAGTCGATTTTCCTGGGCTGCGAACAAATGCTTGCTGGATGCATGCTACATTTTCATCACTCATTCTCGGCCGTCCAGAACTTTTCCCTTTGCACAAACACCCATTCTCTGTAAACTGTTTATACCAACGTTTAATACACCACCTATCAGGAGGTTTAACACCATACTTCGTTCGAAATGCATGCTGAACAACTGTCGTCGATTCACTTCTGCCATACTCAATAACACAAAAAGCTTTCTGTTGAGCGGTCGCCATCTTAGCATCAACTGACGCTGACGCCTAGTCAACAGCGCCTCAAGCGAACAAATGTACAACTAAATGAAACTTTATAGCTCCCTTAATTCGCCGACAGATAGTGCTTAGCACTGCCTTTTGTCGTTGCAGAGTTTTAAATTCCTAAAGTTGTGGTATTCTTTTTGAATCACTCTGTATATATTTTATAAATATAGATAAATACAATACAGTCATCAAACTTGTAGCACAATTTTTGATAAATGGTTGACTAGTTTACTTTGAATTACACAGTGTCCCAACAAAGGCCTTTTTTTATTAAAAAAACAGCAGTTTACAAGTTGTCTGTTAAAGCTAACTGTGAAAATCAAAATGCTATCTGTGATAATGTGTACTTTCATTAAAATTTTTGCAGTCAGTTTTAATTGCAATAGCAAATAATAGTCCCAAATATATTCTTTCTCCTTATATATAATTTCAAACAAAAAAAATTGTACACAACAATGTGAAGTTTTGTTTTCTTGCTTGTATACAGTTTTGACAGAAAATAGAGTAGTAGTTTCTATGGCTTATTGGCTTATGATTATAACTTATTGGCTTATGATTATAATACTACTATGGAATCTGAATCATCTGAAATGTTTGTAATCCTACCCATTTGCAGATTAAAATATGTTAAGAACTCTCATTTAAGCTACTATTCCCACAGTTCCAGCAGCTGGAGAGGTCTTTCTCATATCCTGCATACCAGTTTTGATACCAACTTGTTTCCAGTTTATTTTAAGTGAATTCCCAGTCAAGTTGTTGTTTGCAATAACAATAAATAAGGCTCAAGGTCAGGGGGAGTGTGGAAAAGGAGATAAGGGGATGGACAGAGGGGCAAGGGTGCAAATTGTCATAGAGAGGGGAAAGAGGAGATGGACAGAGAGAAAGGGAGGAGAAAATGCAAAGACATAGGAGGGAGGAGCTTATGGACAGAGAGAGGGGGAGGATGGGGTGATAAACAAAGTGAGACGTGAGGAGGGGACGGTCAGAGAGAAGGGGTAGAAGGTGATAAGGACTATATCTAACTTCCATACACATATAGCACCTTTAAAGCACTGCTGGGTCCACTGGTATCTTAATGATAGAAAACAGAGGGTCGCATTAATGAATTATACAACAGAAAAAAGACTAAATTCAGAATGAGGAAACATGAACTGTGGTGTACCACAAAATATGGTGCTTGGCCTGCTTCTGTTCTTGGCCTACGTAAATGATTTACTTAAGACTCTGGAGGACTCTTCAAGAACTATGATGTTTACTAATTATACTAGTATACTTATCAAGCACTCAAACAAATTCATAGTGGATATAGCAAATAGTAAACAATTTCATATTTATAAAGACTTATTCCTGTTCCAGATGAAGTAAAATAAGTTTTTACAAGCCTAAGAAACAGATATCAACAGACATACACTGGATGAGGTTGCATATGTGAAGCTTCTTTGCATGCAGATGGATTGTAAACTGAGATGCTAAGATTGCATGGATAAGTTAACCAAAAAGCTCATTCCTTGCACTTTACGCTTAGGTATCTTTCTTATTATGTTGACCTGTGGACATTAGTGCAGGCACACTTTGCGTACTCTCACTCACAATCTTCTGGGACAATGTAGTTAAGGGCAAAGAAGTTAGTTAATTAAGTTTCATGATCCCTAGATCATTTGTACGATTAATCATAATGTAAATATGGCTACATTCTGACCATTTAATGGTTTTTTTCTGAACATTGAGTTAGTAAAATATACCCACCACCACCACCTTTTTACATATTACCTAAATAGAAATTCTTCTATGAAACAGAAGTACTTGCCAAGGAGAAACTTATCAGTTCATTTTCAAATTTATCTTTGCTGTCTGTCAGACATTTTATATCACTGGGTAGGCCATCAAAAATTTTGGTGACAGCATTGTGCACCCCCTTTTTGTGTCAGATGTGGAGTAATTAATATCATTTTTCTTCTAGTATTTTAATTATGTACCACATTGTTCCTTTTGAACTGAAATTGATTATTTACCACAAACTATTTGAGGGAATAAATATATCGTGAAACAGTATCAAAATCCCTAACAACTGTCTAAAAGATAATAGGGTTGAGCACTACAAGTTTCTTAAAGATGAAATACCCCAGTCATTATTCCATATGACATTATTGAATAAAATATGCTAAATGTGCCAAATTTTTGTCTTGGTTCTCCCCAAGATTTTCAATGATTTGAAGTGCAAATGGGCAAGCAATTTTGAAATTTCCACTCTAGTATTTACGTCCTCGCCACATGTTACACTTATCATTGGTGTAGTATCTCTACATTTGCAGAAATTAACATGTTACGTCGAAACTGACAGTGAGACCATTTATAGAAAACAATTCAACAATCCCTTTAAGAACATTATTTGCCCTTTATTCTGTTGCTGTTTGTGCATATGTATTGTTACAATGGTAGTGACATCTGCAAAAATAACAAATTCTGCAGTTTTGTATTAGACAGGAAGTCATTTATATATAACAGAAGCAGTAGTCAATCTAAGATTCAGCCCTGTGGACTCCAAAAGTGATTTCTCCCCAGTCTGAAGAATCTTACATGCTTACGTTGGTTCTGTTATTAAGTACCACTTCCTGTGTTATTTTGGTCAGATATGACATTATCCAGTGGCTGGCTATATCATGAATTCCATAAAACCTCAGTTTATCTATGATAATATTATTATACTGAAGCCTGCAGTAATAATATTGTATAAAGTTGAGAACCAAAAATCTTGTATGTCTTTTAGATTCTTTGCATTGATTAATCTATGCAAATTCATCAAGGACTAAGTAATATGTCAATGGTGCCTCTAGTGCAGAAGTTAAAAGGAAGAAGGAGGAGGAGGAGGAGGAGGAGGATAAACCTAGACATTTAGATGTTGACAGTTATTGACTCAGATAAGTTTAGAAGGGCTGAAATGTTCTGTAGTGCCTTATCATGTCTTCCCAAAGTTTGCTGTTAAGCATGTCATGTGTAATTAAGTTTGTTGGAACTTAGTAAGCTACAATCAATCCGCTCACCTGTTTTTACAATTTGTGAGCTTAGGCATTTCTTGTAAGTACTGCATCTGCAGATACAGTGATATTTGAAAGTGTATCTCCTGCAAAACATAATATAGTTTCCTTGGTTTTGTAGCCATAGTTTAGCACTAATGTGCAATAAGCAAACTGCTTAAAAAAGCTACATCAAACAAGTAAGTAGCTACCCAGAAAAGATGATACATAGATGTCATAAACACAATGAAAAGAAGGTTTTTGTAAAAATTCATTACATATTGAAGCTACTAAAGTACTATAAAGGCAATAAAGTTCATAGAATTCCAATAAAAAAAAAATCAAAAAAAATCGTTCCAGCTTTCATGAGCTCATGTAGATGCTGCATGATACACTGTGACAGCAATGTCAATCCAGATGCAGCATTTTTTGTCTTAATGTATAAACATTAAATAACTACAGACTACTAGCAGGTTTCCAAATTTGATGCACAAGTAAATTGGTAACTCTTTCCAGAATAATAAATAATCTTTCAGCAAAGCTGTTTGTGGCCTTTATTGGCAAACTGGTGTTAACAATTTGTTTGAATATCCAAAAGATTTTTGTTTCTCATTATTTTGTTTAGCTGTGCAAAAGAAGTGAGGTATACATGAGAAAAAGAATTTTGCATATTGTTGCAGGAAACTGCTTTGTGTCCAGTAAGAAATGTTTCTGTGTACTTTTTCCCCTAAAAAAATAAATAAATAAAAAAAATAAAAAAATAGAGGGGGGGGGGGGGGGTGAAAGATGTCATTAAGATCGCCATGAAGGTTAGAAATTATGATAAACTACAATACTGTAAATTCATGGAAGAAAGCAATAAACAAAGTTGAGCCTGAGTATGAGAAGCCTGCAGCTGATGAATGGGTGGGGTGTAGCATAATATATTTCACTGGAGAACTGAAAAAATGTGTAAATAATTTAACTCACACAAATTTGATCATTGTAAATGTTCCACAACATCATGATTTTCTGAACTGTTCATGTGTGAACCTTGAAATCAGTCTCACAAGCAAGAGTTCCACAGAAATATGGATTCATTTCCAGGAAGTTGATGTTATAAACAAACATTTTGGAATGAAGGCTCTAGACAGCTCACTGCCTTAATTTAAATGCATCAGGAAAGGAGGTACTTGCAGATAAAATATTTGCTTGTATTTCACAGGGCAACGAAATTGCAAATTATGAAGTGGTTTAAACACAGTAGGCCAGAAAATAACACAATTAGTAAAACAGACACAAATTACAAAATGGTTCAAACCAATAAGAATGGAGTACAAATTTTAGAAGCCTCCAAAAACAACTTCACTACTTGACCATCACCAGGAAGCAAAAGTCACACTCAACAAATACGCCAAGAATTTTTTAGGCATGACATCACCTGCAGAAGAAGAAAACGAAGTACCAGCGGCAACAGAAAAAAACACAACAGTCAAGCAGACTGCACAAGGAACAACAAGCAGATAAAAATTCTTTCAGAGGAGATGGATGCACTACTTTTCAACTACAGATACAAAGAACAAGAACTACCCAAGATAAGTGACACCGTTACAAACAACAAAGTAGATCAGCTATCAGTTAATGTAAATGACAAAAATTGTACGAACAATGGTAAAATACGAGAGCTATCCACAAAGTAAATAAAGTATTGGAAATTTTTTTTATTATATACAGATGAAAGCCACACTTAAATACTACTTTTCTAAATAGTTGCCATTTAAATTAAGGCACTTATCGTTGCGATGGACGAGCTTGGAAATTCCTTCGTTGTAAAATTTGGCCGCCTGCGCCTTCAACCACGTGGTTACGTCTTTTGGGACAGAAAAGGTGTGATTTTTGTGGATTTCCTGGAAAGAGGCACTACAATAATCTCTGAAAGGTACTGCCAAACTCTGCACAACCTCAGAAGAGCAATACAAAACAAGCACAGGGGAAAGTTGGGCTCAAAGATCTTGCTGATTCACGACAACGCCCGGGCCCATACGACAAATGCCACTAGTGAAGTTCTCGAATCTTTTAAGTGGGAGTTGTTTCCTCATCCGCCGTACAGTCCTAACCTGGCACCGAGCGACTTCCACTTATTCCCATCAATGAAGAAATGGTTGGCTATGCAGCATTTTGATGACGACGCACAGCATCAAGAAGAGGTGGTTGAAGGCGCAGGCGGCCGAATTTTACGACAAAGGAATTTCCAAGCTCATCCATTGCTACGATAAGTGCCTTAATTTAAATGGCAACTATGTAGAAAAGTAGTATTTAAGTGTGGCTTTCATCTGCATATATTAAAAAAAATTTCCAATACTTTATTTATTTTTAATTCCAAAACGTAATGTACTTTGTGGATAGCCCTCGTATTATGCTTTACAGAATATCATATCACAAATGTCAATAACTTGTTCCTTTTAGAACTACAACATTGCAAGCTACTACTCTAGGGACAACAATTAAAGAGGTGGTGTAGCTACTTTTGTTAAAAAATATGTCATATTTAGAGCAATAGATGTAAGGAAATACTGTTTAGAACAACTGTTTGAAGCTTATGTTACAGTAGATAGCTCCCCACCTGGAAATAACTTTAGGGCCTTTTTGGTTCAAATAGAAATATTGTTATCTGTTTTATTTCATAAAAATAATGAAATTATCATTCTGGGGGATGTTAATGAAGACTTTTTATGTGAACACAACAAAAAAGAAGAGCTCCAACATCTGATGAATTCATACAATCTTCTTCCAATAGTTTGACCTTCGCAATACGATTTCACCTGAGAGTCAGACTTTGACAGACAATATATTTGTAGATTTCAATAGGTACCTTAGCTTCACTGTCACCTCTGTCTTGGATGGATTCTCTGGCCATGATGGACAACTCCTCACTCAGCATGACAGTACAGCCTTCAACAAATTAATCCCCACCTGGAAATTAGACCAATGACTAGTGATGCACTTGAAATATTTAAACAAAAACTGCAACAAATGGACTGAAGCCCAGTATAGAGGGTGAGTGAGACAAACCCTGGACCACAAAGGAATTAAACAATGATGTAAAACAAAGAGAGAACTTAACATTGCAGTTAGAATGTCTGAAGACATAATGAAAATAGGCCATTATGAAATGTACTGTAAGATACTAAAGAAGGTAATATATATATATAATAGAAAGAAACTTCCACATGGGAAAAATATATTAAAAACAAAGATTCCAAGACTTACCAAGCGGGAAAACGCCGGCAGACAGGCACAAGAACAAAACACACACACACACACACACACAGAATTACTAGCTTTCGCAACCGATGGTTGCTTCTTCAGGAAGGAGAGGGAAAGACGAAAGGATGTGGGTTTTAAATTCCATTACAGAAAGCAGACCTATTAGGAATAAGTGGTGTAAGAAATAAGTGGTTAGAATCATACTTCAAAGATAGAAAGCAGAAAGATAGGAAGCAGATAGTACTTATGAGATCCATAGCGGCCTGGTTTCATCTAACTGGAGAACCATTAAATGTGGAGTGCCCCAGGGATCCATTCTTATTCCTTTACTGTTCTTCATACTTATAAATGACCTACCTCAGTGTACAAAGCTCCACTGATTTTTTACCATTTTCACAGATGATACGAAAATTATGATTCCCTAACCTAACCTAACCTAACCAAATCATAAGCATTGTATTATGAGAAAGACATTGATAACTCTGATAACAAAATGAAGACAGCTTGGAATATTGTTAAAAGGGAGGCAGGGAAAACCATAAGAACTTTTGAAGAAGCCAATATTTTCAACAACTACTTCTTGTCAGTTTCAGAACAAACAGGATGCAAGAGCTCTGAGTCATATGCTTTCACAAATAAAGTTCTGGATTCAATTAATGACATACTGGTAACACTAGGATTATTTTGTGACTTGTCAAAAGCTTGTGAACCACCAAATTCCATTACAGAAAGCAGACCTATTAGGAATAAGTGGTGTAAGAAATAAGTGGTTAGAATCATATTTCAAAGATAGAAAGCAGAAAGATAGGACGCAGATAGTACTTATGAGATCCATAGCGGCCTGGTTTCATCTAACTGGAGAACCATTAAATGTGGAGTGCCCCAGGGATCCATTCTTATTCCTTTACTGTTCTTCATACTTATAAATGACCTACCTCAGTGTACAAAGCTCCACTGATTTTTTACCATTTTCACAGATGATACGAAAATTATGATTCATGGTCATACATGTGAAGATCTTCAAGGATTTGTTAACAATATTCTGATTGATTTAATGAAATGGATTAGCACTATTGGACTTTAAGACGACCAGCTGCATTCAGTTCACTGCAACTGCGGTTGATAAAGTCAACCACTCGGCCGTGGCGTTCCTCCTGCCGGTTGCTCAGGTGGGAGGAGGTGGCCCTCACACGTCTTCGGATCGGACACTGTCCTCTCACACATAGCTTTTTATTACGGCGGGAGGATCCTCCGTTTTGTGATGCTTGTGGTGTGCACATCGCTATCCGGCTCATTTTAACAGACTGCATTTTATACCGTGATGCACGGGCAGAAGCACAAGTTGATGGGGATCTGTCTTCTGTTTTAGCTAATGATGAGACGTGTGTCTAGGGTTTTTAAGTTTTGTGATGTGTCTGGACTCTGGCCTAAACTTTTAGGCTGGAGGTTTTAGTGTATTGCAGTGTGACTGACTCCTCCCCTTTTTTCCTTGCGGTCAGCCAGCTGCTTCCATCTGCTACATTGTTTTAGTTTCCTCTATCATTTTATTCCTGTGTTGTCCATGTTTTACTGCTGACGCTCTGCTTCATCCCACACTTTGGTGTGGGTGAGCACATGTTTTTCAATGATTGTTACCCATGTTTTCTGTTTCGTTTTATATTCCTGTTCTGGGATTTTTCTTGACACCCATCTCACTATGTTACTGAACAGGCGCTGAAGACCTTGCTGCCGTGCGCCCAAAACCCCTCTACTACTACTACTACTACTACTACTACTGCTAAAACTGAGGATGGGTTAACTGGGAAGTGTGGTACAGAGTCAATAGCAAGAGTTAAAACAATGAAGTTTTTAGGTGTTGTAATTGACTCCAGAGTAACCTGGTCTCATCATATAATAAATAAATCTTCAGAAGAGACTCAGCTCACTGATTTTTGCCCTATCTGTTTTCTCCAAGAGAAGACACACAGACACAAAGAAAGTAGCATACTATGGGTATTTCCATTCTCTTATAATATTCAGTACTATATTTTGGGGAAACCAAGCACTAGCAGAGAAAATGCTCTTGGCCCAAAAATGTGTTGTGTGAATAATGAGCAGTGTTGACTCTAGTTGTACTTGTAGAAATCCTTTTACAGAAACTAAAAATTCTTACTGTTACTTCCCAGTACATCTCTTCTCTTACCTGTTTCATCATGAAAAATACTGAGTTTTGTAAAAGAAATAGTGAATACTAAGGATATGGTACTAGGAGAAAGCACAATTTCCACAATGATTGTAAAAACCTGACTGTGGTGCAAAAGGGTGTGCAGTTCTCTGGTGCAAAAGTTTTTAATGCTCTACCTCCAGATATTAAAAGCAAATTTGATACCATTCCTCTTTAGGGAGCATCTGAAGCAATTTGTATGGGAAAGCTCACTTTACAGTTTGGAACAGTTTTTTTTTTTTTAGCCACACTGAGAAAAACCTATTAGATCTGTGGACCAGAAATTTTGAGTGTGATATACCATAGTGTACATATGAGCAATGATGTAGGTACCATACTCAAGTAAAATTCATAGTTACTTTCACTGGTTATGTGTTTGCTTTTCATTTTCTGTGTCTAACATTCACTGTAATCTATCATTCTTACCACATGCGTGAAATGCAAACATGGAGTGTTACTTTTGCATGAGTGACTGCTTTACTACTACCTATGTATGGATTAATTACTGGAGTACTCTATATCCTTGTGAGTTTATCACAGTTGGATTGATAGAGCTAGACCTGTAATTGAAGTCTGATATATTTTCTTATTCCATCTTCAAATGTGATGCAGCCTTTTTTCTGAAATCGTAAAAATTACCACAGAAAATTAAACAATGTAAACTCCCAGGTTGGCATACTAACAATATAAGGAAAAGATAAACTGCTACTCACTGTGCAGATGACACACTGAGTTGAGACTGGCACAACAAAAAGACACGTACATATTAGCTTTTGGACAGAGCCTTTTTCTGGCCAAATAAATAAATAAATAAATAAACCTTCATTTACACAAGCAAGCACACCTCATGCATGCAAGTCCTATGTCATGATGTGCTTTACTGTACAAATTCTATGATCTACAGGACCAATAATAAATCAAATCAAATCAAAACCACCATCTCCAGCAGCTCAGATTGAACCTGCCGGAGTGGTGGTTATGTGTGTGTGTGTGTGTGTGTGTGTGTGTGTGTGTGTGTGTGTCCTTTTCTGAAGGAGGCTTTGACTAATGTATCTCTATCTTTTCACTGTGCCTGTCTACATCTCAACGTGTTGTGTCATCTTTATGATTAGGAGCAATCTATCCCTTCCTTAAATTGCTGATGTTCCAGAAAATTAATGTTTTTCCAAAGTGTTTTCCAAGGTACAACATGGTCAAATACAATGGGAAAAATCTTCTATAGAAATTTATAGTATTTCAGTTGAGAAAATCTTGTCAGTACTATATTTAGTTGTCTATCTGTTGTGTTATTACTCTTCTATACACCAATAATCAGAAAGTGAAATCAAATTAAGGAGAAGTGTTATGAAAATCCAGTTGCTAATTAAATACATTTTGAGGTAGAAGCTCTTGGAAACTAATGCAAATTTCCATTTTCAAAGCAGGGAAAATTATCAAGACATTAAGAAAATTCACTTCATTTGCAAATAAGATGTTACATAGTAAAGATAGTTTCAAAATACGAGCTGGGGGTGTATGACCGACAAAGTATGGCTTCGTCCAAATGTTACGCAACTAGCTTCAAAAATATATAGAATTTTACTTAGAACAAAATTATGTAAGGGAAAAATTAACAATATATTCCAAATAGTTTTAATACATTATATAGCACTTGAATGTGTAGAATTCAAAACATTTACAAATGCTCTAGAAACACACTCTTGTTTCTAGCGACAACAAGAACTGTAGGAAATGGTGGACCCTGCTTATGGCTCTATGCAAATTCCTTCTTGTGATTCAATCACTAGACTAAAGTACTGACCAAAATACATTATGTGTTTCTAAGTTCACTATACTCTGGGTACAACACCCTCTGTGATTATTAGGTAATTTTGTGTATTCTAATAATCTGTTAACAATCTTTTATTACATTACATACTTTAGAATGTGCTTTCTTCACCATATTTCCTTCACCAAAATTTTGCAGTTCCTTAGAATCTGATAGTCTTGGCCTCACACCAAGCCTGCCTCTGCAAAAACAGCTAAAAATAAAAGCTACGTACACTGACATATCTTAGTAACTTTACACTCTGAATAAAATGTGAAATGTACTTTATCACTGCATCAATGAGATGTTGACATAGATTGCACTTGTGTAGGTGGAGCCGGCGCCACAGGCATGGTGCAGGGGCAGCGGGCCGGCGTGATGTAATCGACTACCGCACTGGTTACATCCGGTCGCATCTCCGTTCACCATCTGGCCGTGTGCGGTGACCCGACCCTGAGCGCAGCGAGCTGCCCTGTTAGTTGTGTGATAATATGGACATGGCGCTGCCCACAAATTCTTAACTCTCTCCTGAGCTAGACTGTGTTCAAAAAGGCATTTTCTGCAATAAATGTGACAGAAAATAAGCATCTCTGTCTAGTGACGACTTAGCACTTGAGTACAGTTTCATGTCTGTGACTTTTTGAGATAGATGTATAATTTTATAATTGGTTTTACCAAAGAATAACTGCAGAAGTTAATACTTGAAAGTATAATTTTGAATAATAAAATTTCTATGAACTGTAAAATCAATTATAGACAAATAAATCTTAATTCTATTTGAGGTATCCTCATATTCTAGCATTTTTATTTTCATATTTTCTTGGAATATCCTAAAAAGAGCCCTTTAATCTAAATATTATCTAAAGCTATATTCTACAAATACTTGTAGTGTGTATGTTATACAATACTTTTCATTGTAAATGCATTACAGTTTCTTCCTGTTTTTATGAGAGATGAAATACTGAAATAGGGAAAGAATGATTGATTGTATATATTTACACAATTTATCTTCAAATTGCCCATAGCACTGATGTGTAGGTATATTACCAATGTTCATAGTTTCTGCCCTGAAAACCAACTCTTGGAATTTTCTAATGGAATATGAGAGAGACACTGCCTCTTTTTTCAAATGTGTGCCAGTTCAGATTCTGCAACTTTTCTGTTACATTCACCGTTCCCTTCATTGTACACAAAGGAGCACACATCTAAGCAGTACTCCAACACTGGCATTACACATGTTTTGTGAACAGCCTATTTTTGGAACAAACTGCAATTTCCCATTATCCCATCAAAACCTCCATTTCTTTTATTTACAACTGACCCTCTGGATCACATTCCTTAACGTGGTAATTTCTCACATTTTCATGTGACATGATAAAATAACTGTTAGTAAAAGAGTACATTTTCATAGTTTGTAAGGTGTACAATATGACATTTCACTATTTAACTGGATGTTACTAGGCTTTTTATTATACAACACTTTCTCACAAATAACAAATACTATCAAGCTGCAAATGGAGAAACTGAAATACCTGCAACTTGACAAGACGCGTATTAACTGAGTTGGTGCAAGCAACCAGACGGTGTCATTTGAATGTTTAGCAATGTAACACAAAAGCCATGATTTCATTCCTTCATGCTGATGTTTAGAAATCTTGTAATGTGAGATTAGTTATACAAGCAACATTCAAAAGCCCATATCTGATGGTCATTTTGATGAAGTTGTTATTCCTGTGTATAGCACTACCAAAGTAGTTGGCAGTAATTTATTGCCATTTCAGTGGATCTGTTAGTAGAGTGTAATTAACGTCCACCTGGAGCCATGAAGTCCTACAAAACAAATATAATGCAACAAAATTCGAAGTGTTGTCACATAAATACCCGAATGCATCAGAAAACTCTGAAGCTTGACTTACAGATAAATAGTAAGTACTACTAAGTAAGACCTTCAAGCCAAGTTTGTTTATGACGTACTTCTAAAACAGAAAAAAGGTTCTTTGGATTTTGAGTGGTGCAAACTATAACACATTCATACATAACCTAACTTATTGCAGATTCCATCAAGAAACTTCAAAAACATTGAATGAAATAATATAAACGTTAAACCATAGGAGCAATTGACAGAGCACCTTCCTTAGTTGTGCGAACAATCAGCTATAATTTATTTCTGTGTATCAGTTATGTAATCGGAAAATCAGCCACACTCTTGTTTTTCTACTATTTCCATAAGAAGCCAAAGAAATTAAAAGTGAGGTTTTGAGTCTATACAATTTAAGCAAGAAAGGCAGCATATTTGAAATCTGTCCGACATTATTCTACATCTACATCTACATCCGTACTCCGCAAGCCACCTGACGGTGTGTGGCGGAGGGTACCCTGAGTACCTCTATCGGTTCTCCCTTCTATTCCAGTCTCGTATTGTACGTGGAAAGAAGGACTGTCGGTATGCTTCTGTGTGGGCTCTAATCTCTCTGATTTTATCCTCATGGTCTCTTCGCGAGATATACGTAGGAGGGAACAGTCAAATTTTCAAAGCAATTAAAAGTTACAGACAGGTGATTGTCAGAACAAGGTGATACACACTGAGAATTAACAACATTGGATGATAATGCAGAACTGAAACTCATACTTAACGGCAATTTTATTTAACTTTGGCACGTCAGTAAGCAGTGGCCTGAGTTCATCGATTACTATCAATAATTCAACAACTTATTTCATTGAATGTTTTTTTTATTTCTCTAAATAAACATGCAGCACTGACTTTATTAATTTATACTTTCAGCTTTTACACAAAGTCGCAGATAATTTATACTGAACTGCCTGAACATTACTTTACAAAGACGCAACAGAACTGATATGGAAAAGCTGCTCTGAAACACATTTCAAAAACTGCCCACGTGGTATCTTCTTAGACTCCTTTTGAAACATAGCATCCAGTGTATTTAGCTACCTTGAACTAAGATAAAAAGTATTCTTTGTAATGTTAAAGATAATCTACGTCTCCAAAAGTGTAGTGTATTGCATGAAAATGCGGCATGTTGTATGTAGGTGCAGCCTATCAGAATACTCAATGAGAGAGGCTAGGAACATCAGCAACACACCCATCTTAAAGAACCAAGCAGATCAGCTGTCACTAAGCACTGCCTAAAATGTAATCATGAAATCAAATATTATGAGACAAGTATCATGCTGATGGTGCAAATGCCAAGAAGCTTGGACAACATAGTTAAGGAGTCTATCAAAATAAATATGTTGAATAACCTAATAAATAGGTATGGTGGTTTCAGTTCAAACGAGGCTTGGTGTCTGGCATTCAATTTATTAAGATCTCAGCAGTTACCCCATCACACAGATTTGGAAAACACCCCAAGAAATTGTGTTTCACAGAATATGAATGTGAGCTCTGAAAAGAAAGAGTATCAGAGGGCACGGTGAGCATTGGGAGTCAAACTTGACTGTAAGTAGTGGTCCCGGACTAACAATAGTTCACAGTCTGGCTGGAGTCAAGACAGCAAGTACACATAACAGCAAAATTCAAAGTTGCAAAGAAGATAGCTGGACCAATTGTCAAAATATCGTGCATAAAATGAAAACAACACAGTAGAACACACAGAAACACATCATTATAAATTGTAGTTCACAGTCAGGGTACATATGGAATATACAGGATTTTGTCACCAACAGGAATGACTAGAGCTTAGACACTGACAGCAAGAAATCTAACATTTCACTCTCGAGTATCAATAAGGCTCCAAGTGTGAGATTAAATACAGAAGTTAATTTAAGTGCTCAGTCTTAAAGCTTTTATTTTTTTACATTATAAATTGGTTGTTAAGATTCTGAGTCTTTATATTTTGTAAATTATTTTAGTACATATTGTATAAATGACTTGCATAATGTTATGAATAATGTTGTAGCAACAGAGTAATGTGTTAACATAAGACAGTAGCAAAAATATAAATGTGGTAATAAAGTAATTGTATCAAAGTAAACTTGTAGCAATGAAGTAATGTAGTAATACAGATATATGGCAATGTAGATGTGTTTACATGGGTGGAACAAATGTGAGCCAAGGTTTAACACATGTCTGTAAAATACACCAATACAAGGGAAACGTTCAAGTTCACCCTTGGATTTCTCAGTTTCATCCCAAGCTTTTGCCACTCATGATAAGATAGCTCAAAACAAATCCCAAAATAGGTGTTTAATCATCATAGAACCATGTGACATAACCTCTAATTACTTATCAGCAATTAGAAATTTACTGTAAAACATATGTATTGTCTATTTACAGTAATACAAAGACATGTAGTCATAAAAAACACAGTTAACTTACAAGTTTGGTACCTTTTAAACATTGTTTCTTCCTCCTATACCTTCTGCTGACTATGAAGTTCTTTACATTATTATTTTACCCTGAACTACATAGTTAGTGAGAAAAGCAAAATAAAGCTTAAAATATGATCATAAATGAGAAAAAATAAATAATATTTATTAACAGCATACAGCTTTCCTAGCTTCAAGTCAACGGCATCCACAGACAACATTACTTTGTCTTTCTCAATCATGTGTGTGTTAGTTACCATTAATTAGTATAGTATTCAAATTCATTATATAGGTAGAACCATCACTGACTCATCACAGTGTATTACAGTTCCAGATTCTATCCACTGTTTTCTCTAATCATCATTTACTGAATTATTATTATTATTATTATTATTATTATTATTATTATTATTATTACCATTAAGTCACTGTAAGATGTATCATAGTCTTTGTACAAACCACTTTCAATATGAAAAGTAGATTAATCATTGTAA
This sequence comes from Schistocerca gregaria, assembly GCF_023897955.1. Lineage (NCBI taxonomy): Eukaryota > Metazoa > Arthropoda > Insecta > Orthoptera > Acrididae > Schistocerca > Schistocerca gregaria. The sequence continues at coordinate 756,062,850 of NC_064920.1, read as the reverse complement.
TAAATCCTTCAGTCATCATTATGTAATCCAAAGGGAGCCTTGCTCTAGTTATTCCCTGATGTTATCGGTAACACTGTCAATATACTACAGGTGATTCAAAAACTTTTGAAAAATTGACATGGCACATTGTGCTTACAACAAGAAGCATTAATCACATAGGAACCAGGAATTGCGAAGGCCATACAGGTCTACTAAATGGCATTGCAGTTATTTAGTCACTTGCTATAAATGGATGCCCACTGCAGGGGATCCTCAAAGTTTTGTTCAGATGCATGGAGACACACCTGATATCAATGCTGCATTGAACAGCACATCCTCTCACAGGTACCTACCTGGTGTATCTCAAAGACATCCTGCAGCCACAACAATCCTGTTCACTAGATCCTCAGATGTTGTAACACGTGTTTTATACGCAAAGCTCTACAGATACCCTCATAGGAAAAAATAAACTGGGAAAAAATCAGGTGACCATGGTGGCCATGCAACTGGCCCACAGCAACTAATCCAGCAGCCGGGAAAAGTCACCTGTGGCTATGCTCTCATTTTCTGCTGAAATGCGTGGAGGCTCTGTCATGCTGAAATCAAATTCGGCAATGAATAGGTATGGGAATATCATTCAGCATGTGCGGTAGAACAACTCATAGGAATATGAGATACATGTGACCATCAAGCTGGTCCAGCAGCACGTATGGCCCAATTAAACAGCTCCCTCTCGATGTGTTTTTGACCCCCAGCTCCTACATGATTGCTAATCTTTGTTTTAAGCCCGATGTCCCATGTCAGTTTGTGTACTTTTTTTTGTATCACCTCACACATTCACTCAACAATATAATGCAGAATAGTCCCTACCACAAAGGCACACATAACTTTCAGCTTGTGTAATAATTATAATAATAGCATTAAGTATTCACATTTCATTTCTTACCATTAGTTGTCTCACGAAATAATCAAAACCCAGCATGGGAGAATACAGTAATAAATTATTAGCCTTTACAGTGTGATAGTGTAAAGTAATGCTGCAAAACTGTGACAATTTTTTTGTCAGTAGAACACGTTATATCTCACTACATAACTTGTTGTTCCACCTTCAGATAGCTGCCATGTGGAGGACCAGCTTTTGCTTCCTGGTATTACCAAGGACTGTTCCTTGGAGGGAGGAGTGTATATGGTGAATTCAGCCTTGTGATGCCAGTTTAGGAGCTTCTTGAATGAGAAATGGCGATTCCAAGGTCTGGAAAAACAGCAAAACGGACGGGAAAGTGATGCGCTGACCTTGTGTCCCTTCATACTGCATCCACATTATGTCTAATAGCAGACAAAGACATAGTAGTCAATTGACATCTCTTGGGTCTTTTTTAAATACATAAATCACTAATATGTTAACTGCAGAAATGATATAGATTGGGATTAATTGTTACATACACTGACGTGAAACAAGTCATGGTAAAGCAATATACACAAGTACAGATGATGGTAGTACTGCATACACTAGGTATAAAAAGCCAGTGCACTGGTGCAGGTGTCATTTGTACTCAGGTGATTCCCATGAAAAGGTTTCTGATGTGATTATGGCCATACAGTGGGAATTAACAGACTTTGAATGTGGAATGGTAGCTGGAGCTAGAAATACTGAAAATTCCTTTTAGGAAACTGTTATGGAATTCAATATTCTGTGAACGCAATGTCAAGAGTGTGCTGAGAATACTAAAATTTATGCATTACTTTACACAACGGACAACACAGTGGCCAATGGCCTTTGCTTAATGACCAAGAGCAGTGGTGTTTGTGTAGAGTTGTCAGTGATAAAAGGCAAACAATACTGCATGAAATTATCACAGAAATCAATATCGGACATACAAAGAATGTATCGATTAAGACAGTGTAGCAAGATTTGGCATTAATGTACTATGGCAGTAGACAACCAATGTCATTGGTTTTGTTAACAGCATGATATCACCTGCAGGGCCTCTCATGGGCTTGTGAGCATATCAGTTGGACTCTTGATGACTGGAAAACTGTGGCCTAGTCAGGTGAGTTGTGAATTCAGTTGGTAAGAGCCTTAGGCAGGGTTCAAGTGTGGTGCAGACCCCATGGAGTCATGGACCCTGGTTGTCAACAAGACACAGTGCAAGCTGGTGGTGGTTCCATAATGATATGGGCTGTGTTTACATGGAACAGACTGGGTCCTCTGGTCCAACTGAACTGATCATTGACTGGAAAGAATTATGTTGGGATACTTGGAGACCATTTTCAGCTGTTCATGTATGGATGACGTCTGTCCCTGGTAGCTGAGTGTTCAGCGATACAGAATGTCAATCCTAATGGCCCGGGTTCGATACCCAGCTGGGTTGGAGATTTTCTCCACTCAGGGACTGGGTTTTGTGTTGTCCTAATCATCATCATTTCATCCCCATTGGTGCGCAAGTCACCGAAGTGGTGTCAAATTCAAAGACTTGCATCCAGCGAATGGTCTACCCAACGGGAGGCTCTAGTCACATAAAATTTACATTTTTATGTATGGATGACAAAGCACCATGTCACTGGACCACAACATCCTAGGCAATTAGTGTGAATGATTTGGCCATCCATATCGTCCGGCATGAATATCAGACATTTATGGGACATAACAGAGAGGTCAGTTCTTGCACAACATAGTGCACCAGCAACACTTTCGCAATTGTGGATGGCTATAGAGGTAGCATGGCTTAATATTTCTGCAGGGAACTTCTAACAACTTGTTGACTCCAGGTCATGTCGAGCTGCTGCACTATGACAGGCAAAAGGAGATCTAAAATGATATTGGGAGAAACCGTGCGACTTTTGTCACCTCCGTGTATGTAGCATGAAGAAAATCAGATACGATGTCATACAAAACAGTAATGTCAGTCACACAATGTTTGAATAAATTCTTCAATTAAATGAGGGCACATTAGCATTAGTCATTTAATTAGCAGAAAAACTGCTCAGAATCATTAACTAAGGAAGGATAGATAGACTGATAGCAACAGATAACTAACAGATTGATAGAAGAGAAAAAGATGCAGCATGCAACAACAAAAACAGAATAAAATGCTGCATGGATAAGCATCCTTATACTTGCTACACACAAGACATACAAAGAACGTATCAAGCCTGAGGACTGAGACAAAAGTGCACCCTCAGCATTAATGCAAACAGAAAATAGTTTGTTCAAATCCTAACCAAATATGAGACCTAGTACAATTCATCACTGAAAAAGTCGTCTTCACACATGATATTTCTTAACTTTACATGTTACACAACATCATCAGAAGATCATCTTTTATTTCAGATTCTACTGTCAGCACAGAATGTAGGATCAGTCAAAAAATTTGGTATTAACAATGAATTACATTGTAGGCTGTAGAATTTTTACATTCAAAGCTACTGGCAAATGTAGAATGGACAGAATTGATAGTATAAGACAAGTTTTTAACAGGCTGGCAGAAGCAAAGAAGATGGAGTATTCAAAGAAAGAAAAAGATGGTAGTAACAGAACCACATGCTTACCATCCAAATGACATAGGAGGAGGGTATTCCCCATCCCTATCCTGAGGATTTACACTTTAGAAAAGAAATTACAGAAAAGAATTTTGACACATGATTAACAACAAAGTATTCATTATTTATCCACATTAGGCACTTGTCTGTATGGTTTTTGTTCAGTTTCATTTCTTAGGTGAAAAGCTTTCTTAATTTTGGGTATATTACACTGTAAGCATTTGTATGATGGTTCCCAAACACTTCAAAAGATCCAAAATAAATATTAGAACATTTGTTAATTCTCCGCAGATAGCTTTTGTCTTCCATTAGTTTTGTTTAGAACTAAATTGTGTACTTTAAGCTACATAACTTTTAACCTTTTATCACATCTTTGTTTACTGATCTCTCCTCGTTTTTCCATATTTTTCCTCACAATTGCCCTGTGTTTTTTGTCAAGTTTTTTGTCATATCAGCTTTCTGAATCTGCTTACTGTATTCATCTCTTGGTCTTCCTCTATGATTCTTACTCCCCAAGCTTCACTCCAGTACTAAATTGGTGATCACATGATGTCTCAGACTGTTTCCTGTCAACTGATCATTTCTTCTAGTCAGGTTGTGTCATAAATTTCTTTTCTTCCCAATTCTATTCAGTATGGCCTCATCAGTTAAGTGATACACCCATCTAATCGTCAGCATTACTCTGTAGCACCACATTTCAAAATCTCCTATTTCCTTCTTTTCTAAAATGTTTATCATCCATGTTTCACTTCCAAATGTGGCTACACTGCAGACAAGTTCCTTCAAAAAAGACTTCCTAATACTTAAATCTGTATTCAATGTTAGCAAAATTCTACTGTTCAAAAATGTTTTTATTGCCAGTCTACATCTTATTTCATCTCTACTTCAGCCATCATCAGTTATTTTGCTGTCCAAATAGCAGAACTCATCTACTTCTTTAACTATCTTGTTTCCTAATTTGATTCGCTTAGCATCATGTGATTTAATTCGACTACATTTTGTTACCCTTGTTTTGATTTTATTGATGTCCATTTTTGTCCTTTCAAGACAACGTCCATTCTATTCAATCACTTTTCCAAGGCCTTTGCTGTCTCTTGCAGAAGTACAATGTCATTGGCAAAACCTCAAAGGGTTTTATTTCTTCTCCCTGAACTTTAATTCCATCTCCAAACTTATCTTTGGTTTCCTTTACTGCTTGCTCAGTGTACAGATTGAGTAACATAGGGGACAGGCTAGTACCTTGTCTCACTCCTTCTCAACCACTGCATGCTCTTCAACTCTTATAACTGCCATCTGGTTTCTGTATAGATTGTAAATAACCTTTTCCTCAATGTATTTTACTACTGCTACCTCCAGTATTTCAAAGAGAGTATTCCAGTCAACATTGTCAAAAGCTTTCAATAAGTCTACAAATGTTATAAAGACGGGTTTGGCTTTCCTTAACCTATCTTCTAAGTTAAGTGGTAGGGTTGGCTGACAAGTCTAAAAAGTGAAAACTAGCCAGAGACCAGTTTTAAACATCTTGCATGACATTTTGAACACAAAAAAGTTCACTTACTGCTGGGTCTGATGAGTGCTCATACCCATTCAAAAAGCCTGCTCAAATGAGCTGGTAACAAAAATGCTGCAGCTGTACATTGCCAATCCAGATAATTTCTTTAGCCTCCTAACTGCCATGCATGAGTGATATGTGTACCACTACGATTCCACAAAGCATCAAAACAAGCAGTGGAAATGTTGATTCACCTCTGCTGAAAAATGCAAAAACCCAACCAACATTGGCTAAGGTGATGCTGCATGTTTTTTGGGATTGTCATGGTGTGGAGCTAGCAGATTATGCTGGTCACAGGACCACACTACTCCTGAGTTGAAGGAGTAATATTTGTGCAGCTGCATGCCAAAAATTTAATCGATAATTCCCGACTAGGTTACAGGAGGCTGTCAAAATTAAGCACTCCAGGAAGCTTTCAAAGGGGTGTTATTGCTCCCTGTGAATGACCGAGCTGATTCTCCACAGGACACAGTTATGCATGCAGATTCTTTGGGCTATCAAATTTTGCCTCATCCACATATAATTCTGACATGATACCCAGTGACTTCATCTTTCCTTGCTAACAGCTGTCAAATATAATAACATGCTACTGATAAATACTAATGCACTATCAGCTATGAACAAGAAACTGAGCCAACAAGTTGATTTTCGAGATGGATGATTTCATGAACATCCAAAATGCAGACTTATATAATCATCATACATTCAGAAAAAGGTGTTGCAATGAAGGGTGAATATGTATAAAATGTTTAAAACCATCACAATGTTTTATGGTTGCAGCTTAATATTTCTAAATGCTAATTGCTGTTGCTGTTGAGGTGTTCAGTCCAAAGACTGGTTTGATGCGTCTTTCCATCTTACTCTGTCCTAGGTGGCCACTTCATCACTGAATAACTAGTGCTACCTATGTCTTTCTGAATCTGTTTTCTGTACTCATCTCCTGGTGCTTACTGTATTCATCTCTTGGCCTCCCTCCACGACATTTATCACCCCCCCCCCCCCCCCCAACACACACACACACATTCCTCAAATACTAAATCAGTGAGCACTTGATGTCTCAGAATGTGACTTATCAACCATTCCCTTTTGGTTGTTCCACAAATTTCTTGTTTCCCCCAATTCTGTTCAATATTTTCTCATTAGTTACATGATTGCCCCATCTAATCTTCAATATTCTGGCTGCAGGGCCTCAACTGGCCTCCTCATAACCAACATATGGCCACCACTAGTACTGTGACAGAACCAGCTTTCTTCAGAAAACACAACACACCTCCATCCTGCCCTTCACTAAATAGTTGTTTGACACCTCTGAAACCGCAAATAGTGGTGGTGGTTTGAGATCGGTGGAATGGAAAGTACCAGGCATATGGCTTGGAGCTGTCCTCGTGTAATCAATTTGTAACAGGTTGTGGTGTCACTGTGGTCCCAACTGCTGTCCAGATTGCTGCTGCAAATGCAGAACGATGTGCCAGAACCATATATCAAGCATAATGGTCTTCCGTCTCAGTGGTGCCACATGGTCGCATGGAGCCCAGTCATCTTATGACTTTACTTTCTCATGACCAACTGTACATTCTTGTGGCCACTTCTGCCAACAGTTATCTACAGTGGCAACATTCCTGCCAAGTCTTTCTGCAGTATTGTAGAAGGAATATCCAGCATCTCGTAGCCCTGTTACATGACCTTCATCTACATCTACATATACATCATTACTATGCTATTCACAATAAAGTGCCTGGCAGAGGTTTCAATGAACCACCTTCATGCTGTCTCCCTACCATTCCACTCTCGAATGGCGCACAGAAAAAACGAGCACTTAAATTTTTCTGTGCGATCCCCGATTTCTCTTATTTTATCATGATGATCACTTCTCTCTATTTAGGTTGCTGCTAACAGAATGTTTTTGCAATCGGAGGACAAAACTGGTGATTGAAATTTCATGAGAAGATCCTGTCGCAGCAAAAACGCCTTTGTTTTAATGATTGCCTCGCCAATTAAAGTATCATGTCTGTAGCAAAATGGCTCTGAGCACTAAGGGACTTAACATCTATGGTCATCAGTCCCCTAGAACTTAGAACTATTTAAAACTAACTAACCTAAGGACATCACACACACCCATGCCCAAGGCAGGATTCGAACCTGCGACCGTAGCGGTCACGCGATTCCAGACTGAAGCACCTAGAACCGCACGGCCACACCGGCCAGCCATGTCTCTAGCACTATCACTCCTATTTCGCAATAATACAAAATGAGCTACCCTTCTTTGATGTCATCCCTCTGTCCCACCTGATGCAGATCTCACACCCTACAGCAATACTCCAGGATAGAGCGGAGAAGCATGGTGTAAGCAGTCTCTTTAGTAGACCTGTTGCACCACCTAAGTGCTCTGCCAGTGAAATCACATTCTTTGGTTTGGTCTACTCACGACATATCTATGTGATCATTCCAATTTAGATTATTTGTAATTGTAATCCCTAAGTATTTAGTTGAATTTACAGCCTTCAAGATTTGTGTGATTTATCAGATAATCAAAATTTAGCAGATTTCTTTTAGTGCTCATGTGAATGACTTCACACTTTTCTTTATTCAGGGCCAATCCACTTTTCACACCATATGGATATCTTATGTAAATCATTTTGCAATTCATTTTGCTCACCTGATGACTTCACAGTACCTCGCCAGGAAGGTAGGAGACAAGGTAATGGTGGAATTAAAGTTGTGAAGATGAGGCGTGAGTCGTGCTTGACTAGCTCAGTTGGTAGAGCAATTGCTCATGAAAGGCAAAGGTCCCAAGTTCGAGTCTCAGCCCAGCACACAGTTTCAATCTGCCAGGAAGTTTCATTAACTCCCCATGTCAAATCTCAAAGATAGCTAACACTCAACACCGTTACAGCATGTACTTTGTAATACCACAACCCTTTTTGGGATTCTGTATCTAATTCCAATCTCATCTCCACTCTCCCGAACAGCGCATATATGTGATGTTAGTAATTATCACCAATTTAAACTGTTGCTTTGACTTTGTCTACATTGTATTTCACCAGTATATGGAATGAAGAAGACACGCTTCTGGTCATCTGGATTCCAATACTGTGAGACACCAAAAATTCTTCAACTTAATAATTTATACTAATTTAAACTGTTGTATTGACATTGTTTACATTGGGCAACACCAGTAGATAGAATGAAGGAAACATATTGGATTAAAATCTAATGTACCATCATAATTTACACACAATACAAACTACAGGCACATGGTAGGAATTAACTTACTATTGTAATTATGGAGTAATTAACAATTAAAGTTCCAATATTTCAAGTCTTTGAGAGAGTTATTTTTATGATTACGAAGTCTTTCACAACGGAGTCCTTGCATAAAAAGTTCTTGGTTTACTTGCCACGTCAAATGACCAGGAAGATCGGTAGTCCTGAGCTGGCAGGGAATCAGATCAGTCTTCTGGCCACCCAGGAAGATTAAGGAAATGTTGCGATCATAAAAGATAATCTTGACCTGATAGTACCGAGTATTTACAGCATTCCTTGTGAGTGTGGCAAAAATTGCTGATCGTTGTGTGGAACATCAGCGTCACCTGAAATACAGGTATCTAGAAAAATCAGTGGTGGCTGAGCACAGTTTGTTATATAAACATAAGACTCTATTCGATGAATCAAGAATACTTGCTCTCGCTTCAAATTATCGGGACTCTGTCATCAGGGAAGCCGTTGAATTTAGACTATGTGAAAATAATTTCAACAGAGACTCCGGATATGCACTCAGCAATGCATGGAGGCGCGCAGTTGATGAAGAAAGAGCGCAGAGGGAGACGACTTACATTCCTCGCAGTTCTCCGCCTGTTGCGATGGATGGCGCTGCAAGCAACGCTGGATAAAGCGTGCAAACAAAATTTATGGACATATAGGCTGCCACCTGCGTAGGCGCCGCTTTCACCGTGATGTCATCCAGCCAATGAATAGCTGTCCACTGCTTACAAAAGCGGAGCCTCACCGGTCCACGACACTGTTTTACCCCTGATGATGATGATGGAGGTAGTCATCGAAAGGCCAGGATTTTATCCAAATTTGATGTGGCAAGTAAACCGAGAACTTTTATGAAAGCTATTTTTATGTTTTTTAAGTCAAAAATTGTTTATTCTCCTAACAGACATATGACACGGTGTTGTTTCAGTCACAATCAAGCATGCTCATGTTCTATTTGGTGTTAGTTAATAGAACTGTTATTACGATCATATAGAAATGTAAAATTTTACTCATACAAAATTTAATTAATTGAATCTAGACTTTCTATGTAATTTGGGAAGATGTGTGTAAAAACTGTAACTGTTAATACTAAAATTCAATGTGTACCAATGACAGTAATTGTTTAAAATGATATAAATTGAGGCGATTTGTATGCCACCAGTCTTGGAACGAATTTTGTATCAACAGCATGTAGTCAGGCTTTGTAAGTTCGCCACCAAACATCTAGTGTGGGAAATAAAACGTATGGTGAACACGAAGCACTGAAACATATTGAATCCCTTGCATAAATCCCATGTGGCAAAGCAGTAACATAAAAATGAACCTATGACAGCATCAAAAAGTAGCACCCCGGATTACACAAGATAAGCATTATTTTTTTAGTGGAGAATATATGTAACAAGATGTGGTATATCGAACATTGTTTTTGTTGTATTAAACAATGATACACATCCCAAACTTCACCACCAAAAACATTTTTCGACAAGTTATATTACAACTTAAAGTAAACCTGATTTGCATGCTTATGGTGGCATGACTATAGCCACTCTTACGAGGGTCGGTCAAATAGTAATGCCTCCCATTTTTTTTCTACTTAAAAAAATTAAGTTAAGTGAAAAATTTGAATTTGGCGCCATTCCTCAAACCTTCTTCTGCAATCCACTGCAGTAGTAACTTTCTGTGTCAACAGGTGGCAGCACAGCAGAAGTTTGTAAGATGGCCGACATCGATGTTCGTTTGAGACAGCGTTGTGTGATTGAATTCTTGAATGCAGAAGGTGAAACGCCCATACGCATTCATGAAAGACTGAAGAAGGTGTATGGTGTTGTGACAGTGGATGTCAGCACTGTTAGACGATGGGTTCGTCGTTGTAAGGAAGCTGAAGGGCAAACACCGTTGACTGATGAAAAGCGGAGCGGCAGGCCGGTGAGTGCAGTGACTCCACACAACATTCAGCAAGTTGATGACATCATTCGTGGTGACCGTCGGGTGACTGCAGATGAAGTGTGTCGCATTATTTCTCTTAGTAAAGGCAGTGTGATCATGATTATTAAACAATTGGGGTACTCAAAAGTTTGTGCACGGTGGGTTCCAAGAATGTTAACTGATCAGAATAAAGAGGCAAGGAAAACGGTAGCCTCCCAACACTTGCAGCGCTTCCGTTTGGAGGGAGATGAGTTTCTGAAAAAAATTGTGACCGGGGACGAAACATGGGTGCATTTTTTTGAACTCGAATCAAAGAGGCAGTCAATGGAGTGGCGTCACACAAGCTCGCCGAGGAAGAAAAAATTCAAAACTGTGCGATCGGCAGGGAAAGTTATGGCAACAGTTTTCTGGGATATAGAGGGTGTGATTCTGGTTGATTTTTTGGAGCAGGGATGCACAATAAATTCTGTTCAATACGTCACAACCCTCAAAAAACTTAAAGCACGTCTTCAGCGAGTTCGCCCAACAAAATGAATGGCAGATGTTCTTCTTTTGCATGACAATGCAAGACCACACACCAGTCGTCACACCTCTGACGAGATTGTCAAAATTGGATGGGAAGTTTTGCCTCATCCCCCATACAGCCCTGACCTGGCACCATCAGACTTCCATCTGTTCGGGCCACTAAAAGAAGCTCATCGTGGGATTCATTTTGAAGATGAGGAGGCCGTCAAAACATCCGTGCGTCAATGGCTTAGGAAGCAGAGCTGTGATTTTTTACCGTGCTGGGATACATGCCCTTGTTCGAAGATGGACCAAAACTGTAGAGATGGGCGGAGATTACATTGAAAAATGACAAAATGATCCTCAATGTTGTGGTTTTCAACCTATGTAATTGCATTTAAATTTCCTGACAATTAAACGTAGAAAAAAAAAATAGGAGGAATTACTTTTTGACTGGCCCTCGTATGTGACTGGTGCGAAATCTGAAAAGACATCACATTTCAGGAGTACAAACGTGCCTACCAACTTCTGTTTACGTCACACAGCTGTTTCTTGACGTTGTGGTTTTATTTCTGCCAACATATTTAGCAATTTATGGAATGTATATCGAAAAGACAAATTAGACACCATGGGAGTGGGATGTGTTCACTGCAGCTGACAAAAATATTGTCTTTACTGAGGTCGAATTTAAGTATGATAATGTATTATCTGGTTGCAAGTTAATTGTTTGATGTTTTCACCAACCACCTGATTTCACTGTGATGGTTGTCGATTCAATTACAGAAAATCTATGGTCAGTAGTGTGAGAATGCCCAGATCATGCAATATTAACTGGAGGCGAATTTAATCTACTGGTATACACTGGGATGTCTATGGTTTCGTTGCTGGGAATCCAGACAGATTGTCTTGCGAAGTTCTTTTTAACACATATTCTGAAAACTGTCTTGAGCAGCTAATTCAATGGAAATATTTTATAACTTCTAGCAACAAATGGGCTTGACCTAATCAACGGCATCAGTAGAGAGATAGATATTAGTGACCATGTCGTCATAGCAACTTTGTTGCTAAAGTTATTAAATCTACCAAGTAGGCTAGGGGAGTATTTCTGCTAGGAAGAAGAGATTGAGTGTTGTTAGCACCCCATTTAGACAATGAACTGCAACCATTTGCTGTAGTTCCAATATTATGGGCATAGAGGAATTATGGGCAGAGTTTAAACAGATTGTAAACCATACTGGCAGACAGGATAAGCAGCAGTCTGCAATTGCTTGTTGATGATGCTGTGGTTTATGGGAAGGTATTGTCACTGAGTGACTGTAGGAGAACACAAGATGAGTTAAGCAAATTGCTAGGTGGTGTAATGAGTGGCAGCTATGTCTAAATGTAGAAAATTGTAAGTTAATGCAGATAATAGGAAAAATAAACCACTAATATTTGAGTACAGCAGTAGTAGTGTGCTGCTTGATGCAGTCACATACATTAAACATCTAGGCATAATGCTGCAAAGCAATATGAAATGTAATGAGCATGTAAGGATGGTAGTAGAGAAGACAAATAGTCAACTTCAATTTATTGGGAGAATTTTAGGAAAGTGTGGTTCATTTGTAAAAGAGACCACATACAGGACACTAGTGTGACCCATTGTTAAATACTGTTTGACTATTTGTGATCCACAACAGGTCAGATCAAAGAAAGATATCAAACCAATTCAGAGGGAGGCTGCTACATTTGTTACCAGTAGGTTCAATCATTATGCAAGTACTATGGAGTTGTTTCAGCTCAAATGGGAATCTATAGGGGGAAGGCGACACTTTTCAAGAAAGCACTATTTACAAAATTTAGTAGAGAGATTAGGGCTCATATGAAGGCATACAGACAGTTGTTTTTCTTTTTTTCTATTTGCAAGTGGAGCAGGAATGTAGATGACTAGTGGTGGTACAGGGTACCATTTGCCACGCACCACATAGTGACTTGTGGAGTATGTATTTTGATATAGATATAACTTATTAGTTGAGTATTACACTTGCAATGAAAAATTTTCTGTCCAAATCAGGATATGTTGATTGATTATATTGTATCAATTTTTGTTCATTTTATTATTTAATAGAAATAATTATATAAATTTACTTTCTTAGTATATTTTGTAGACTTGATTATTCAGATTGTAGTTTATTATTAATGTAAGAGGTATATGAAACATTTACTTAAGTTTAATGAAGTAAATTTTATTTATCATACCTTTTATAATAGGGTGTATTAAAATTTCATTATTTATTTGTCTTAATTTGGGCTCATTTAAAATAATTTATAGTTAATAATATACAGGGTGTATCAAAAAGAATCATCTGGTTTAAAAAATCATAACTATTAAGTTATTGAGATACGTGCTTGAACAATGTACTGTTGGAAAGAGCAAACTCTTGAGTTCTACATGGTTCCCACTAGGTAGCAGCAGTATGCACTCGCTTCAGTTCTAGGAAAAATGGTATCAGTAAACAGAAAGCATTTTGTGCCCTATGTTTTGTGCAGTGCGGGTCAGTACAGTGTCACTTTCATACTAGGTATGGCATGGATCCTCCTACAGCACAGAGCATTAGATGGTGGCAAGAACAATTCCGAGAAACAGGTTGTTGGTGTAAAGGCCAATCTCCATGCTGTCCTCGAATGCATCTGCCATAGTTTCACATGGAGTCTGAGTCTGCAGAAATCTCAGGCGGGGCGATATTTAACGCCTAAGGAAAGCTAGGGTGGGGGGGGGGGGGGAGGAGGTTTTCTGTTAATCATAAACCTAAATTCATTGTATATGTTTATTAGTTTCAGAATATGTATGTGCCAAATTGGATGATTCTTTTTGATACACCCTGTATCACTGAAGAAACAAAATACTTGTTCTTTACCAAGGTATCAGTTTTCTTAAGAAAGAGATTAACAATTCCAGGACTTCTAGCTCACTATGGCTGTAAGTTTTTTCTTCGATGCCTACTTCCTCCCCAAGTTGTCACTTCTGTGGTACGTTCAGATGTCCGCCTAGTGCAGATGCTCGCTACCAGTACAGAGGTTAGCTCTGTTCCTAGTGAGGCTTCCCCTAACCTAGCTCAGCCACCAAACCTAGTCTTCTCCTTGTGGCCCCACCCCATGACGGGTACACCGGGTGGCAACTTAATTCGTACCAAGACAGTCATTGTAAATTTTAAGACTTACCCATGCCACTCCACACTTACTACAAAGCTTGGTGTGTAAATCAGTGTTTCCCACCCCAAGGCAACTGACCAGCGATAATTTGTGCCCATGTGCGTACTGTCAGAGTTCCCGCCACCATCTGTTACTCCCAGTATACTCATGTAGTAACTGTGTGCCTTTCGTTTGTATCTTGCCCTGGCCATTTCTCCTGTGAGAGACAATTAATCCCACACCTCATGTCAGAAAATTGGTGTTGTGCTGGTGGATACTCTGGAACAAGGAAGACATGACTTTCTTTGGTGTCCAATATCCTTACTGTGCTCTGCATTTACCTAGTGCCATCATATCTTCAAGTGACTTTTTCCTATAACCATTAATTCTGAGACCATTTTATGTTTTTGCCTGCAGTAGTTCAGTCATTTTAATGAATGTGTTGTTTTCCTGACCGTGTGTGGACTTTGATCTTCATGCATTTCCCATCATGCCTTATTTTGCAAGTTTGTAATTATTTTAATAAGTTAGGTTGCAAACCCAACATAAACTCAATCAACACAATTTTCAAATTAATCATGTTGCAGGCATCCTCGTCCCATTAGGTGTGCATTTTGACTTCTGCGAACAAGTCCACCCCACCATCAACTTCCATTTCCATGCTACAGATACTACTGTGCTTTGCACCTCACGCTATTTCCCTTGCATACGTTTCGCGTGTTTTCCCCTTGTGCAACATAGCAAGCACGGCTTCTGCCACTGGCCCAACTGATGCCTTGCCGCATATTGTTGCCACTCCAGTGCTCACAATCTCATTGCTGAACTGACTGCACACCTTGCAGGATTGGAATGCTGCAATGCAGACCTGTGCATGCAATTTGCAGTGACGCAACTTCTAGTGGAGCAACCCCCAGTTCCAGATTCCATGCCAATGCCCACACTGCCAATGGCTGCATCTGCCGTCTCTGTTCCTTCTGGCCTTGACACACCCTAACCCGATCCCTACCTGCTGCCACCACTCCATCTGTTCTGTGCCATGGTTCACCTTCTACCCTTCAATATTCGAGACCCACACTTGTGCCTTTCCATGGCAGATGCCATTTTCAACAAGTGTGGCGTTACCCAGAACACCACCACGTTTCCTAAAGAGATCAGCTAGTTTCAGCACAATATGCAATGTAGGTCCGCTACGTCATCTCACTGTCCCCAACCACTGACTGCTATACGACACTCCAGCGTTGCATTGCGATATCCAAGATGCAGTGTGTCCATGTCCTTTCCCTCGAGTGGTGCACAAACCGGCGGCCCTTACAATTTTTGCACTACCTCCGAAGCCCGATGGAGCCACACATGGTCTCCAACAGTTTCCTTTACAACAGACTGGCTTGCCTCACGGTACCAATTCAGAAGGTTGTAGTGACACGCGCCAATCTCTTCCTCACAGATGCCACTGGCCTTGCAGACAGGGTGCACAAGATGCTGACATCCCTACCAATGATAGCCATGGTGGCGTGCCAACTACAGCCAACTGCACCCGCACGAGGTGCAGTTACCTGGCCATCACCTGGTCACCCCTTCACAAGCTCCCCTTGCCTGTTGATGCACTGCTAAAGACGTCACTGGCTGCTCCCCTTCCTGCCATCCCATAGCATGCATGGCACCAAGTACCCGGGAGTATACGACATCCTTGCCGGCATCACAACAGATATGGCAACGCTGTACGCAACAGTGGCCTGCCTTGATTCCTACTACAGCTGTGCATGTAGCCCAGCCACCAGCATAACGGTGGTTGTCATCACTGCAGCTCCAGCTGCTCTGGTTGCGCCTCTTTATGATATGGCTGGTCTCTGCTGGTACCATGTCAACCCAGATGTCAGGATCTGCAGGGAGCCATGACAATGGAAGCCAACAACAATGGATGGTGGTAGTAGGAGTGCCTGGCTACTGCTGCTCAGTCTCTCAGTGACTGTTCATCTGCGATGCTCACTCCAAGTCATTCCTGATGACACTGGCTCCATGATATCTATCTTCCGATGGCGGCCCCTCAGCCATCCTCCTGAAAGCATCACCACCTACAGCACACTGTGTCATCAATGTAATAGGATCTCCCCTGGACCTTCACTGTCGTTGACCCTGTTATTAGTGCAGAATTTATAAAGCACTACAGCCTGCTTCCTGATGTCATTTGTCAATGCCTCATTGACATCAATCCCAGATCAATGAAATGCATCACTCATTTTCTTGTTTTCTTCAGTATGAAGCCTGTAAGTTGACCACCTGGTGAAATTTTCTGTTCTCATCCACCTGTGCAGTGCGCCTTGGGAAGTCCACCATTCATTGTTCAGCACATAAAGATCACTCCCGGACCACCCTTCTTCTACCAGGCATGGTCTCTAGCACCAGAAAAACTCTAAATGAACAAGGTCGAGTTTGACAAGCTGCTCACCACTGGTGCACCTGCGTCCTTCAAAGAACCCATGGACATCTGCCCTTCCCCTTGCCAAAAAGTAGTGTGGCTCCTGGCACCCATGCAGTGATTACCAGAAGCTAAATGCCCATAGCATTCCTTACCGTAGTTGGTGGCACTCCTATCCAACTACAACAATGCACCAGCTAGGACTAAAACCTTCAGCAACATCAATTGCGCAAACACTTTCACTCTGATTCTCGCTGCACTAGAGGACACCCAGAAGATCACCAAGGTCATACCTGTCATATCTTTATGACATTGGCCTCTGGAAAGCTGCCCAACCATGGCAGTTTTTCTTGTGCGGCACCTTGCAAGGCTTGCAATGGTGTTTTGCCTGCTTGGATGTCATACTGGTTTTATCTACGACACCTGAGGGACACCGTGAGCACCTCTGCAGTATTTCTGAATGTCTCTAGGACACCATAGGACACCAGCAACACACTCAACACAGCAAAGTTCACTCTTCATGCCAAAAACGTAGCATTCCTGGACAATGCCATCTCCACTGCTGGTTCATGTTCCTTGCCAGCTATCCTTGATTTCCTGTGCCAACATAAATTCTAGGACCTGTGCCATTGCCTTGGCATGTTGAACTTCATCCACCGCCACTTGAGGAATGCTGCTGCTATGCATGGAGCCACACACCACCACCCTACACAGTGCCAAACAAACAGGAACAATCCAGTTCTGTGGATGACCCCACCACCCTGCTTGCCATCATTGTTGACACTAGCCAGATAACCACTGGCACTGTCCTGCAGTAGCATGTTGGCAGCACCTGGTAGCCACACTCTTTCTTCTCCGAGAAGCTCCCTGCCACTCAACAGCACTGGAGCACATACAGCAGAGTGCTCCCTACATAAATTCTGACAACATTCAGTCATCTTCGTATTTATTACTGACAAATGTCACATCACCGAAATTGACGACATCATTGCTGACTGCCTCAGTTGCCCCTGGACCTGAAGGGACTTTTTAGCATTGCTCTTGCTTCCACTGCCCTGTGGTGCCTAGCACCTACTCAATACTTCACACAGCACTGGGCACATTCTCAGGGAAACTCAGCTGAGCCGAGCGCAGTCTGCCACACACACCCCGCAGGCTGCCAATTTACTCATTATTCATGCTCGATGCAGGCACCACGCTCACACTCGGTGTCATGGATCAGACCGGCACTACAGGCAGTTGGCTGCTCACCCACCTCATAAACCGCCCCAAAGTTCAGCACTTGGTCCTGCTGTATGGCCGACACTTGCAGCATCCACGGCACTGCCCAAGGATTCACCGCTGGTAAAACATGCCCCTCCACTGGTGCCAGCCATTGGCATTGCAACCTCATCCATCATTCTCACAGGAAGGGAGGTGGTGGGGTGGGTGGGGGCAGGGCAGGGTGGAACTGCATGGTGGCTCTTGACCACACATTGGTTTTAGCAGTTCCAGACACTCCTAGCTCGCTACAGCCATCTCCTAAGGTAGCAAGTTTTTCCTTCTCATGCCTACTGTAGCACCAAGCTGTTGATTCCGCCATATGACCAGATACCTGCTACTTATGGCTGCTGGCTACTGGTACAGTAAGATAGTTCAGTTCCTAAGAACTCCTCGTGGCATCAAAATCAACTTTGGCATGATGCCCTTTCCACATGACCACATGGGTACTGTCCGGGTTACAAGCCTCGCCCATCACTGCCGGTATGCTCATGAGATAACAGTATGCCTTTTGTTTGGATGCGGCCTTGGCCATTTCTCTGGCGATAGACGATTGGTTCTATGTTTTGCACCGAAAAAAATCTGTCTAAAGCTGGAGGATATTCTGGGATGAGGTGAGTATGTTTTGTGTCCACTATTCTTACCGTGCTGCTCTTTTACCTAGTGCCTTCACATCTGTGAGTGATGTTCTGCTACAACCATTAATTATGAGGTCATTTCATGTTTTGTCTGAAGCAGTTTAGTTGTTTTAATAAACGTGTTAAGTTTCCTGACCATGTTGTGACACTGATCTACATGCAGTACGTATCATGCCTTACTTCACTATTTTGTATTTAGTAAGTTAGGAAGAGAAAGATTCCTATAATAGTTAATTTTGCTTTTCTTTAATTTTCTGGATGAAAAAAATTAACTTATTCTTTTGAGGATAAGCTCTAAATCTAATAATCTACTATTTAGTTAATTTTGAATAAAACATCTTTAAACCTGCTGTCTTCAAGATTACATTAAAGTTCATTACTTTTAAATCTGATTCTATAATTACTTGTGCTTGTTTATTAAGATATTAACTTTAATGTTAGTAATATGAAGAAATTAGTGTATCTGCTCTGCTTATAATGGTTGTTATTGTTAATTGATGACGAATTAACAAGCTCCACATCCAGGCCTTGAAGAGCCCGGGGAAGTTCACTAATACCGTGTCATCCTCTGCCTCGCTATGTGGATAGAACCAAGCAAATTTGATTTTCAACTGTTTATCAATATCATGTCCTCTTGATAATATTTTGAGATGTGGCCTGCTATTTGACAAAGTTTTAAAGAGCTGCAATATTTTGTCCATGTAAAGGTAACATAACCATTAGTCTCTTTATTAGGGGCTGGAATGAATGGCTTCACAAGTTATTTCTTAATAAATTTTAGAATTTACTTATACGTCAAAACACTTAAATTTTTCCTTAAGGCTGGAACACCCTATAGAGTATGACATTTATATATAGTTGTTTGATAGTCTTCCTGTATTTAATGATCATCTTTTATTGGTATGACACAAAGAATAATTAAACTCTTCAATAATTTATGTCCATCATGATCCCTAATGTATCATAGGCTTACCTAATGGCCAACACCTTGTTTACCTCTCTCATATGTTATATGAACCCTCATTAACATGAAAGGACCATCTGAGTAAATAATTTTTTTTATATTGTTGACAATTAATTATTTACTATTTCAACAGATTAATGTATTTAAGGTAGAATTTCTTTAATGTAGATTTTTCTAAAAGTATTGATACTTCAGGATTTACTTATTTTTAATTTTATTCCTATGATACACTCTTGTTAGAATGAAATCTTTTAGGTTTTATTCATATTCAAAAGGATCCTAATAAGGTAGGTTTTGTTGGTATTCCTCAACCATTTAGATATGCTATTAAATCAGTTTAAGAAGCAACATATTTCTATCACTTCAAATTATTTGCTTTACCTTGGGGGAGAAAGGGACAGGGACAGGGACAGGTACAGGTACACACACACACACACACACACACACACACACACACACACACACACACACACATATATATATATATATATATATATATATATATATATATATATATATATATAACAGAAAGAAACTTCCACATGGGAAAAATATATTAAAAACAAAGATTCCAAGACTTACCAAGCGGGAAAGCGCCGGCAGACAGGCACATGAACAAAACACACAAACACACACACAGAATTACGAGCTTTCGCAACTGGCAGTTGCTTCGTCAGGAAAGAGGGAAGGAGAGGGAAAAATGAAAGGATGTGGGTTTTAAGGGAGAGGGTAAGGAGTCATTCCAATCCCGGGAGCGGAAAGACTTCCCTTAGGGGAAAAAAAGGTCCTTTTTTTCCCCTAAGGGAAGTCTTTCCGCTCCCGGGATTGGAATGACTCCTTACCCTCTCCCTTAAAACCCACATCCTTTCATTTTTCCCTCTCCTTCCCTCTTTCCTGACGAAGCAACTGCCAGTTGCGAAAGCTCGTAATTCTGTGTGTGTGTTTGTGTGTTTTGTTCATGTGCCTGTCTGCCGGCGCTTTCCCGCTTGGTAAGTATTGGAATCTTTATTTTTAATATATATATATATATATATATATATATATATATATATATATATATATATATAAAGGCAAAGAGTTTGGGCAGAGATGTCCAAACTCTTTGCCTTTACATATGTCTACTTGTGTCTGTATATGTGCGGATTTTAATAAAGGCCTTGTTGGCCGAAAGCTAACGTTCCAATAGTCTTTTCTGTTGTGCCTTTCTGTGACTCAACACCTCTGCTATATGGCAAGTAACAACTATCCTCTTCATTATACTGTTACATTTCATCCTAGATTTTCCATTGTTCCATTCTGCCCAGAGATTACTACATGGATTTATAGTGTTGTAAGATTACGAGATACTCACGATTGAAACAGAAGAACGATCCACCACTTCTGCACATAAAAATGAGATTGGAAAAAAAACACAATGAGATAAAACACTCAGTATAATGTAGTAGACAAAAATTGAAATGGTGGGGGTCTGCGTTTTGATAGCAGGAAAAGGTAGAGAAGGAGAAAGTAGCAGAACATTGCTGGGGGGAAAGGAATGAAATGGGAAGACACCTGAAGAATTCTGCATAGAGTGCAATTTACTATTGCTGAAACACTGTATCATGAAAGAAGGTTGTGTACATGAAACCATTAGAGACACTGTATAGTTCCAGGTGTCTTTATATATTGTAGGACTAAGGAAGGAAATTAAGGAGGTAAAGTTAAAACAACAAATTGTTGAGAATTTCAAAGAGATCATCAGGCAATGACTGACAGCAACTGTTTAAACAAATACATTAGAAAGTTAACAGATAAATCTGAGAGAAGAATTATAAAGATGGTGTCATAAAAACTAAATAATGAGGAAGTAACACTGGAATTAGTACAGATCATGATCTGAACTGTCCTCTACGCATTGCTATCACTCAGCATAATCACTACGCGATCGTACACATTAGCGCCATCGCTGAACCCAGGCATCAAAATCAGTTTGGAAAAATTCAGGGTTTTGCTTCTTTAAAGCTGTTTTAGCCTCCACCATGAAGAAAACGTATGGGGATGCTGTAATGGACATCTATGTACAGCACTGTGTAAAGAAGTTTGCTAATGGAAAAACGGGTGTTGCAGATAAATCATACAGGGGCTGGGTAAGGTCTGTCACAGATGCCAATTGAGAACATGCTGATGAACTGATTCAAGGAGACAGATGTGTGAGACTTCACAATCAACAGCTTAAAAACCATTCTGAGAACAATTGACCAAAATGCAAAACTCTAATTCAGTTCATTTGTACACATTTAGAGTTCCATAGGCAATAGTTCAGGCAATTATCTGCACTAATTCTGCTGTTGTATGTTCATTATTAATTTTTTATGACATAGTAAGCTTTTTCGTCCACCCATGACAGAGGAGAAATGAGACAAAAGTATGGCCCTGTGGGAATTCTTGGATAAAACACAACACATTAAATTTAACTGAAGAAAGAAGACAATATGGAATAAGAAAAAAAAAGGAAAGCTTAAGGGAATACTTACATCCACAAATAAGACTGACAAGAAAGAGCAAAATGGTAAAGCTGGAATAGCCAGGGGAGAAATACAAAGCTGCAGAAGCATGCACAATTATGGGAAAGATAGATGCAACATGAATAAAAATTAAAGAAACCTTTACAGGAAAGGGGAAACAGTTTTATGAATACCAAGTGTGCAGATGGTAAGGTTGGTAGTTGGAAGCATTATAGAATAGGGCTATAAAAAATAATCAACTTTGAAGACAATATTATATAAAGGGGAGAGGAAGTTTAAGAAGGTAAGGTGGTGTTGCGAGAAGAATTTGACAGAGCCCTTACAGACAGTCAAAACAAGGCACCTGGATTAGAGAACATTGTTAAGAGCCTTGAGAGAGCCATGACAAAGTTGTTGCACGTGGTATGCATGAAATACGAGAGATGTGAAATGCTTTTAGTCTTTAAGAAGAAGAATGTAATAATACCAATACTAGGCAGGAACTGACTAGTATCGATGTTACAGAACCACGAGTTTCAGAACTCATGGCTGTAAAATAATTTAAATGAAACTGACTTGGCTGCTGCAGTGTAAACTCTAGAGTTTTAACTGACATGGCAGTTGCTGAAACATCACTACAAATAAAGAAAATATTAAGCTAGCTAGATGGCCATAGTCACAAAAGCTTTCGATTTCTGGACCTTTAATAATAAAATTCTGAAATTAGGAAGTGTAAAGTTATTTACAATTTGTATGCAAACGTGACACCAGTTATGTGAGTCAATGGACACTGAAGAGAAGAAATGATTGATACGGGAGTGAGAAAGAGCAGTAGCTTATATCCAATGTTATTCAATCTATACACTGAGCATACAGTAAAAGAAGCTAAAGAGAAATTTGAAATGGGAATTGATGTTCAGAGAGAGGAAATAACTTTGAAGTTTATAGGTGATATAATACTGTAATTTCATCAAAGCTGGAAAGTAATTGGAAGATGAGTTGAACAGAATACTGTCTTCGTACAGGTCATAAGGTAAAGATTAACAAAACTAAACAAAGGTAATGGGAACGATGCTGAAGGCATTAGATAAGGAAATGACACTAAAAATAGTACTGGAGTATTACTATTTGGGCAGCACAACAACACAATGGCAAAAAAATCTTTTCAAATAAATAAAGTCTGTTAATGTTGTATAAAATCATCTTTGAATATATTTATCTGAAGAGTAACCTTGTATTTAAGTATAATGAGGATGATAAAACATTTGAACAAGGAAAAGAAGTTTTTGGAATATGTTGCTACAGAAGAATACTGAACATCAATAGATATTCTGGGTAACTACTGAGGTACGAGATTCTGAATCAAATGAGAAAATAAGGGCTTTGTGGCACAATTTGACTGAAAGATGGCCTACACTAAGAAAGTCATGTGACAGCAATATGCAATTATACAGATGGCGGTAGTGTCATGTGCACCGGGTGTGAAAGAGCACAGCTATCATTTGTACTCAGGTGCTTCCATTTCCGAAATCATTAGAGAATACAATATTCCAAGAGCCACAGGGTCAAGAATCTGCCAAGAATATCAAATTTCAGGTATTCTCTCTCATCGCAGACAATGCAGTGGCCAAAAGCCTTCACTTAATGAACGGTAGCAGTGTCATATGCATATAGTTTTCATTCATAACAGATGAGCAACACTGGGTACAATAATTGCAGAAATCAATGTGGAATGTATGACTAGCATATCATATAGCAGACATAGACCACGTATCCATAGACCACATGGGTGGTAGAACAAACAGCCAGCCCTTTGCCCATTAGATGTCCACTATGTGTGCTGCTTCAGTCAGTGCCTCTCCCTTTTGACTTATGCCAAGTTACTATCCATTTTATCCTAATTTTGTCTCTTGGCATGTTGACTCCCATGAGGATGCCATTGGCACAGCAGAACAACATGTCTGAAATTATGTGCCCGCTGGTGGTGACTGTAAGATGTGTGAAACTTCATTTTTTTACCAACAAGTTTTCTTAAAATTGGACACTTAAATATCTTGTAGCAGCTGGAATGCTGTCTCTCAGCACAAGTAACAGCATTAGCCAAGCAGTACAGTGACAACAAAGTTGCACTCAGCATGGAATGCAGAGAGCACATCTGCAGGAGGCCAAGAGCTAAAAGAGTAGTTTCCAATATGACAACTAGTGGAGTAAACACATCTAGGAAGGCAATAATATTTTTCTTTGCAATAACCAGACATACCAGTAGTTTTGCTCATACCTACCTTATAATTACATTTACACACCATTCAGCATTATTCGAATATACACCTGTAGAAATCAACTTTATTATAATGCCTCTTCTTGGTGCACGAACTTATCATGAACTGTCACAATATTACAAAGGATGGGTTTTCACTGCAAGGCTTCATAGCTCTTGTGTTTCCATGAGTGTCATATGGTAGATAAATGTGGTATTGCTCGAGTTTCCAAATTCTCCACGCATTATTTCTGAAGTTTCATGATTCCACCTAGGTCCTCAACCACAATAAAACCACAAATTTTCTCTCATGGGAATAAAACATCACACTGTAGACACCTAGTGTACAGACTGCAGATTCTTATTAATACTTAAGATATGAAATATTTCGAGTTTTCAAGGTACTTTAATGAAAGTAGGTTTTTATTTCCTTAGACAGAGAGAGGGATCATGTGTGAGAGAGAGGGAAGGGAGGACACTTAAGGACATAGAAATTCTATGAATGTTTTAGAAGAACTGTGTAGGAAAAGGATGCTCTAGGCTCTAGTCTGAATAAAGAAACTCATCTCACAGTGCATAAAGATATATTTAAGTCTTCATGTACAAGCAATTATACATAATCCACTTACTGAATATCCCTACATCTGTGGAAGTGTGGCAACAATCCCTTCAAGGGCTACTTGTGCAATAAGGCAATACCTTGAAGGACACAGTCTGCCTCACAGCTCAACATCATAATTAAGTGGGCTGAGCCCCATGATCATCATAGATGAACAGGTGTGCAATACACCTTCAAAACGAGATTAACAAAACACAAAGGGAAGAAATGTTAGTCAACTCCTTTCCTTTTGTATCATTAATTGGTAAAGAATATTTTCCAATACATTTCTGCATTCTCACTTGTATTTATATATATGTACGTACGTATATATTTATTATAATGCGATCAAAATACGCTTGGAGAACACAAATGTTCCATCATTACATAAAATGAACACTTGAACAAACTCCATAACCCAGGCTTCAAGAGCAGCCAAATCTATATGCAGCAATACTACCATATTTATATTATTTACTCTCTATTCCTTTTCTCATGTTGTCCAAACTAGATTGACAGTATAGGTAAACTGCAGAAAACTGAAGACCAACAGTTCCCTTACTAAATAAAAAATGAAGAACAGTTCTTTGCTTATCACATAACTATGGGAAGAGAGAGGAAAAAAATTCATTGCAGATAAATCTGTATTCTTTTATTTCTTAAACTACAAAGCAATTATCAAATAAAGGACGAAACATGCAAAGAACTTATTTTTGAAAGATGAGCTACAGTATCTCTTGGTTCACAAAATAGTTATATACACCGAATTCATTAACCGCTAATTTCCGACGCGCCTCATAGCTACAATATTACAGCGGCACCCACAACAATCATATATTAAGAGAGGGACAAGTTCCATCATTGAGCCACGAGTTGACAAGTGCAACATAAACCCATAGACTGGGTACAAGCGAACTTGCTTTAATGCATGTCAACTATAAATGTGGCCTGTTTTGGCAAGCCATTAGCAAAACATGGACTGGGTCAAAGTAAAATACCTAGAAACCAAATGAATTTTCAATTGCACGAGTTTCCTGATTGGGGTTTCTAATAAGCTACCAGAGGTCTGTATCCCAAACACTAGGTGAAAAGACCAAAGCATTTTTATAAGCTACAGATGGATCTTTTTAATAAAAAAGTTCATGTTTAGAAGATATACGTCTTTAACTAGCTTCACGTCTGAACATTATGCTGAATTTCTTCCTTAATGACTCCATTTGGCATGCCATTGCTGAAACGAGAAAAATAATGTAATTAATATATATAAAGATTTGTACACAATTTAAACAACAGTAAACTTAAAACCATATGCAGTGTACCATAAAAGGAAACAAACTCACATGTGGCTTCTCCTGAACATCTTGCAAGCCCCAACTGGGAGCTTCCATTTTAACAGCATCCATATCTGCACTAGCTCCTGCTCCTGCACCAGCAACTCCAAATTGTGGCATCAGCGGAAGACCATGATGCATTAACGACAAGGCTGCTACTGTGCCACTGCCATTATGGAATGAGTGTTGGTTCTCTGGATGTCCTGCCTGTAAAATGTAAATTATGCTAGCATAGATCTGAGTTCAAAATCATTACACTGTATGGTTTCCATAAAAATGGATGGATCATTTTCTTCCCAAATTATCAGAAAATTTCAAAAACATAATACACGAATCTTTTTACACTGTGTTAAAAAGTTTTCTAACCTAGACCACACACTGATCTGTAGGTCACAAAAAATGACCCCATGGGAATAAACTGTGATCTTTGAACTTTTAGACCAACATTTCTCATCAGAGTTGTAACTGTGATATGCATTCATTACTGAATGCTACAATTTATTGTTCTTTCAGCAAAGATAATCGAAGCAAATTCAATGACAATTACACATCGTCCTCCCAGATCCCTAGTGTTGAACCATCATCTAAACACTTCCAACTTTGTACACTTGGTTCATCATTTGTCAATTATCTTGGAATATTTACAGTGCTGGGGACAGTAATAGCCTTAGTTCATTGTGTCATTTTCTGTGTCACATTTCAAATGTCCTGTCAACATACTGATAAATTCAGGGTAACAGACATCAAGCTGGCCATCTTCGTATGCATTACTGCTTCCTGAACTCTGCCTGGATAGTGCTATTCCAAGACAGAGAAGTCAATGAGCTGACTAAAGATCTGCTGCAGCTGCCCCTCAACAATAAGAGGGGGTTTTGCATTCCATTCTTTCGTGTGATTAACATATAATTGAACACATCCTATGAAATTCTCCTTTAACGTATGTACAACATTCATCATTTCCAAAAGATTTTCTGTGTTGCTGAACAAACAACTATAATTTACAGTTATTTGTAGAACAGATACATTATAAGTGGTACTTACGGCACGAAACTTGTTTGAATTGATCGGTAGAGAAGATCATAGTGTATAGGAATAGTGCATAGTAACAGAAAAAGACCATGCAAGGCTTCACTCTGGGGAGGCACCAAATCATGCATGCACTTTCAACCAGAAGACAGCATTCGACAGAGCAAATAAAAGATGTGTATCAGCAATTTAACGAGCAGCGGCTTGTGCACATGGGGGACAACAAATTTAACAGATGAGCAGTGTTGCAGGGGGGGGGGCTGTAATTGTAGTGGCTTTATTGACAGTAAGTATCAACATGGATACACTGGAGGTTGTTAGTGAGACTCAACAACTGCAACCAGCAAAAGAAGAGCAGAAAACAATTCTCTGAAAGTAATGACAGTCACTTAAAGAATGTGGCTGTGTTATCAGTCCATTTAAAAGTGATTAAAATCCTGCGATGAGCACAGAAAACTAGAAAGGGATTTAATGTTCTTCAAATGGATTGGGTTTCAAATACATTAGATAAAATACAGCAATAATAGCGCAAGGACGTAGTTTGGGGAATTAAGACCTGATATGAAACCCAAGAGTAGTCCATTTAAAACAAATGCAAAAATATGTTAACCAAATAGAAACTGCAAATACAGGCTGTTACTATTTTCCACTCGGGGACGAATGTTAATTTGTATGTGATGAGTGCAAGACCTACAGCCATTAAAGTAATTAAAAGATTAAGAGAGATGTAGTTAACTGGTTAATGCACAGAATCAGAAATATATGTCAAGCAAATAAGCATGCTGACAGTGTAGCATATTGGTTTGATATAAGCAATTTTGCAAGTTCGACTCTAAAAGCAGTGTGAACCAAGTACATTTTTTGAAATATTTTAAAGACTTTACCTACACAATGGGACCCTGAAGCCATTTGTTGTGATTTGGCAAACAAGGCTAGATAGATTTTTAAAAAAATCTGGGTTTAAAGAGTAAGTTAGCTATATGAAAGTGTAGGGAGTTGTTGATCTCATTCAGAATTTATTTCTACTAACCCACTTCTTTTATATTGTGTCTGACACTGACTCTTTCAGTGATAACTTCAAATTCAGTGGGGGCTACAGCAACCTATCAGGTTGGTACATGTCATGTTGGCTCTCCTCATTTGGGTTACTGCCCAACTGAATATTAATTCCAGCTTTTCTAGTGCCAGAACCCACTTCTAAAGCTCTCCTAGCTGATAGTCCCATTTTACTTTTTTTGGGAATGTGCATAATTTAGAAGTTGTCAACTCATACAAAGGTTTGATGGATGAGGTTTGCTTCTTTCGGATCGATGATATACATAACCATCCCTACCAGTAACTGGTTTCTAACTTCTGCATTAAGAGCATATACTAGACACAAGCTATGGGACTTAACATAGTTATTATAAATTTTCTTACGGACTTACCTGGAAAGGAGCTTCTACCATATGCTGCAAATCATCAGCAGAAGGCAGACGACCATAATGTGATGGATTAGTTCTGAAAAGTTGTTGCTGTTGCTGCTGCTGTTGCTGCTGCTGCTGTTGTGGATGACCCCGATCCACGGTATGTCCAGGCCACACCTTTGGCTCAGCTGCACCTAGCATCCAGTCAGGATCACCAGCGACATTATTGACAAGGTTCTTCCAGCTAGCACGTTCAGTGCCTATTGGCCGGATTTTGCGGTCTTCTGTCGATCTTCCATCACCTGCACCTCCAGCAGGTGATGGTGGTGGCGATCCACCACTTCCATTTTCAAGACCAGCAAGCAAGTCTGCCGAGCCAGGGAGCCCAGCTGCTAGACTAGCCAAATGAGCTATTGCACCAGAAGGAAAGCCAAGCTGCCCAACAACATCTGCAGGATGATGTGGTCCTGGTCCATGGTATGGCTGCCCATACAACTGCCACCGTGGATTTCCTCCAGCACCAGCTGCACCATGGCCACCATATGGTCCAGGAGGCTGTTTCCCTGCTGGTCCAGGTGCTGCAAATGGAACACCAGAGAGTCCAGGCAGAACTGCAGCTAACCCAGGAGCAGATGAGGGAGGTGGTGGAGCTCTATTATGATATCCTGAAGCAAATGCACCTGGTGGCGGTGCCTGTTGTGGCTGCTGTTGCTGAGCCTTACCAGGTGGAAGGTGAAGGCTGAAATCTGGAGCTCGGGGATTGAGTCTTGACATACTCACAGTTGTCACAGGGGGAGCATGATGATGATGGTGCTGCTGCTGATGGTGGTGGTGGTGATGAGGATGAAATGGAGCTAGCAACTGAGGTTCTGAAACAGGTCCTGGTCCAGGTGGAACCATTTTCAAAAGCTGTGTTTGCTGTTCTGGAGTTGCAAAAATAGCAGGTCCAGGACCATGGTCATGAGATGGAGGGACACGAGGTTGGGCAAGTTCAGCTGTTGGGAAACCACTGCGTGCAGCACCAAATACTGCATCCCCAGCTCCACCTGGTGAAGCCTGTTGTTGGGGTGGCTTATTTGGATGGTTAAGACATGGCCCTATAGACTCTGCTGAAAAGGTGGGTGCATTCTGGTACTGTGGTCCTGGTGCAGCAGAGAGGGATGGTGGAGTTGTGCTATTGCTGCTCGTTTTTGATGAAACTGGGGAGCATACAGCATTTCCGCGATAGCCAGGTGCCTTTGCAGCATCAACCTGTACAATAAAGAAGAACCATCATCAGATTACAAGCAATATTAAGGTGCACATTAACATAAAAAATATAAACACAGTAATGGAAATATAACCAAATAATGAACACATTACTGCTGTTCTACACATGTCAGCTGTAAGATACAGAGATCACTTTTAGTTAGTTTAGTTTAGTTATATTACTTGTTCTATCGATCATGAACACGATTCTTTCGTAATGATGTGGAACGTGTCAAAGTACACAAGATTCATTTATCCCAAATAATCATTGTTAGTCTTATATACGGTACAATTGTTAATGCTTACTGTATTTCTTTGGCCTATGTCTAAAAATTCATCTATGGAGTAGAAGGAGTTGTCATTCAGGAATTCCCTTAACTTACTTTTGAATGCCGATTGACTGTCTGTCAGACTTTTGATATTGTTTGGCAATTGACCAAAAATCTTTGTGGCAGTATAATTCACCCCCTTTTGTGCCAATGTCAAATTCAATGAACGGTAGTGAAGGTCACCCTGTCTCCTAGTACTGTAGCTGTGGACTGTGCTATTAATTCTGAAGTGATCTGGGTTACTAACAACAAATTTCATTAGGCTGTATATATATTGTGAAGCTACTGGCAATATCCCTAATTCTTTAAATAATTGTCTACAAGATGATCTTGGATGAGCCCCAGACATTATTCTGATAACACGTTTTTGTGCAGTAAATACCTTCTTTCTTAGTGATGAATTGCCCCAAAAGATAATTCCGTAAGAAAGCAACGACTGAAAATATGCATGGTAAGCTAACTTACTGATGTGCTTGTCTCCAAAATTTGCAATGACACTAATAGCATAGGTAGCTGAGCTCAATCATTTCAGTAGATTGTCAATGTGTGTCTTCCAGTTTAAATTCTGATCAATACAGACACCCAGAAATTTTGAACAATCTGCTTTAGCTAAAGATTTTCCCCCACACTCTATATTTATTTCCAGTGTTATGCCTTTCCCTGTACTGAACTGTATGTACAGTGTTTTTTCAAAGTTCAATGAAAGAAAACCACCTAATAACTCTTTGAAAAACATTTGCATTTTCCTCAGCTGATTCTTGCTTTTTAGGCTTGATTACAATACTTGTGTAATCTGCAAAGAGAACCAAGTTTGCATCTTCATGAATATAATTAGGCAAGTCATTAACATATATTAAAAACAATAAAGGCCCAAGACAGAACCCTGTGGTACCCCATTCTTGATACATCCCCAGTCTGAATAATCTGCTGCTCTTTGTGGGTTTACTGTTTCAACCTTCTGCATTCTACCAGTTAAATATGAAGTGAACCATCTGTGTACTGAACCATTCATTCCATAGTACTTCAGCTTATCTAAGAGGATTTCATGATCCACACAATCAAAAGTCTTAGAGAGATCACAGAAAATCCCAATTGGTGATGTTCTACTATCCAGAGCATTTAAAATTTGATCAGTGAAAGCGTGTATAGCACTATCTGTTGAAACACCTTTCTGAAAACCGAACTGACATTTTGTTAAAACGTTATTCCCATTAATGTGTAAAGTTACACTTGAGTACATTACTTTTTCAAACACTTTTGAGAAGGATGTCAGGAGTGAAATAGGACGATAATTGTTGACGTCTGTCTTGTCACCTTTTTTATACAAGGGTTTAACTATGGCATATTTCAATCTGTCAGGAAATATTCCCTGATTCAATGACCTATTACATATGTGGCTAAGAACTCTACTTATCAGGCGTGGACAAGATTTTAGTATTCTATTGGAGATACCATCAGTTCCATGTGAGTTTTTATTCTTAAGTGAATTTATTATTTTCTTAATTTCAGACGGTGAGGTGGGCAGGATTTCAATTTCATTTGTTTGCGGGAATGCCTCTTTCATATAGAGTTCTGCCCTATCTGGTGAGCAGCTGGTGCCTATATTTTCCACTACATTTATAAAATGATTATTAAAAATATTTTCAATCTGTGATTTTTCATTTATAAGCTTTTCATTGTGCTTAGCAGTAATACTGTTGTCCTGTGACCTTGGGTTGCCCTGTTTCCCTTTTAACTATATTCCATATTGTTTTAACTTTGTCATCAGAGGTGCTAATCTCAGACTTGATACACATACTTCTGGATTTTTTTTATAACTTTCCTTAATATATTACAATATTTCTTATAATGGTTGAGCTTTTCTTCATCTCGACTTATTCTAGTGTCTTGGTATAGTTCCCATTTCCGGCTACAAGAAATTTTAATCCCTTTAGTCAGCCATGGTTTTTTATCAAGTTTATTTGAATTATGATTCACTAATTTCTTAGGAAAACTGTTTTCAAATCACTCCATAGATCAGACACTGCAACAACTGGGCAGAGTGTCTGTGGAGTAAGTGTGTGAGCTTTGAAATGTATTACAATTCAACATGAATATGGTTATTCCACATGGATATAACCATGAAGAGTGATACAACAATAAAAACCTGTTTTAACAACAATTTCTGACTCCAAAATGTGCATATCTAATGCAGTCACTTCCGAGTCCACATATGCCTCAGAATGTATGGTGTGATGCATATTATCCTTTTCACATTGTCCTTGTGACCAACAGATGTCACGTTGAACATATACACTGACACGCCAAGATACTGTGACTACCACCCACATTGAGACTGAACGCCATCTGCTGGCACTGCAGAGCAGAGACGAATGCGAACCATTCAGGTGACAAAGAATGCAAATGAGGAAATCCACTAACATAAGTGACATTGTAAAGGACAGATTGTTATGACACTGTGCCTGGGATTGAGCACCTCGGAAGTGGAAAAGCTAGTTGGCTATTTGCTTGCTACTGTTGTAAAGATCTTGGAACTGGTTGAAGAATGATGGTGATGACATCTTCCAGCAGGAGAAAGATCCAGACTACAAGACCAGAATTATGCTACAGTGGTTTGAGGAGCATTATAGTAAAGTTATTTTTATGTCTTCACTACCAAATTAGTATCATCATAACCCGCGAAATACATCTGCAATACTACTGGGTACCAGTTCTAAGTCTTCAAACCACCAGCCAGTAATTTATGGGAAATGTATGGCTTATGCAGAAACATTTGGTGCTAAGTACCTCAGAAATCTACCAAGGACTCGCCAAATCCATGCCGTTCAGAATCACTGCTGTACTGTATTCCAAAGGTGGATCACATGATATTAAGCAGATAGTCACAATGTATTGTCTCTTCAGTGTATAAACTACAAAAAAATAAAAAATTTAAAAATGAACTAATTTTCCATTCTCTACAATTCTTACACCAAATCTGCATTATCGCTTATTAATTTAACACTGTTTATACTTAATGAAATAATGTTAGGCATTTACTTTGCAGTAGTGTCATCTCCCTAGTTCTGAACTGGTAAAAGATGGTAGAAGTTGGAACAAATTTGTGCCATTAGTGCTTTGCCTCCTAACGCTACCAAATTAACAGCAACTGTACTGTGTTTCATGTAGCTTGCATTTGTATTATCAAGCCAGGGAGGTTAGACTATTACAAAACTGCATTAACTTTGATTTGCACGTAGAAATTACCAACTATTGTATGGTGTAAATTATGTTCGGAATAAGTAGTTGTTTACAAAGTCTTGGTTGGGTTAGGAGCTATTTGCAAAAACTGAAAAATTTACATACAATAATAACTGTCACTCACATTTTGCATTTCTTTCAGAATATTTTTCTATTTTCATGATGTTATTTTGGAGGGGGACCCAGCAGAACAGTTCTACATTATATCCAACAAAATTTTATTTCACTGTGCTACTTGGTATCCACATACATTGAACTTCATAAAGCTATTTACAGAACATAACTCTGTAATTGTGTGTATCACGCTCTGCAACCAACACACACACACACACACACACACGTTGGAATTTTAATAGTGGCAACTATTTATTTACACTTCGTACAAAATTCGAACACGTATCTGAGTTTTACTGACCTTCAAAGTAGTCACCAGCATTGTGTATAACCTGTTGCCAACGATGTGGAAGCCATAGGATACTCTTAGTGGTGTCAGTTGTGTTGACAGTTTAAGCGGCGCAGTCTATTGCCTGACGAATTAGTAGCAGTTCTGAAGGGAATGCCGTGAAGTGTTTGCTTCAGTTTAGAAAACGAGTTGAACTCACAAGGGCTTAAGTCAGAGGAGTGCGGTATAGCACTTAGCAGCCTCATCAGTCAAACAAATCAGTAACAGCTTGCACTGTACGTGCTTGGGCATTGGCCTGCAAAATGATAGTCAGGTCCTGCAGGAAGTGTCATCACTTCTGTCTCTAAACTGGTCATAGGTTGTGTTCCAAAAATGAACAGCATACAGACAGAAGTGATGACACTTCCTGAAAGACCTGATTTCTAAACTGAAGGAAACACTTCATGGCATTCGCTTCAGAACTGCTACAGATTTGTCGGGCAATAGACTGCAGCACTCGAGGGGGAAACATTCCATGTGGGGAAAAATATATCTAAAAACAAAGATGATGTAACTTACCAAACGAAAGCGTTGGTATGTTGATACACACACTAACAGACAAAAACAAACACAAACGCGCACACAAAATTCAGCTTTCACAACCCACGGTTGCTTTATCAGGAAAGATAGGAGAGGGAAAGACGAAAGGATGTGGGTGTTAAGGGAGAGGGTAAGGAGTCATTCCAATCCCAGGGGCGGAAAGACTTACCTTAGGGGGAAAAGGAAAGGTGTACACTCGTGCGCGCACGCACACACGCACGCACGCACGCAAATATCCATCCACACATTTACAGACACTGGCAGACGTGTAAATGCAAAGAGGTTGGGCAGAGGTGTCAGTCGAGGCAAAAAGGCAAAGATGATGTTGAATGACAGGTGAGGTACAAGGGGCGGCAACTTGAAATTAGTGGAGGTTGAGGCCTGGTGGGTAACAGGAAGAGAGGATATACTGAAGGGCAAGTTCTTATCTCCGGAGTTCTGATAGGCTGGTGTCAGTGGGAAGTATCCAGATAACCCGGACGGTTTAACACTGTGCCAAGATGTGCTGGCTGTGCACCAAGGCATGTTTAGCCACAGGGTGACCCTCATTACCAACAAACACTGTCTGCTTGTGTCTGTTGATGAGAATGGACAGTTTCTTGCTGGTCATTACCACATAGAAGGCTTCACAGTATAGGCATGTCAGTTGGTAAATCATGTGGGTGCTTTCACATGTGGCTCTGCCTTTGATCGTGTACACCTTCCGGGTTGCAGGACTGGAGTAGGTGGTGGAGGGAGGGTGCATGGGACGCGTTTTACACCGGGGGCAGTTACAAGAGTAGGATCCAGAGAGTAGGGAAGGGGGTTTGGGGATTTCATAGGGATGAACCAAGAGGTTACGAAGGTTAGGTGAACGGCAGAAAGACACTCTAGGTGGAGTGGGGAGGATTTCATGAAGGATGGATCTCATTTCAGGGCAGGATCTGAGGAAGTCTCATCCCTGCTGGAGAGCCACATTCAGTGTCTGATCCAGTCCCGGAAAGTATCTTGTCACAAGTGGGGCACTTTTGGGGTTGTTCTGTAAGAGGTTCTGGGTTTGAGAGGATGAGGAAGTGGCTCTAGCTATTTGCTTCTGTACCAGGTCGGGAGGTTAGTTGCAGGATGGGAAAGCTGTTTTCAGGTTGAAACTTCCTGGCAGATTAAAACTGTGTGCCCGACCGAGACTCGAACTCGGGACCTTTGCCTTTCGCGGGCAAGTGCTCTACCAACTGAGCTACCGAAGCACGACTCACGCAGAAGTAAAGCTGTGAGTACCGGGCGTGAGTCGTGCTTCGGTAGCTCAGTTGGTAGAGCACTTGCCCGCGAAAGGCAAAGGTCCCGAGTTCGAGTCTCGGTCGGGCACACAGTTTTAATCTGCCAGGAAGTTTCATATCAGTGCACACTCAGCTGCAGAGTGAAAATCTCATTCTGTTTTCAGGTTATTGGAGTAATGGTTCAGCGATTCAGGACTGGAGCAGATTTGTTTGCCATGAAGACCTAAGCTGTAGGGAAGGGGCCATTTGATATGGAATGGGGCCGTTTGATATGGAATAGGTGGCAGCTGTCATAATGGAGGTACTGTTGCTTGTTAGTGGGTTTGATGTGTGAAGCTGGCCATTGGACGGATGGAGGTCAACGTCAAGGAAAGTGGCTTGGGATTTGGAGGAGGACCAGGTGAATCTGATGGAACCAAAGGAGTTGAGGCTGGAGAGGAAATTCTGGAGTTGTTGTTCACTGTGAGTCCAGATCATGACGAGGTCATCAATAAATCTGTACCAAACTTTGGGTTAGCAGGCTTGTGTCACCAAGAAGGCTTCCTCTAAGCGACGCATAAATAGGTTGGCGTACGAGGGGGCCATCCTGGCACCCATGGCTGTTCCCTTTAACTGTTGTAATGTGTGGCCTTCAAAAGTTAAGAAGTTGTGGTTTAGGATGAAGCTTGTTAAGGTAATGAGGAAAGAGGTTAGGGTAGCAGGTGATTGGTGTGAAAGGAAGTGCCCCATCACAGCGAGACCCTGGGCGTGCGGGATATTTGTGTATAAGGAAGTGGCATCACTGGTTACAAAGATAGTTTCCGCGGGCATCAGATTGTGTAAGGATTCCAGGCGTTCGAGATAGTGGTTGGTGTCTTTGATGAAGGATGGGAGACTGCATGTAACGGGTTAGGGGCTTGGTAACCAGCTACAATGGGGTGGCCGGGATGTTTGGGTTTGTGAATTTTAGGAAGTAGGTAGAAGGTAGGAGTGCGGGGTGTCTGTGGGTGTCAGGAGGTTGATGGAATCAGGTGAAAGGTTTTGTAGGGAGCCTAAGGTTCCGAGGATTCCTTGAAGCTCCACCTGGACATCAGGAATGGGATTACCTTGGCAAACTTTGTATATGGTGTTGTCTGAAAGCTGACACATTCCTCAGCCAGATACTCCTGACGATCAAGTACCACGGTCGTGGAACCCTTGTCAGCCGGAAGAATGACGATGGATTGGTCAGCCTTCAGATCACGGATAGCCTGGGCTTCAGCTGTGGTGATGTTGGGAGTAGGATCAAGGTTTTTCAAAAAAGATTCAGAGGCAAGGCTGGAAGTGAGAAATTCCTGGAAGGTTTGGAGAGGGTGATTTTGAGGAAGAGGAGGTGGGTCCCACTGTGACGGAGGATGGAGCTGCTACAGGCAGTGTTCAATTTGGATAGTGTCTTGGGGAGTTGGATCATTAGGAGTGGGATGAGGATTTTTTTTTTCTTCGTGGCAAAGCGATATTTCGAGCAGAGGCCAAGGGTGTAGGACAGTAAATCCTTGATGAGGGCTGTTCAGTTGAATCTGGGAGTAGGGCTGAAGGAGAGGCTTTTGGATAGGACAGAGGTTTCGGATTGGGAGAGAGATTTGGAGGAAAGGTTAACTACTGAATTGGGGTGTTGTGGTGTTACACCGTCTGGGTTATCTGGATACTTCCCACTGACACCAACCTATCAGAACTGTGGAGATGGGAACTTGCCCTTCAATATATTCTCTCTTCCCATTATCCCCCAGGCCTCATCCTCTGCTAATTTCAAGTTGGTGCCCCTTGTACCTCACCTGTCATTCAACAACATCTTTGCCTCTGTAATTCCACCTCGACTGACATCTCTGCAGAACCTCTTTGCATTTACACATGTCTGCCTGTGTCTGTGTATGTGCGGATGGATATTTGTGTGTGTGCGAGTGTATACCTGTATTTTTTTCCCCCCTAACGTAAGTCTTTCCAGTCCCAAGATTGGAATGACTCTTTACCCTCTCCCTTAAAACCCACATCCTTTCATCTTTCCCTCACCTTCACTCTTTCCTGATTAAGCAACCTAGGGCTGCAAAAGCTTGAAATTTGTGTGTGTGTGTGTGTGTGTGTGTGTGTGTGTGTGTGTGTGTGTGTGTGTGTGTGTCACTGTGTCATCGCTTTCGTGCTTGGTAAGTTAACAGCACGTTTGTTATTTCAGATATCTGCTAAATTTTTTACATAGACATCAAAACATTCAAATAATTTGTGAACTAGAAAAGCAGAGAGA
The DNA here is from genome assembly GCF_023897955.1 of Schistocerca gregaria. Classification (NCBI taxonomy): domain Eukaryota; kingdom Metazoa; phylum Arthropoda; class Insecta; order Orthoptera; family Acrididae; genus Schistocerca; species Schistocerca gregaria. The sequence goes on along the minus strand of NC_064920.1, from coordinate 756,025,235 downwards.
AAAATCTCCAGAAGAAATTTAAATTAGCCACCACTCCGGACTTTTTCATCAAAATTTATGAACTACCAAGGAATTCATGAAAAGTATAACTTGCATATGTGCTTAAAAAATTTTTCCACCATTTACAAAATTTCACTTAAAAGTGTAAAATAGGGGTTTCACTGTCTCTCACAAGTGTGCCTTCTAAAACCCATACCATCCACAAGAGAAAATATCAAATTTTCTAATAATACACAGTTCAGCAGTTGTATCAACCAATAAAGCCACGTATTTTTCAAGCCACACTAGAAGGTGAATGTACCTGCAGATTGCTGGAAGATGAAGTGTTTTTGCTCTTTTGGACGATTTGCCACTGTGAGCAGAAACGTGTACGCACTTTGAACATGATAGGTGCTGCTACATTCAAAATCCAGAACCAAATGCAAAACAGAATGAAAGTAAGGAGGGGTGGAATGGTGGAAGATTTGAGTTTCTCTCTCAATGCCTGAAAAGAATAATGGAAGTTTAGTTTCAAAGACCCATCAATGATGAAGTTAATAGAGAGGGAGCACAAGCTCAGATCTAATAATGATGTGGAAGGAAATCTGCTGTATCTGCCTTTAGACTTAAAAAGAAGTAAATCTGCGAACTGCTACTTCCATGTATCTACATATGCAATTGGATTCTTACATTAAAGTGAACTTACAGATGCTACATACCACCACTGAAGGCAATAATTATTAGAAATGTACATTCACACTCTCAATTTACCCCAATGCATTCTTAACAAGCAATTGAAGCTAGCGAATAAAACAGTTTCTACAAAATTTCCAACAGCTGTTCACACAATTCAACATAACACAGAGCCTCAACAGTGAAATCTGAACAAGAACACATTCACTGCAAGGTGGTGGTGGTGGTGGAGGAGGAAAAACTGCACTACATAGGTATCCCAAGAACTACTATAGAAGAAAAGGAGCAGAAATCAAAAACAACACTCCAGACACACACTCAGAATACCCAAATAACTTATATTTTTAAATTTTCGCATTTCCTAAAACAATTTACTTGCAATAAGACATTTGTAGTGTCAGTAGGAAGTTAGGTACACCTGAACTCTAATATTGCTTAAGAAAAACCAAAAAACAATTTGTTCTAGATGTAAGTTCATTCAGAGTAAAAGCTTTTTCTGCTTTTAAAAAGCTGCACCTTCAACATATTTTCTATACTTAGTTTCGAGCTTTGCTTAATAAGAAATAAATTATATCTTTGCTTAGTGGCTGCTCTTTGTTCTGTAAACATTAAAATCAAGTGCAAAGCACAAGTGTGAAGTCCAAACTGACATGAAGAATATATGACCCAGTCACATTAATGTGATCACAAGCTATGTTAGAAGTCAATGTACAATAACCACTCTGAGATGGCAAGTACTAGCGGTGGAGGGTACATAAAGTGTCTCATGGGGACACGGAAAACAATGTATTTGTCACAATGCGTAAATGGAGCTATTTATATTACGTTCAAATTGGCATGATCATTGATTTTTGTGAACTGTTTGCGTGCCAACATGGTTAAAATATACTGTGTATGGAAAAATGCCACCATCAAAATCTGTGCCAAGGCAATTGTGGTGAACCTTGGGCCATAGTTAACAGGGATGAACGACTGCTGTGGAGATTTGTACAATGAATAGGAAAGCAGCTGTTGAGCACCCTGATGAACCAAGGAGGCTACCAACAATATCTCCTGAATGACCATTCAACTGAACGTTGTTGCAGATGGGTCTCTTTAGCAGATGCCTTGTTCATGCGCCCATGCTAACTGCTGCTGATCAGTGACAAGACGCTGGAATTTGCACACCATTGCTGCACCTGGAAGTCCAAAGGGTGGCGAAAGGTGGCCTTTTCAAGCGACTCATGTTTAATGTCCCAACAGGCAGACTGCAATTGGCGTGTAGGGCTTGAAACATATGAAAGCTAACACCCTGAACACGTTATGTTTTGGGGGACGTTTGGGTGGCATTCCCTGGATGATCTCGTCATTTTGGAAGAAACAATGGACCAACAAGTAAGCATCTATCCTTAGGGACCATGTCCACCCTTACATGCAATTTGTTTTTCCTCAGTGTGATGGCATCTAAAAGCAGGACTATGCAACATGCCTTACAGCTCACAGTGAATGTGCATGGTTCGAAGAGCAGCAGGTTGAGTTTACAGTACTCCCCTGGCTGCTAAACTTCTGGATTTAAACCCAACTGAGAATCTGTGAGATGAACTCCATCAGGCTGATCGCGCCATGGATTTTCAACCGAGAAACTTAAGGCAGCTGGTCACAGCACTGGAGTCGGCAAGGCTCCAAACCCCTGTTGGTACCTTCTAGAACATCATTGACACCCTTCCTGCACTTCTTGCAGTGGTACATACTGCAATAGATCGTTATTCTGGCTTTTAACAAATAGACACATTAATGTTACTGGACAGCGTGAATTTTAAAATTTTCCCTGCAAGCTGAATGTTCGAACAAATTTCGTGTTTGCAGCTGGTTGTTGTCTAATTCACTGCACAATATTTCGACTTGGTGCCTATCAGTCATGTTGAGATGAGTCATCAAAGTGTTTGATGGCTAATCTGTAGATGGCTGGCAGTTGTCCAGTTGAAATATTGTGCAATGAATTGAATAACAACCGGCTGCAAGCCTGAAATTTGACTGGACAGTGTGTTTTACATGCCAATGAGAATTGTTTAGAATGTGTATGCTGTTTACACAACAAAAACTTGTACATCGTCCTGGAACAGCGTAGGGATTTGCGTACAGTTGTTTCATCTTATATCAGAGTAACTGCAGCAATGTTAACATTTTTTGCTATCAAAACAACCCAGAAGTGGCACTAAATATTCAAACAATCTTGCGCAGTGTGATAGAGCTGACAACGTGTTGCTGATGCAGGGTGTCTACGCGGACAAGAAAAAAAATTCCCTTATTTTTCCCGGATTTCATGGTTAAAAACACAATTTTTCCTGGATGAAATTACATATAAAGCGGGCGAAAATACATCAGTGTTAAGTAACAGTATACTTTCCCTCGGAGTTGTAAAACCTATCAGTCCTTTGAATCGTAAAGGTCTTATGCCAGCGGAGGACGTCCCAGCACTTTAGTAAATGAAATCCAGGAAAAACAATGCATTTGGAAAGTTGTTTGATGCGAGACAATATGCACAGAGTTTATTTTCGAATTGTGAAAGTATATACACAAATTCCACAATTTACAGCACGGTAGCTTCTGAAATTCTAAAATAAAGATTGCGTTGAGCGATGCACTTTTTGTCAGCCAGTCATAGCTCATGTCACGTGATCTCGCTAGCGAATGAAGGCAGTTATTCAGAGCATGAGGCCTACGAGAAAGACAGGCCGTGGCGCGTACGTTACGAAGGTAGGCCGAGCTCGCCCAACTCAGCAAAGTGCGTTTCTGCACCGGTTAACGCATAAGTAGAAGTGTGTGTACAAACGAGAATTGCATCGTCTATTGGCATCCACAGTTATTAGTCCTACAATGATAGGAAGTCCATAGGCCTACTAACAGGCTCTAATTTGGCAATTAAAATCGTTCCAAAATGATTATCAGTTGCGTAGGAAAGTCCAAGTGTTCTGGCCTGAAGAGATTTGTGACATTGCTCTGTAACACATTATGCACATTTTTTTTTAAGGTCAATTACACTTTATGCCATCGATTGCGTAATTTTTTATCTATGAAAGAACAACATTAAATATGAAAACTAACTTGAAGCTTGGTCTTTTTTTAGAATGTGTTACACGTTAAGTCATATCAAATACAAATGTGCCGGTAAAATTTTTAACAGTGGCATAAATGACTTATCTTCTGGGCCCGACATTTTTCAAATGGCTGATCCTCAAAATGTTATAACACCCCGTGGTTTAAGAAATTCACTGCACATTCTCACACCTAACATAAATCATCTTGCGTGGAAATTTACTTTGAAAGTAATGCATCTCAAGCCACTATTCTTAATATTTTCTGGTGATCTGTTAGAAATGCAAACAATTGTGATGTCACACGCATCGAATGCACGTTAGTTGTTACGGACGTACTGCATAATCTTCGACCTAAAGCTTTTGACACTTTTCAGTGTCGGCTCTCAGGTCTGTGCATTGTGTAAATTACCCATTTTCTAGGCAACTAAACATTTATTTTGGTGTTATTCTCTGATCTGTGTTTCATTGCTGCAGTATTATTCAGCAGCAGTGGACTAAAGTTCTTTGTCAGCGTATCAGATCTTACACGTCAAACCTACAAAACTTTAACTAAATCCAAAAACAATGAAAAATCCCGGAATTCTAAAAAATTCCCAGGTTTTTCCCAGATTTGTCCCAGATGGAAAAATTCCTCGGTTTTTCCCAGATCTCCCGGCCTGTATACACCCTGTGATGAAAATATTCATGTAACTGGAAATGTTAGCCATCTGAATATGGGCATGAATGCCTGAAACTGGTTATGGCTCTAAAATAAAAGCATTTTTGAAAGTATAGGTGGCTGGTAGCTTTATTCATCAATAAAGAAGAAAGTCTTGTTTTCTGTCAAACTGGATACATAACTGTCACTTGTTGCTCTCAGATAGAGATCATGCTACATCATGTTGAATGGATACACCGTAACTGTATAAACAGTATTCCTTAATATCCACACATTATAACTTAAGATGCCTGCAGCACCATCAAAGTTCCCCGATTTCAGCACAAGATCAAGTGCAACAGAGAAGTAGTCTGAACTTATTTAATCTGCATGCTTTTATCTAAAAATTGAATCAAGAAACAGCAGTTAAAAATTAGAAGACATCAATATTCTTCATTGGTATAAACTTATACATTCGTAAGTACTAATGGGAACACTGTAATTTCAACGGCCTGCTCTGAAACATTTAGCAAAATTTTCACCGACTTGTATGAAACTGTAAAAAAAATTAAGGGGAAAATAATGAAAATGGAATGGATAGGGTGGCAACTCTTACACAATGACAAAGAATGAAATTCTTGTAACACCTTTTAAGGAAAAGCACTCACAAAACCCACAATAATTCTGAAATTATATGTATCATGCACTTTTATGTAAATATGAGAAAAAAATTAATTTAAAAGCAATATATTTTCAAATAGTTTACAGAACAATCTTATCCCCTTCAAAATACTCTCGATTACAACTAATACATTTGTCCCACTGGTGCTTCCATTGCTCGATGCATTTTTTGTAGTTATCTTTAGAAATAGCTAAATAGCTGACAGCTCCTCCCTCATTCTTTTCATGATCTTTTCAGTGTTGACAAATCAGTGTCCTTACATATCCTTTTCATGCATGGAAATAAGAAGTCGCACGGAGCCAGGTCACATGTGCAAAGTGTGTGAGGCAGCAGAAAAGCGTCACTTAACAAAAACACACTGGAGTGTGCGTGTTTTTGGACGGTGTGACAATGACGCCAACCATTGGCTCCCTATTGCTTTGTTTCTGGGTTGTGACCATAACACTATGACTCACCACCAGAAATGACCTTTGACAGAAAATCTGGATCAGTTTCAAGCTGTTGTTTCAAAGTGTAACATGTCTCAACTCGATATTCCATTCGACTGTCAGTCACAACCCAAAAAACACACTTCACACCAACCGTTTTCATTCCCAAATATTCCATTAAAATTTTCTGAACCAAGCTCCAAGATAACCCACTAATCTCTGATAATTGATCAATTATCTGCAGTGTGTGTGAGCACAAGCATTTGATATTTTCAATATTTTCGTCGATTCAGGCAGTTAATGGACGTTCAGAGTGAGGTTCGTCATCAATCAACGTGTTGCCACATTTTAAATCAAGCAAACCACTTGTAGACTTGAGTTTTTCCCATAGTGTCATCTTGGTAAGTTGTTTTCAACATTAAAGCAGCAACACGTTTACAGAGTAGAAAACAATCATGGCTGTACATTATTCACTTAAACTTGCCATCATAAAAAAACAAAACAGAAACACAACTGCACTAGCAAAAACAATCACTGCCGATGAACAAAACAAGCCAGGTCGATAACACAAGTGGTACTGAACTGGTAATGAGTTGCACTATACACGCCTAGCAGCAAAAATGCATACTACACATGCTCCGCCTACGGCAATGTTATTCCCGTTGGTGCCCCTCATAGCTAAAGTGCTGATTTCTCAAATAACATTCTCTAAATTGATGAACTGTACATTTTCCATCAGGCTGCAAAAATGTTTACATCAATTGTTTGAACTACCCTTGGTTTACAGAAAATACCATTAAAATTTTAATTTTTTAAGAGAAGGACGTCATGTGGGACACCCTACAGACTTTGTTCCAATGTAAATTGGAATGTTTTCCAGGGTAATGGCATGTAGGGCTTTGTAATTTAAATGTTATTTTTACTTCAAAGAGCTCAGGGAAGTGAAAACTGAACATACTTAATGTAAACTTCTGAACCTATTAGAATACTTCTGGCTCCAAGTTTCCAGTTCATGAAATTAAAATATCTATAACCAGCTTGGTCCAGTACTACAAACGAGTCACCACATTCAGCACTAAACACAAGCACCATCTTCAAAGAGTTAACATTACGACAAAATGAACCATTCATTCCGAAGAACAGAACCATCATCATCATTGTCAGAATCACTTGAAAACACTGCCACCTCACACTTCTTTACATGTCTGTGAATCAAAGGTCAGAAATACAAACAATCTTTCAGTATTCTGTAGTTAACTGAGATTTCTAATGTTACTATTGTTTATGTTATTAAACTCTTATCACTGAATACACACTTTTGTCTGATTAAAACCTACAGTTCTAATATAAATAATGAAGTAAAAATGGTATTTGATATATACGAGCCATTACAGTATTTTATCTCTGCTGCCAGTGTGACCAGAAAATCTTTACCTGAGGAGGGACGTTTTCAAGGAACTTCGTGCTAGAGCTGCTAGATCCTGATCCTGGGGCACCACCAGTTGCTGCAACACTTGCAAAATTCATAATGGTTTTTGTTGCTTCACTGTCTCTTCCCCACATTGACTGCTGAGCCACCTGTAAATTTTAAGTTTTTGGATTACTATACATGACAAAATTACAATAAATACTTCATTTTTTTAATTAAATCAGCCATATAACCAAAGAAGCAATCCACAAAAAAAATTACTTCATTATCTTTAATTCACAAATTAATTTGCACATTTACTCATGGAGGACATGCGAAGTTAAAACACTTCGAGGGAAAGGAGGTGGTAAATTTCCGAAGGCTTGGACCGGAAAAAAAATGATAAACAGAAAGTGAACACAGGGAAGTGTGAATGATGACGGTTGCACTACAAGTTACCAAGAAGGCTACTAAACTTTCTCTCTCTCTCTCTCTCTCTCTCTCTCTCTCTCTCTCTCTCTCTCTCTCGCCCACGCAGGGGCGCACGATGAAGGAAACATTATCAACTGTGATGTGCTGAAACATTTAGGTTTCCAACCAGGACACTATTTCCACAATGCACCTAATTGATGAAGAAAGACTAAGAGGTGCAGGAAGAAGAGACAAAAACCAACAACATGCAGCAAAGGGGAAGAAAATATCAGTGAAAATGAAATTAACACTGGACAAACAAAAGGATGCTGATAACCCATCCTATGGGGCAGGAATGTATTAATAAACTTTGGAAGCCATTTCCCGTAACTTTAAAATTTTAATCTTTGAGGAACATTTTCTCAAAAACTGCTAACAGTATAGCAACAAAATTTATACAAAACATTGTTTACTTCTTTTCTTTCATTTTTATAACAAATTGTAAAAAAATATTCTATAAGTGCAAAATTTTCTGTTTAAAAAAATTGTAGGACAAAAACCAATAAATATTTCGAACATGGTATTATAACTTTGTAGATAAATATTCACTGAACATGTAGTCCAAATTTCAGAGCAATATGTTTAATGGTTTTAGAAAAACTGTTCCTTCTATTTGTTAAAGTTAACATGGAGATGGATCGTTCTGGCTCCCCTTAAGAGTTGACTCAGAGGTTAAAGCAATTTACAAATACCATAAAGTGAAATACTTTAAAAACTCTCATTACCTTTCTGCTCAGTCTTGCTTGGACGCTTTTAAGAAACATAAGAAGCCTATAACAAAAGATCTGAGGATAATGTTTGGTCATTTTTCTAAAACTAAAAGCCCTTTCATCAATATAATACTAGGAAAAACCTTGTGTCCAACAAGTTATTGCTAATATATTTGTAATGAACAAAGAAATGGATAGCGATAGTTCACATAAAGAATTCTGTGACTTCTCAAAAACAATAAAAAGAATTAAATGAAACAAAAAGACCTTTCATCTTGAATGCAAAAAATCCAAAAAGCAGCAACTGCAGTCAAAAAGAATTGGAAGTTTAATTTCAAAAACAAATTTGTACTAAACCAGGTGACAGTTACAATAATTGACCAACCGTATAAGATTATTTGATAGAAAAGCTAAAAACTTAGCCCCATATTTCAAACAACGAGGATAAAATTAAGATCCTCAGTTTCCAGCCAAATTCTTGGCGTCGAGCAAAAATTAGAGTGAATTTAATGTGTCAGGATGTTTGGTTAAATTAACAAGGCATTTAGTAAACTAGCAGAGAGTATTACCTGCATAAGAAATGACAAATTCATTTAATCTGATACATGAAAAAACAATCAAAAAGGTTATTAGGTTTTATGAAAATGACAGTAACAGCTGTTTGATGTATGGCAAAAAAAGATTGTGTTACTCTGTAAGCAAATGGTACTAAGTTCCTAATGCAAAAAAGTTTAATACTGTGGTGATTAACATGAACTATTCAATGAATTCAAAAAAGAAAATCCTGACATTACAACTGGAGGACTGAAATTTTACAAGTTAAGATGGAAATGCTTTATTATTGTAGGGGCATGTGGTGCCCATAATGTTTGTGTTTTATCACCAGAACCAAAGTTGTTGGTATACTCTGTTGATTATAAGAATAAACCTTATGGAAACAAACACATACACGACTGATCAGAAGCCATAGCACACTTACCCTGGTGGTGTTACATTCTTGGAAGTAAGTCCTAATTGCATATTTGATAACTTACGACTTAGTTACATTAAATAAAACTTTAAGATACACTAATGAATTAGCAGTCCTCAACAGTTTTCTTAATCACACTTTAGAAGGGAGAACCGATAGAGGTACTCAGGGTACCCTCCGCCACACACCGTCAGGTGGCTTGTGGAGTATGGATGTAGATGTAGATGTAGATGTAGATGTAGATGTAGCTGTGTAGTTTGTATTGCAAAAATCGTGTACAGTCACAGTTTTTGTACTGTTGTGTTCCAATTGTTGCACTGTTAATATGCATTATGAAAATGGTTGTAGCTGCTTCATGCTTCCTAGTGAAACACACAGGTGGAATATAGTTATAAAGTGGCAAGCAATAGTTTGTTCTAAACGTTTTTCAGAAATTTATGCACAGTGGATATACAGTGGAATTTGTAATGTAGTAGATTGATTATCTGGGTGCAGGTCTTGCTCTGGCCATCGCCCACAAGTTAAAAATTATACAAGTTGAGTCAGAAGTTACACCAACCGAAGTTCAAAACAATAGTCTGGTACGATGGAGTTCTTACTGGTGGGAATGTTTGTGTTGGTAAAGTGTGACTTTGTAAGAGATGAATATCATGTGATACCCAAGCTATCATTTTTTTAAAATGATGATTTGCAAGAGTTTTGCACCAATTTGTGACTGTGTATGAAACCTGGCTCCATCATTACACACCAAGATTTAAAATGGTTGTCACAACAATGGACAATGGCTTGTGAAAGTGCACCAAAGAAGCCAAAGATCATTTTGTCAGGTCGTAAGGTGACTGCTACTTTCTTGATGATGATGATGATGAAGTGAATGACTTGCACTTTGAATTAGTTCATCACCCACCCTGTTCACCAGACATAGCTCCAAGTTTCTTCTTCCTGTTCCCTGACTTGAAACTGTGGCTTGCTGGAAGGAAATTTTCAGCAAATGAAGTGATAGTTGGAGTCAATGGGTATTTTTCAAAGTCTGACAGAACCTATTTTTCTGATGGGATGAAAAAGCTGGAGGAGCACTGGTCCCAAGTGTACATCCCTCAACTAGACTTGGTCAAGAAATAAGGCGAGTTGCTTTTTTACGTGACTTATCAAAACGGCCCCATACTGTAAATTCCTGAAAAAGACATAAAATTACAGATAAACGTATAGAGTCAGATGATCCACCAATGAGTTAAACGGATATTTAAGGTTAGCTGGATATTACAATCGGTGTTTCCCAAAGTTCACTAAGATTGCACGTTGACTACATAAACTTTTGAAGACCTGAGTGCCATACGAATAGAGAGATCAGCAATGAGCTCCATTAGAACAACTAAGAGAAATATTTGTCCCCACATTGAGCCAACCAGATTTCAGGCAACCATTTAAGTGAGCACGGATGCCAATGGAGCCACAGTGAGAACAGTTATATCACTAGCGACGACAAGCACTGGTTTTTTAATCGCCTATGCTTCACTGTCATTCAACAGGACAAAAAGGAGATATTCTGTAACAAGAGTTAAATGTGTTTAGAGATCATATGGGCTACAAATCAGTTTAGACCGTATGTCTATTGGAAACGTTTTGCCATAGTAACAGGTCACAAGCCAATGACATGGAGTTTGTGTGTCAAAGATCAATCATACTGATTACTGATACTGGGGTTGGGGCTAGAGGTATATTTTTATGGCATTGTGTAAAAACCCAGAAAGCTCCAGGTAAATGCAGGTGCATTAAAGCAATTGTGATCTTTTGATGTAGAGGACATATGTAAAAGTACAAGAAACAGAAGAGTGGTTACGGAAAATGAAGACCAGGAAGAAGAAAATGAAGAAAAAAGGGAACTAAGAAAAAAGCCAAGGAAATGCATGATAATATATTGGGTGGACATCAAGGCAAGCACAGAAATTGAAACTGAATAAAGTGTAGTAAGCAGTGGAGAGGAATGAGAATAATTGTAGAAGACATTATTAGGAAGTGTGACAAGTTTCACAGGAGTAAGTGCAAGAAGAGCAAGACAAAGATGTCTCTAGTAGTTACAGACAGTGACAACAGTAATAAAAAAATATAATGTGGACACAGTATGTCTGTTGAATGCAACAACAGCTGGAAATCTATGATCCTGACATTCCAAGATGACCGGAGTAAATTAACAGCAGCTTCTTCTTCTTCTTCTTCTTCTTCTTCAGTCCAGAGACTGGTTTGTTGCAGCTCTCCATGCTACACTATCCTGTGCAAGCTTCTTCATCCTCCAGTACTTACTGCAACCTACATCCTTCTGAATCTGCCTTGTGTATTCATCTCTTTGTTCTCCCTCTACGATTTCTACCCTCCACACTGAACTCTAATACTAAATTGGTGATCCCTTGATGCCTCAGAACATGTCCTACCAACCGATCCCTTCTTCTGGTCAAGTTGTGCCAAAAACTTATCTTCTCCCCAATCCTATTCAATACTTCCTCATTAGTTATGTGATCTACCCATCTAATCTTCAGCATTCTTCTGTAGCACCACATTTCGAAAGCTTCTATTCTCTTCTTGTCCAAACTATTTATCGTACATGTTTCACTTCCATACATGGCTGCACTCCATGCAAATACTTTCAGAAATGACTCCCTGACACTTAAAGCTATACTAGATGTTAACAAATTTCTCTTTTTCATGGACGCTTTTCTTGCCATTGCCAGTCTACATTTTATATCCTCTCTGCTTCGACCATCATCAGTTATTTTGCTCCCCAAATAGCAGAACTCCTTTACTACTTTAAGTGTCTCATTTCCTAATCTAATTCCCTCAGCATCACCCGAGTCAACTCTACTACATTCCATTATCTTTGTTTGCTTTTGTTGATGTTTATCTTAGATTAGATTAGATTAATACTTGTTCCATAGATCATGAATAAGACACTTCGTAATGATGTGGAACGTGTCAGGTTAATAAAAGATGTCTGTACAAGAAATTACATTACACAAAATATTGCATGACACTAATGATTAAGTTTTTTTCTTTCTTTTTTTTTACTTAGTTTGTATCTAAAAATTCAGCCAATGAGTAGAAGGAGTTGTCATCTAGAAATTCTTTTAATTTATTTTTAAATGTTAGTTGGCTATCTGTCAGGCTTTTGATGCTGTTTGGTAGGTGCCCAAAGACTTTTGTGGCAGCATAATTTACCCCTTTCTGTGCCAAAGTCAGATTTAACCCTGCATAGTGAAGATCATCCTTTCTCCTGGTGTTATAGGTATGCACACTGCTATTACTTTTGAATTGGGTTGGATTATTATCAACAAATTTCATAAGGGAATATATATACTGTGAGGTTACTGTGAGGATCCCTAGATCCTTAAATAGATGTCTGCAGGATGACCGTGGGTGGGCTCCAGCAATTATTCTGATTACACGTTTTTGTGCAATGAATACTTTTCTACTCAACGATGAATTACCCCAGAATATGATGCCATACGAAAGCAGTGAATGAAAGTAGGCATAGTAAGCTAATTTACTGAGATTTTTATCACCAAAATTATATCCTCCTTTCAAAACACTGTCCATTCTGTTCAACTGCTCTTCCAGGTCCTTTGCTGCCTGACAATATTACAATGTCATCGGCAAACCTCAAAGTTTTTATTTCTTCTCCATGGATTTTACTGAATTTTTCCTTTTGTTTCCTTTACTGCTTGCTCAATATACAGGCTGAGTAACATCAGGGATAGGCTACAACCCTGTCTCACTCCCATCCCAACCACTGCTTCCCTTTCATGTCCCTTGACTCTTATAACTGCCATCTGCTTTCTGTAGAAGTTGTACATAGCCTTTTGCCCCCTGTAACCTTCAGAATTTGAAATAGTATTCCAAGACAACATTGTCAAAAGCTTTCCATAAGTCTACAAACACTAGGAACGTAGGTTTGCCTTACCTTAACTTATTTTCTAAGATACGTCATAGGGTCAGTATTGCCTCACGTGTTCCAACATTTCTACGGAATCCAAACTGATCTTCCCAGAGGTCGGATTCAACCAGTTTTTCCATTCATCTGTATTTTGCAGCTGTGACTTATTAAACTGATAGCTTGGTAATTTTCACATCTGTCAATACCTGCTTTCTTTGGAATTGGAATTATTATATTTTTCTTAAAGTCTGAGGGCATTTCGCCTGTCTCATACATCATGCTCACCAGATGGTAGAGTTTTGTCAGGGCTGGCTCTCCCAAGGCAATCGGTAGTTCTAATGGAATGTTGTCTCCTCCTGGGGCCTTGTTTCAACTTGGTCTTGTTACAACTTAGGTCTTTCAGTGCTCTGTCAAGCTCTTCACACAGTACCGCATCTCCCCTTTCATCTTCATCTACATCCTCTTCCACTTCCATAATATTGTCAAGTACATCGCCCTTGTATAGATCCTCTATATACTCCTTCCACTTTTCTGCTTTCCCTTCTTTGCTTAGAACTGGGTTTCCATCTGAGCTCTTGATATTCATACAAGTGGTCCTCTTTTCTCCAAAGGTATCTAATTTTCCTGTAAGCAGTATCTATCTTACACCTAGTGATATATGCCTCTACATCCGTACATTTGTCCTCTAGCCATTCCTGATTGGCCATTTTGCACTTCCTGTCGATCTCATTTTTGAGACATTTTTATTTCTTTTTGCCTTCATTTACTGCATTTTTGTATTTTCCATTATCACCAATCAAATTCAATATATCTTCTGTTACCCAAAGCTTTCCACAAGTCATCCTGTTTACCTGCTTGATCCTCTGCTGCCTTCACTATTTCATCTCTCAAAGCTACCCATTCTTCTTCTACTGATTTCTTTCCCCCGTCTTGTCAATCGTTCCCTAATGCTCTCTTTGAGACTCTCCCTATCCTTTGGTTCTTTCTGTTTATACAGGTCCCATCTCCTTAAATTACCAGTAATTAACAGCAGCAGCACCAATCTAAAAGCAGGACACCAGACAGTGGCAGAGAAATTTTTGGAACAGAATTACGGCAGTACTGTTGACCCACAAGAGATTAAATTGTTTTAAGCAAAGTATTCAAGGGGGTATGTGAATTATGAAGGATCCTGAAGATCCACACCACAGCATTTCACCTGTAGACAGATGGGGCTCTCTAGAGAACATACAGGACACTGGTGAAATATTTACAGGGTTATTACAAATGATTGAAGCCATTTCACAGCTCTACAATAACTTTATTATTTGAGATATTTTCACACTGCTTTGCACACACAAACAGAAACTCAAAAAGTCTTTTTAGGCATTCACAAATGTTCGATATGTGCCCCTTTAGCAATTCGGCAGACATCGAGCCGATAATCAAGTTCCTCCCACACTCGGCGCAGCACGTCCCCATCAATGAGTTCGAAAGCATCGTTTATGCGAGCTCGCAGTTCTGGCACATTTCTTGGTAGAGGAGGTTTAAACACTGAATCTTTCACATAACCCCACAGAAAGAAATCGCATGGGGTTAAGTCGGGAGAGCGTGGAGGCCATGACATGAATTGCTGATCATGATCTCCACCACGACCGATTCATCAGTTTTCCAATCTCCTGTTTAAGAAATGCTGAACATCATGATGGAAGTGCGGTGGAGCACCATCCTGTTGAAAGATGAAGTCGGCACTGTCGGTCTCCAGTTGCGTCATGAGCCAATTTTCCAGCATGTCCAGATACACGTGTCCTGTAACGTATTTTTGCAGAAGAAAAAGGGGCCGTAAACTTTAAACTGTGAGATTGCACAAAACACATTAACTTTTGGTGAATTGCGAATTTGCTGCACGAATGCGTGAGGATTCTCTACTGTCCAGATTCGCACATTGTGTCTGTTCACTTCACCATTAAGAAAAAAATGTTGCTTCATCACTGAAAACAAGTTTTGCACTGAACGCATCCTCTTCCATGAGCTGTTGCAACTGCGCCGAAAATTCAAAGCGTTTGACTTTGTAATCGGGCGTCAGGGCTTGTAACAATTGTAAACGGTAAGGCTTCTGGTTTAGCCTTTTCCGTAAGATTTTCCAAACCGTCAGCTGTGCTACGTGTAGCTCCCTGCTTGCTTTATTCGTCGACTTCCGCGGGCTACGTGTGAAACTTTCCCCGCATGCGTTCAACTGCTTCTTCGCTCACTGCAGGCCGACCTGTTGATTTCCCCTTACAGAGGCATCCAGAAGCTTTAAACTGCACATACCATCGCCAAATGCAGTTAGCAGTTGATGGATCTTTGTTGAACTTTGTCGTTGCACTGTTATGACTGACTGATGTGAGTACATTTCAAGCACGACATAAGCTTTCTCGGCTCCTGTCGCCATTTTGTCTCACTGCGCTCTCAAGCGCTCTGGCGGCAGAAACCTGAAGTGTGGCTTCAGCCGAACAAAACTTTACGAGTTTTTCTACGTATCTGCAGTATGTCGTGACCATATGTCAATGAATGGAGCTACAGTGAATTTATGAAATTGCTTCAATCATTTGTAATAGCCCTGTACATATTATAAAAGAGGGCCATAGTAACTAATCAGTAGGTACATACAGTATTTTAGTATTTAATTCAACACCACATGGAGTGCACACCATTTGAACTAATGTTTGGAAGAAAAGTGAACATACTGGTTATCCTACAGGAGGAAGAGGAGGAGGAGGAGGAGGACAGGACTGTTAGGCATACGATGATGATCATGTGCATCAGTTGTAAATTAGAATACGAGAAACGCACTGGATAGCATGAGAGAAGATAAAAGTAGTGAAGGAAATTGATATGACACTATGTCAAGATAGAGAATCCAAGAATATTTAGAAAACGAGATAAATTTCTTTTGTATGTTGGGACTGTAAGCAGAGGTAATTGTAAGAAATTAGACGCAAAATTTTGAGGACCCTATGAAGCAATTACAGTAGACCTGCCCAATATGACACTTAAAATATGCCTACAAATAAGCAGTACAAGCAAACTGACTGAAGTCTTTATTAACGGCAAGAAAAGTCAGGAGAAGGCAGCAGAATGAAGTTACTTTTTTTAAAAAAAACTTACCTCATAGGCATTGGTCCTGCTATGAGGAGGATTGAATCACATGAAGGTGCAGTGGAGATCCGAAAGATAGAAGACTCACCTGGAATTAACTACAGTCATCAGGGCAAGATAGAGAAACGAAGAATACTGCGAAGAAATTTATGTGTGAACCTGGGAATGCTTGACAAGAAACTCTACAGACAATTTGAGTAGGAAACAAGGCCATCCAACATTGCAGAGAAAGATTAAGCAAATTAAATATTTATAGGGCAGAATGTAAACTAAGTAATGATGCTGACAGAAAAAGCCAGATTGTAACAAACTGAACACTCAGTTCAGCAACTAACCACATACTGTTCCAGATCCGGAACAGTATTTTCAAGTTCATGGGCAAAATCAGTAAAATACTATTTGGAACTCTGGGTTGGGTTGTTTGGGGAAGGAGACCAGACAGCGAGGTCATCGGTCTCACCAGATTAGAGAAGGATGGGGAAGGAAGTCGGCCGTGCCCTTTCAGAGGAACCATCCCGGCATTCGTCTGGAGTGATTTAGGGAAATCACTTGGAACTCTGGATGAAGCAGATGTTTCATATTGTAAAATTCACAACATCGAAACGGAATGATGACCTGCGAGTTCGCTGAAACTATCAAACAAACAAGTTGCTACAGTCTTAAACATTGGGCTGAATCGCATGGCAGATTATTTCACAACTAATGAAAAAATGCTAAAGAATGATACTAAGGATGACATAGCACTACAGAGAGAGAAAGAGAGAGAGAAAGAGAGAGAGAAAGAGAGAGAGAAAGAGAGAGAGAAAGAGAGAGAGAAAGAGAGAGAGAAAGAGAGAAGAAAAATAAGCCATGATCATCGTCATCAATGAACAAATCATGCAATTAGCCTCACTATTTAAAGAATTAAATAGCTAGTAAGTGCCATTGTGCACGAACAAAAAGGAATCCTAGCACCATGTACCTTGAGTCCTCTATGTAAGACGATCTCAGAAATGTAGAGCTCCCAGTACCTTTATCAAAAACATGTGGATACATCGTTTTAAAAATAGTAGATTTAGATGTCTTTGTGATGGATAAAGTATTAGGATATGTCATTAGCATTCCATAGTAGGTAACAAGGAGTACAATTTATGTACAATGCTACCACTCCATACCAAAACAAGAGATGATACATTTATATACAGCCAGAGAAAGAATATTAACTGCTAGACAAATCTATGGAATTCTACACTCGGTTCCCAATAGACCAATTGAAATGCAAAGAAGTTGTTAAGAGAACACAAGATATATGAAAAGACCTTTGTAATATTATCCATGACCATACAAGGACGAGTATGAAGTCCAATAATTGCAAAGTAGGTGTATTTCAAAGAATTGCGCCCGAAAGTTAATTACCTTAGAGAAAAGTCTGTGGATACACCTTAGATATAACAAATGGTTGTACATAAGCCACTATGAAGAACGTATGACCATTTTTTGTCAGGAACAGGCCTCCTGCAATATTTATTCGCAAAGAATGGATTTTTAATATTCCATACGAACTGCAAATGTTATGGATCACAGGTGTATATCCAGCCGAATACAATAATTCAAACCAGTGCTACTAGAAGGGACATTGTGAGGAAGTATTACAGTGGAAATTGATATTTTTGAAGGTAAACATAAACATACCAGAGACAGTGAATGTGTGTGTGAGTGTGTGCCTGTTTAACTATCTTTTTGTTTCCTCTGAGTCTTACGATTGTATAAAATCTTCTCAGTTTTCAAGCTGCGTCAATTGCAATAAAATTCTCAAGCTTTCGAAGGTTAGCTCCACCATCGTAGTCAGGAGTGAAACGACTGACTGACGATGCTAGTACTATTTCCTGCTTACATACTTACAATTATGGCCACTGGCTCCAATCAGAGTGGACTGAATCGACGCATGCGCAGAAGGTGATTTGGACACCTCACAGCAGCTCTGGCCCTCTGCAGGACTGAGTGAGAGTATCAGGTGGTGTGGGGGGTTGGAGCCATGTTTGAAACTGCTGCTCCCGCATCCCTACAAGTGTTAAGCATCTGTTGTTGCCTCCTTTTGACATCCAAAGATGTACCATGCCCTACTCAGTGCGTAGCCCTCGTCTGTTGAAATTGTTGCTGTTCATTCTAATCTCAGCCACCTCTTTTATAACGGAGTCCCAGTATGTTGATGCATGAACATACTGTGCGAACTGTCCGACCTATAGAGATACTGCCGCACTCACAAGGTACACCATACTGCTATGTCTTCTTTCACAGGGCGCAACATATCTCTTACCTTGGGGTCTGGTCAGAACAGTGGTCTCAATCCATGTCTCTGCAAAACACGTCTTAGTTTGGTGCTTGTTGCCCCACAGTATGGCAGGAGAGCTGCCGGGTTTTATGTTAGGATGGACACCATTCGTGTGATCCATGAACTGCTCCAGTGTATTTTCACTATGAGGTCGTATCAGGAAGGTGTCATTGATGTACCTAAGGAAGCAAGACAGTTGCAACACTGCAGAGTTCAGAGCCTGCTCCTCAAACTGCTCCATGAAGAATTCCCTTATAAAAAGAGGTGCCTGAGATTAGAACAAACAGCAACAATTTCAACAGAGACCAGGGATACACACTGAGTAGGGTGTGTGGCAGGCTTTGGATGTCAAAGGAAGTAATGGTGGATGCTCAATACTTGTAGGGAGGCGGGAGTGGCAGTTTCAAACGTGGTGCCGTCCCGTTGCACCACTTGACGTCACTTGGTCCTGCAGCAGGCCAGAGCTGCTATGAGCTGCCCAACTCTGTTTCCACTCACGGGTCGCTTCAGCCCTCTTTGATTGGAACCAGTGGCCGTAATGATAGGTATTTAAGCAGGAAATAGTGCCAGCCCAGCCATTCAGTAGTTTTACTCCTGACGACAAAGGCAGAGCTTGCCATCGAAAGCTCAACAATTTTAATGGAATTGACTCAGCTTGAAAACTGAGAAGATTTTATCTTTTTGTTGTCCCTATTTGTGACTCAGCACCTCAGCTGTATGGTGAGTAGCAATCTATCCTTTTTCTTAATATTGTCATTACTCCATCATGGAGTTTCCAGCGTTAAACTCTAAAGTCTGCAATTTGTAAGTTGGTTGTTACACTTGGCAGGAAGTTTATGCAGTACAATTCACTGCAAAAAAAGACCACTCTTAAATACTAAGTAGTCTATTGTCAAAAATGACAAGTTATGAATGTGTGCACTATGTTTTGACTTATTTGAATGTGTGCAACATTTGAAGTACTGCATGTTAAAGAGTTAAAAACAAGTGGAGTCATGTGTGGTAAGTGTTGGAATCCACATTTTAACATATTTGAGATGCTGAGATAGGGAAGTTATATCAATTGACATGAAATGGTCATTAAGAAACACAAAAGTATATACAGTATACAGGGCAGATACTTTTATTACTGTACTTTAATTAAACATTCTTACCTTTGTGAAGTTGTCATTGAACAAAGAGTATTCAAGTGGAGCAGCATTTGGGGCTGCAACAGAAACCTGCTGTGTTTCTGGAGATGGCGGCTGAGCTTGTTGGTGCTGTGCTTGTGTCAACTGCTGTTGCACAATCTGGTGTTGTTGCTGCTGGTGGTGTTGGTGTTGTGCCTGCTGCTGTTGCTGGTTGTGGTGGTGGTGGTGATGGTGATGCTGTTGCGGCTGCTGCTGAGATGACTGTTGTTGCAATGATTGTTGTTGCTGCTGCTGCTGCTGCTGTTGCTGTTGTACATGGTGATGCTGCTGTTGCTGGTGGTGGTGTTGCTGTTGGTGGTGATGGTGCTGCTGCTGATGTTGCTGCTGCTGTTGGTGCTGTTGTTGCTGTTGCTGATGTTGCTGCTGCTGCTGCTGCTGCTGTTGTTGTTGCTGCTGCTGCTGCTGCTGCTGCTGTTGGTGGTGGTGGTGGTGGTGGTGGTGGTGGGGCTGCTGCTGCTGAGGCTGAGAAATTACCTGCTGCTGATGTATCTGTGACTGCTGCGGAGTCGCTGGAGGTGGGGGCGGTGGAGGTGCTAGTGAAGTCTGCTGCTGACCACTCTGTGTCACGTTTTGTTGCTGTTGACACTGTTGTGACATCTGCTGCTGCTGCTGCTGCTGCTGTGGTGGTGACTGTTGTACTGACACTGCTTGCTGTGGCTGTGGTGTACCAACACGTGCAGTAGCTGTTGTTGAGGCCACTGTCACCTGAGGCTGACTAGCAGCAGGTGCCGAAACTGAAGCACTGGTTGCTGGTGTGGTTGCTGATGGAAATGGTGCCTTACCAGGTGTGATCTGAAAACCACCTGGTTGGGGAACTCCAGGTACTTGAGAGCTGGAAGCTGAAGTTGTGGTGTTCGTGTTGGTGGCAGTGGTAGTGGTAGTGGTACTAGTGCTGGTAGTTGTGGTGGCAGTAGTAGTGGCAGTAGTAGTAGTCATCGTCGTCGATGTTGCTGTTGTTGACTGCTGAGTGGAAGGCCTATGATGTTTTGGAGAAGCAGCTTGCTGCTGCTGCTGCTGTTGGTGGTGATGGTGGTGCTGTTGCTGCTGCAGCAATATAGAAGTTTGGCTTGCTGCCGGTAATGAAGTAGGCTGAGATACCACCCGAGATAACTTTGTTGAACTTGGAAGGCCTCCAGGAACCTGCAGTGGTGGTGCCTCTGTTAGTTTTGCTGCAAATGTCGGTGGTGTACTGCTACTAGCTGCTTTTGATGTGCGGCCCGATGTCATGATGGCTGAGGTATATGACATTGTAGTTTTTGTATTTGAAGCCGCAGCCATCTGAGCTGCAGCAGCAGCTGCAGCCGCAGCTGCACGTTTCTCTGCTGCAAAAAGATTTAAAAATTACATTTAATCGGATCTAACATTCACTACTTTTGAAATATTTGACTACAGTATAAAGAAGATAAAAGCAAACAGAAACGGACATTACGCAACAGTCTGATAACCATTCAGAAATTTCCTTTCAATATTAATTTCCAACCCAGCCTCTCCTAGCCCGACCCGCAATCCATATCATACAAATAAAGTCAGTTTCCTTCTCTCACGATTGAAAAATAAAGGAAGAGTGAATCTAAATGAAATGATATTGGGACTATGCTAAGCTACTGATCAATATGGAAATCTAATGCCTATACTGAGGTAAGGGCCTAATAGAGGAGGATATAGGTAGGTGCTGCACCAGATAATTTGATTGCCATACTTGACATATTCTAACTTTAACTGTGTCTACTGTTGGGTTTAATGATAAATGATGATTCAGTCAGACTTGTTTTAAATGTCAGTTTAAAATTTGTTATGTCTCCAACCAACTACCAACTCATCTGTCACAGCCCAAGATCATCAGTTCAAGGACGCAAATAAGGTGCCTTTTTTTTTTTTTTTTTCTTTTTTTAAGCGAGCACATTGAACACTGCATTATGTGAAGTAGTTTAACACTAGGCTCATTTTATTTTCTTAAAATGCAACAAAATGCTAGTCAGTATTTGAATTACACTCATTCTTAAAAAATTTAACTAGTCCAGTTTACATGGTTCCTATCAATGCACCTTGATTGGTGCTTGTATAGAAACAAACATTTTTTTATGTTCACTTTCAAGGAGACCACTATTCTGCTCTCATAACCTGAGAAATTACCTAGCATAGAACCCCAGAAACAAAAAGACAAAAATATGACACATAGGGTAACGCAATACATGCACAAAACTAGGAGACAAAAACACGTACATAAGTGCAAAATGTAAGCCCTTATAAATGATTTCTTTCAGAACAGACACACTGCTGTCTGAATTTAGCATATTCATCATCTATCCATAATTTTATTTTTTAAATTTGTGTTGACAATGCTGTGCTAGGAGTGTCGTGCTTTGGTTCGAGTTTCTTTAAGGGTTGGTGCAATGCAGCTAAGACAAATACACTGCAACTTCAGTTTTACATTTCTAGAATTAATAGCTCCTGCTGTTTACATTGTTTTATTCGTTCCTTCAAATTTTCTATGCTCGCAAAGTCAATTTGCATCTACTTGCATACTTCCATGACTATAAATTTCTCATTATTTACACTTTAAAACAATGTTCAGTGAGAGAAACAAAAAAAGCTGCATAACTGTCATAGAAGGATGCAGGCAAAACATTTGTCTGTCAAGTAATATATAGAAATACACAGAGTTAACTGTCTTATGCCGTAACATTGCCATCGCAACAACAACTATATAGTATGTAGCACTGCTCATAATTATTGAATGGTTTGTGCTAAATTTCAGTGTTAGATCGAACAGGTGGAAACTCAGCAATGCTAAAGTAGTGCTATGAAAGCACCTCACAAAACTAACTCCACTCAGTGACATGAGAGGTAACTGTAGCAGTTGTAGGAATTACAATGCATTTGCCTATCCCAATGGCTTTAAAAATGCTACACACTATTACATGGGCTCAACAAAGGTTTTTCTGATTTATTTTTACATCATTAAATCTCACAGACCGTGTTGCACTGAAGAGAGAATTTTTGATTTTTATAATGGACCCTGTACCTGCTGCAACATGGCGTGGAGCTGTCCCTCTTGTTACTGGAGGAGGAAATGATCCACTTAATTTTGAAGCTGGTGCTGACCGCAAAGAAGTGAACAGTGGTACCGGTGCACCTACAACTGTAAAACAAAAACAACAAAATATCAAATAAGAATGAAAAACTATACACAAGCTATATAGTTGCACTCTATAGGGTCAACAGTGCACAACACCAACTGAAAATATTATTTGCACTGGAACTGCATCGTCACTGGAAAGAAAAATTAGTTTACGCAAAACATATGTTACGATTAGCTGAGCAATCAAAAGTTATTTGGTGCTTCACTTACCTACAGAAAAACTCCTTCAAAATCCATGACAGATTTTCATAACATATGAGCACTGTGTTGCAGTTATTGAGGAGATTTGCTGTGGCAATCTATTCGATTACAGTGTTTTCATTTTATTACTGAAGAAAGTCAACACACGCACACTTCTGTATTTGCCCGAGTATAAGTTGCCTCTGATTATAAGTTGACACCCCCCCCCCCCCCCCCCCCCCGATTTTTTTCCTTCATATTCTGACTAATCAAAATTACAAACCATGTTACTGACAAAGTATCTGCCTGAAAAGTTAACAATATACCTATTCTAAATGTATGTCATTTATTGACTGTCTACATTTTGATAACCTAAGGACAGCAGACCGTTTTAGTTTCTACATGTTTCACTTACTAAACTGCTCATCTGTGGTAGCATTATTTTTAGCCACCACCACCACCACCACCCCCACCACAGCATGGCTATGAAATTTATATATCTTTACTGTCACAAATCTTTGTCTGTTTCTTCTGAATATGCTGTGATTTTTGAGACGTTGGTTAACATGGTACCTGAGAACACAGCTGTTTTTATCTGAATACATATCAGGTTTTGCTTCTATACCAACATGAGAATGTTACAATGTATGTTGCTTTCAAGCATATCTGTCTGCTGATTTCTCATTTTCCATGTACAAACAAGCTGACACACCCCCTCTCATTCCTGTCACATCATGGTGACCACTTACAACATTGTTGCAAGAAACTCTTACGTATGCCATTGGCTTCCATCTAGACTTTTACCTTTGTCTGCACAAATGAATACTCTTGTTAAGTATTAATCTAATTTTAAAGTAATTTCAGTTTCGACCACAAATGGATACAGGCAAACTGCAGTTTAAATGCGGCAGATGTTCCTAAAAAGCTGAAGTATGTGGTATGGATTCCCACGGTTGGCAACACAACGTAATTTGTTGCCCTCTCACTAACCCCCTACCAGCTCTCATCTTAGCCAAGCTGGTACCTCTGTTCCTCCTCTGTGTCCGAACAACTGTGAAAAATAGACAGCAATATCTTCCAGGGAGCAAGTCATATGACACCTGTTCAAAAAATTCCGAAATATTTGTAATTTAATGCCAATGGTGTGTTGGAACAAAATGCGGCTGACATCCCCTGCCACCTCTGTGTTTGATGTGTAACTGCCAGAAGTTTCAATGTTGTATGTCTGTCAGTTATTATTCAGTGCTGTGTCGAGTAGAATGTAGTGTCGCACAGTTGCAAATTTCAAGGTGGCAGAGTTAGAGGAGTAACGCGTCTGCATTAAATTTTGCGTGAAACTCAAGAAAACCTTTACAGAGATGCACCAAATGATGCAGAAAGCCTACGGTGATGAGTGCTTAAGCTGTACAGAGTGTCGTGAATGGTTCACATGGTTTAAAAATGGCTAGATGGAAGTAAAAAGATGACCCCTATTCAGGATTCCCTTTTATGTCTACTGCCGACACTCAGGACAGGAGTGTCAACAAAATTGTGCATGCCAACTGAAGCCTAATCGTCCAAGGGATTGCAAAAGAATGTAACATTTCAGTTGAATTCTTCCATGAAACCCTGACACAGCATCTTGGAAAGCTTCATGCTGTTCAACCCATGGCTCATGAGTCAAGACCAGAAAGAGCTTCACCTCCCAATCTGTTAAGAGCTTTTGGATCACACAAATGTGAATGAGATGTTCCTTAAGAGAATCATAATCGGTGATGAGATGTGGATCTACGGTTATGATGTTGAGACCAAGGTTCAATCTTCACAATGGGTGGGTAAAAGTTCTCCAATACCATACAAAGCTCATCATGTCATGTCATGTCATGTCAAATGTCAAAACCATGCTAATGGTTTTCTTACATTCAAGGCTCTTGCATCATGATAATGCACCCACACATTTGCCCAGCCCTCCAGCCCTTACAAATGCTTCAAAATAAATTTACAAGGGACCTCCACAGCCAAAACCTCATGTACAAATGTAAGACAATCCCTGTAAACTCTGTCAAACAATGTAAAAATGTTAACCTCAGCAGCAATAGTTTAATTGGCAAATATAGGACAACCTTGTATTTTTCAAATGAGAAATTGGGGGAAAAAAAAGGGCCACCATCTGGTATATTTGCAAGCCAATGATGTAGAGCCTATCTCACAACCTTTAAAGATTTTTGGGTGAAAAAATAAACTTAGCATATAACCGAAAAAAAAAAAAATCTTATAAATTTTGTGAACCAAAGTACTGTAGAAATTGTGGATCATGTGTGTGAAATAATGCCGACGTGTTAAGTAGCAGCTGTAAAAAGTAAAAATTAGTAATTCAAAATGCCTACATCAGGGCATACAACAATCTAAAATCTTGGAATAGTGGCATGTCCACAGATGATATTTAACTTACATGCCAGCTGTTTAATAAGTTTACAATAGCAGACAGAATTTTTATCTTTATGTATTATTTCTTTTATACATATTTTTGTGGCCCTGCACAAATTTGTTTTCAGCTTCAACATTTAGCTTTGTCTTCCTTGTATTTAACTTTTGTCACAGCTCTAATGACAGAACCTGCCCATATGATTTCAAATGATGCCATGTTTAAAACTGTGCAATTATGCTGAATTTGTGGCATCCTGCACGAATGGCAGCTCACAGTGCAACTGTACCGAAAGCCACAAGCTGTTGCAATACATTTGTTATGTCTGTGAACCTGGCTGAACACACCAGCTGACTAATCACAAATGCTTGCTCTTTGTTAACACTGCCTAGAGCTGGGAAAAAAAATGAAGTACAGTAACCCCTGCTTTTATGTTCCTGGAATTACTGGTTTCCCACTATTTATGACATTCTCACTCCCATAAAATTTCCTATGTTCATGATGTTAATTCGCACCTGATTTTACATCAATATATTTACAATTCTCTCACGATTTACACTTTATGAAAAAAATGTTTGTCAAGAAAAAAAGTGACATAAAATGGTACTGGCATGATGTTGGCCATCAAGTAGTGTTTACAAGCATTATGGGGAACGGTTTCCTGACAACAAGATGTTCTACTAAACGGATTTGGAGTAATAAACACACAAAAGTTAGTGCATTTTGTCGTTTCGCCACTTTTAACACTAGCTAACACCTTCACTCCCTCTCTTTTGCTCAAATGTTTCTAGTTTAAACACAGCGCCAATTAAAATATTATTTCATGCTGAACAATCCATGTTTTGAGAATTTATTCTTGTTGCCATATGCAGTATTTAATATGTATTTTTTGTGACGCACAAACAATGTAAATGGTAGTTTGCGCTTGTGTAGTTTTCTACATAACTGAGGCGGCACAGTATCTGATAACCTCAAAAAGATAACTGCAGTGCAAGAGACATAGAGCAACACATACGCTAACAGCACATAAAATACTCATGTAAATATTTGCACTTAACAACAAGATAAAATTATCGAAACACGCTCCACTACACATGGAAAAAAAATCATAGCTGGCGCAATGTTTCATTATTTAAATGATAAATAACAGCTGCAGGCTTTCCAAAACAATTAATTATGACGTATAACATTTAGTAAAAAGTTTCTACTTCTGAGACAGTTCTCATTTTCCATTACATTAGCAGTTTTTATTAGATAATAAGTCTTTATTAGATAATAAACAAGTCCTTGAGAAGTATTTTGATGCCTATTGTGTACAAATACATAAAGTGCGATAATACAAGGGGGTATCCTACATGTAACTTTCACAGCTTACAACACTGTCTCGCACATTCTTCATTTTCCCCACATTTTACACTATTTTTCTGAAGTCCCTTGAAAAGTGTAAAACTGAGGTTCAACTACCTCTAATCATGCACCTTCTAAAGTAGTATCCCATGATCCATCTAATTTCGTACATCCTTACATCACGCCTGTTACCAACAACCTATCCTATTATACACTTGCTTTTTTTTTTTTAGTTACACAGGTGGAAACACTCCTTTGAGTAATATCCTCCTTTCCCATAAGCATCCCGAACTCTATCTCTGCCAGTGACCGTGCTCCACGTGTCACTTTTAGCTTCTTTTGTTTAATTACTTATAAACTGATCGACTGCGACAGAATAACGATACTTGTAACACACATTCAAATCAGAGTTTCCTTTCATTTGTGGTACTTTAATGTGTGAAGCAGATTTTTCTGAAAGCGATGACTTAATGCCTTCTCCTACAGTAGCTGCCTTCTGCATTATTCAGAACATTAATTTGCCACATAATTATTTGAAGAAGAATCATGATCTCATAATGCCTGACAACTGGTCTGCATGGAAATTTGATGTAAAATCATTTCTGTTGTTGACTGTGGTGAAATTATAAAGAACAAAATTGTTTCAGCTAAGGGTTCGCTACTCGAAAGTTGTTACTGTATGACAAAATTGTGACAGTGCTTCCACGCAAATAACAGACTGATCATTGTTTCATGGATGGAATATGAGCACACGTGTCTCAATGCAATTGTTTCATACTTATGATATGGCAAAAGTTTTACGAGAGATGATACACCCTTTCAGATCCAGTAACACATGTGAGGAAAAACATCTGATGGATCAAGTGAGAATCACTGGAATATGCATTAATGAGCCAAAACATTATGACCACTGGCTTAATGGCATGTTGGTCCACCTTGGGCATAAAATACAACAGCTATTTTGTGTGGCATGGATATGCAAGCCACTGATGTGTTTTTGGAGGTGTGTGGTACGAGTTGTATCTGCAAAGATCATGCAGTCCCTGTGCGTTACAAGCTGCTGATCTACGAGGCACAGAGCTGATGTACGATAGCGTCCCAGATGTGTTCAATGAGGTTCAGGTCCAGGTCAGATCAATCTGGTGGCCAAGAAATCAACATGAATTCGCTATCATGTTCCTTAAGCCCCTGTAGCAGAATTACAGCCCTGTGACATGGATAGTTATCTGGATGGACGGTGCCATCACTGTTTGGGAAGACACCAAGCATTAACAGATGCAGATAATCCTCAATATTCTTCATACAGCCCATAACTGTGGTAGGTGCCTTCGATTACTACCACAGGTCCAATGGAAGCCAAAAAGTGATTGTCCCCTTTAGTGCAGAACTTTCCCAACAGTCTGTGTCCTTGGTCTGATGCAGCATGTTTCAAGCAGATGTTCACCTGGATGACAACATATCCGGACACGACCATCAATCTTGTGATCCTGAACTCAGATCAAATATCTATGATCTTGTGACCACTATAATCATAACAGACCATGTCTGTGGATCAGCAAGGGAATATGTGCAGGTTATCTGCTGTGAAGACCAAAGTTTGTCAATATGCACTTGTCCGGAACACTTGTGCATGCACCGGATGTGCTAAAGATTTCTGTTTATCCCGATTTCCGAAGTGGATAAGCCTCCAACTTCCACATCCTGTGGTGCAGTATGGACGTCCAACATTTTTGCACCTACTTGAAGTTTCACCATCCTTCAAACACTAACCACATATGTTCACTACAGAACCAAATGACAACTCACTTGTTCCCAGGCACTAGGCCACCAATCCACCCTTCGTCAAAATCACTTATGCCAATGGATTTCCCCACTTGCAGCTGAAATTCTTGCTAGAATGATTCCTCATTCATCGCCACTACTCTTACGTATACTTTCCTTACCGCATCACAAGCCTGCAACACCGCCATGTGTAATTTGAACTCACAGTGCACTTTATGTTTTGGCTCATCAGCACATACAGAAAATATTTGATTAATAGAGAGAAAAAGACCTTTTTGGACTTTGTTTCTTTTCTCCAAGTTGTAGCGATGTCTTAGATAATGGAGGAATTAAATGGTTGCTGTAGGAGAGTACACTAGGAAACAGATTGGATGGACACAGGTCAGGTGTGCATCTCTCAACTTCTAATACAAACAAACCAGACACCTGAACATCCATCATAGTTGATCAGATGCAACAAGTTGGCAGGAAAAAAAGGCAATATCCAGGTGCAAATTGCCAATGTCAGATTACTTATCAGTTATGAATTCAGCAAAACTGGCTTACTAAGGCTTGTCCAATACGACTTAAATCTTTTTTCACTGAATAAAATAAATACTGTGCGATTCCCAACATGGAGAAAGCTATCTAATGATATTAAGTAGCTTTGTGTGTCAAATTCACTACCAATTCCCACTCAAATAGTTTCTCATTTCACACTTTGCAGCCAAGAGCATATTGTACCAGATCTTCCAAGGTAAGAAAAATCTACAATGATTACAGAGAAATTTAAGCTAACCAAGGCAGTAGCCAAAATGAAATAATGCTTGCAGACTATCCCCCATGAACCTCTCTGGGGGACACTCCCTTGAAGTAGCACTGTCCATACGGGTGGAGAGGTTTGTGCATTCACATGAAGCTGAGGGATTATGTGTGTCCCACAACAACCTGTCATCCCACATTCATTCCTTGTTCTTTCCCAACTCCTCAGTATACAACTCAAGGCGATCCACGCTGAGGGGTGTGTGGCACATAGGAAGATGTGTTGTGAACAGAGCCTCAGGGATACTGGACAGCCTCCATGAGTAATTAGCCTTGCACCGCATGGGGTTTCTGTGGTCTAGACCAGTTAGATCCCCAATTCTCATGGGAACCAAATGGACACGAAAGAAAACAGCAAACTGAGAGGCAAGTTGGGACATCAGAAACCAAACCCCAGGGCTGGAACAAATGGAAAACATCCCCTCAGCTGAACAGGGGGACAAACTTGTTCAAGAAGTGGGAATGGTTACTAAGAAGTTGGATCAGATTAAGATTAAAGACTTGTCTGGGGCTCAGAGGAGGAAACTTCTTAGAGAACAAATATTAAAGAAAGGAAAGGAGTGGCTTCCTACACAAAAGTGGAGGGAACTAAAAGGGCTTCAGCCCAAGGTCTCCAAGAAAAGTGTGTCCCAGTGTGAGGGGGTGTACAAACCCCTTTTTCATTGAGGGTAGGCAGTAAGAGAACAAGGGAGGAATCAAAGACTTCCACTTCTCAGGATAAGCGTATCCAGAGAAAGCTGAGGCACGAAATAGGGAAACAGACCTATAGTACTGGAGTCTCTGTTTTTGGATGGCGGTTATCCAGCAAGGCTATCCACTGGTCAAGATCATCTTGCAGCAGGAGCAATTCATGCAGGTGACTCTCTTTGAGAAGATATTGGGGGGGGGGGGGGGGGGGGGGGGGCACACACTGGTCCAGGACCCAAATTCAGGGAGTCTTTCTAGATCACGGTGCTCATATCTTTGTTTGTGAGGGGCTGGGTACAGTGGACTGGCTTAAGGAAACGTTGCCCCTAATATCACAGTGGGAGGATGTGAAGCTGCTAGAGACAGCACCTGAGCTCTTCAAGACCACAAACACATTAATCTGGGTGCCAAAACTCCTTAAGGATACCTCTCCAGAGACTCTGAGAAAATAGCGTCTTAAAACCCCGAAGTCTCGACAAAGGATTGGAAGGTAATCAACAGGAAGGTTGCACCAAATGGCCAAACCCTACTGGTGGAAGTCAGAGAGAAGTCCCTGAATGCAATGTGGGAGCAGGACCTGAGACTATTCTTGGGGTTCTTGCAGATTGCCATCAGGGTAATCAAAGACATCAGAACCGACAAAGGTGGCAAGATGGAGACTGAATGTGCTGCAGATAAATGTGCAACACAGTAAAGGGGCCACTGCTGCCCTGAGTCATTTTCTGGGAAGACAAGAAGTAGACGTACCTCGATTCAGGAACCCTATTTGTCTAAAGGTGGTTTATTGGGCCTCGGCAGCACTGTAAGCAAGCTGGTTTATGCTAGAAATATAAGAAACTCCAGAATGTGCATTTATGTGAAAAATGGAATCCCCTTCATGCCGATGGTGGACTTCTGTTTTAGGGACTTAGTGACCATCAGGGTGCGACAATGTGAGGAAGATATCAGGAGGGAGTTTGTAATGGCCTCAGCATACCTTCCTTACAAGGACAGTGATCCTCTTCCTCCTCCTCCCCCTCCCCCTCCTCAGGAGGTGAGGAGACTGACAGAAGTCTGTTGTCCACAACAGGGCAACCAATTATCGTTTGGATGCAATGCTAATGCCCACAACTTAGTGTGGAGCATCACTGACACCAACAGTAGAGATGAGTACCTTCTAGAATTTATTCTAGCTAATAACTGAGATCCTCAATAGGGGCAACGAACCTACATTTAGGAAGAGGTAATTTACATAACCTTTGGATATGTCATCCTTATCAGACCACATGAATATTAAGTTCAATGTTGAAATGGACATTAGGTACACTATGTCCTATAGAAATTCCAGTAAAATGGATTGGGAGGCGTGTAGGAAGGACCTCAACTCAAGCCTATTTGAAGTCAGTACTTCGGTAAGGAATCCAGTAAGAGTTTGGGGAGATAGCAGAGGCAGTGACCTCTGCCGTCATGACATCATACCATCACAAATGCTCAATCACCAAGAAGTGCACGAATAGGAATGTATCTTGGTGGAAAAATAACCTGGAATCACAGAATAAACAGGTACGAAGACTGTTAACCTTTTGAGAAGACCTATGATCATTTATGGGGCTACAGTGTGGTGGAAAAAGATATAACAGCAGGTAGCTGCTAAGGAGTTTGCTAAGGTGCAGAGATTAGCCTGCTTAGCCATTACAAGCGAAATTAGCAGCACACCCACTGCTGGGATGGAAACCATGCTGTACATGCCCCCATTACACATGTGGGTAAAGATGGAGGCAGCAGCTCGAGCACACAGGTTAAAGACTGGCAAAAACTGGAACTCACTGGGGTATCCAGGCTCTCACACTAAAATACTGAGTGAGGTAGACATAGGTATGGTTGGGGAAATGCTGGCCAACTATATAACAACTCCCAGCTGCTTCAACAAGTTTTTCATTGTAGTAATTGGAAGTAGAAAGCTCAGGGAGAACAAATTTCGATACCACACTGCAGACAGTCTGGTTCACTGACGGTTTGAAAACAAACCAAGGTGTTGGGGCCAGAGTATACGGAGTGCAGCCAAGGCTGGAGAGTGCAGTCTCTCCAGCCTTTCAAGCAGAAATATCTGCCATCAGGGTGTGCGTGGAGAATTTGCACAGTTGCTACATAGTATTTTCATTTATTCGGACAGCCACAAAGCATTTTCATTTATTCAGACAGCCACAAAGCATTTTCATTTATTCAGGCAGCCACAAAGCATTTTCATTTATTCAGGCAGCCACAAAGCATTTTCATTTATTCAGGCAGCCACAAAGCATTTTCATTTATTCAGGCAGCCACAAAGCATTTTCATTTATTCAGGCAGCCACAAAGCATTTTCATTTATTCAGGCAGCCAAGCAGCCCTGAAAGCAATGGCAGCCTCTGCAACAAGATCAAAAGATCGTGGCAGAATGCCACAAAGTCCTTCTGGAGCTAGGGGACAGAAATAGGGTAATGAGCAAGCCGATATGTTGGCCAGGTTAGGGGCGATGACACCATTTACTGGACCGGAGCCTGTCCTGACAATCACAAAGGTGATGATCAAAATAAAGCTATGAGACTGGACTAGGAGACAGAATGTAGAATATTAGGAGGGGGAAAAAAAAACACCACACACACACACACACACACACACACACACACACACACACACACACACACACACACACACACACACACGGCAAGGTATTGTTGTGGGATGTGTGGTAGGGATGAGGAAACTGCATCACATTTGATTCGGATCAACCAGATCTTAAGAAATTGTGTCTAGCAATGCACTGGTAAAGGATCTCCTTGCACTGTTCAAGGGCATTGGTTGGCTTTACTAGAGACACAGGAAACAATACTGCACAATAAACTGTTTCGGTGTGGGCAGCAGCGGGCTTGACCAATGTTGTTTTTGCTTCCCTGATAAAATCAAATTAATTCCCGTGAAGGCTATTTACAGATTATCCTCAATGTAGTTTTACCTGATCACTTTTTAAATCACTACTAGCCTAGAGAAATGTGCCAAAGGGTGTCTTCGTTATATGTTATTTGTTACAATGAAATAATAATAATCTATCTGAAGTAGAGATAGCTGGCTCATCATAAAATATACTATCAGTTTTATTTGTAATAAATAAGTCACTTCCACTTACATTACAGTCACAAACCTGACACATACCAATAAATAAGTTAACCATATTATGAAAAGGAGAGATTGGTAGTCACCATACGACATGCTGAGTTACAGACAGGAACAATGAAGTCTTTTTGTTGTGCCTGTCAGCAGCTCGATGTGTTATCTTCACGGTGAGTAGCAATCTATCCTTTTCATAATAGGCTGATATTCCTACCTGGACTTTACATTGTGAAATTAAAAGGTCAGATACAGATACACAGTAAGGCTCAGAAAAACAGATCATCATTCTGGCTACACAAAATCCTGGTAGAGTACTGGCACTTTCTTGAAATAAGAGAGAGAAATGGTATTGAGGCACACCACAACAGATCAAACTATGAAGTATGAGAAACAATTTCCTAACAAAATTTTATATCACATGAGATACAAGCTATAAGCATTTCCTTACCTGCAGGTACTGGCTTGCTGAGCAATGAAGACGGCCCTGTTCCAAGAATTGATGTTCCTTGCAGCGTCACAGACCCACCAGACTTGGCAGATGCAGTTTTTGACTTTGGTGCCTGTTGACCAAAAATGTCAAACTGTTTACAACCCTTAAATGATTAAAATACAGTAAATATTTGACAGAATAAATTCTTAAGTTTTCAAATTACCATTGCTGATTTGTCCCATGAAGACATGGATACAACTGACAGCTTTGCCGACTTTGGAAGCATTTGCAATATATCCACATCAGGATCCTTGATCAAAGCAGCAATAAGAGTATGTGCCTGTCTTGTTGCTTCAGCAGAACCTCTACCATAAGAGGGAAAAAATAAATAATTAATACAAAGATCAAAATAATTATGTTTGATGTCATCTGACAAAAAATAAGACCTCCAAAAGCAAAAGACATTGATCTTCAGATAAACAAGTGCAGGAATGCAGAATGGAATATAAACGAACATATGAAAACGGATAACAAGTTGCCAAACAGAAGAGGTGTCAAGTGCTAGACTGCAACATGTGACAGAACACTGTTGAAAGATTTTTTTCTGTGTGTTGCTGCTGCTCAACACCTCTGAGAAACTTTACAGGCAGACAGATAACCATATTTAAAATATAAAATTCATTTTTTCATCATCTGTTTGCAGAACAAAAATTTAGGTAAAGTGAAATTTCAAATAAGGAGAAAAGCTTCACACCTACTGAATCACTTCCAACAGACATAAAACGTTCAGTTGAGATAAGGGTGTCAAACAGGTTCTCAGAATTAAAATTTTCCAAAGAAGATGTGGAACGCATATTTACTGTGAAAACTAAAACCAATGACAATTACCAAGAGAACACCTTACACTGAAAAGTATGAATACTTAACAAGTGGTCAGTTGTCCCAAAATAAACATGTTGCCTTCGAGATCCTTTCAAGACACTAGTTTTTCGAAGAGCATACCACCACTTAGTAATGGTATGCCAATCAGCTTAAGTTGATACAATATGCAAGAGCTCAGACATTTTGTAAACACAAACCGCAAGAGTTTCCAAAAAGAACTGGCGCACAACATCAGTAGTTAAATATACTGAATCAACACACAGATGATAAGCTACATAACTTTTCTTCATTCAATAAAAGAAATACACATTTCAACTTATAAACAAAGCTCCCAGCAAACATATGGCGTGGAACCCCACAGCTACTAATGTGTATACAAATAAAACCAAGTATAGAGAAATCACTTTAAAATGACCAATAAACAAAAAATTTTTTGCAACACGGAGATAAAACTGTCATGCATAACTTATTTTTCTTTAATTCCTGTAACCTCAGATTTTTTTTATTAGTGGTTGTTGTATCTGTTACACAATGAGCACACACTAAAAATGCAGTTTCTGTCATACTATCTACTATAGGAATCATAAACAGTTACTTTCCTGTAACTAAAAAGCAGAACAAATATTTGAATAGAAGATTCTCGTGCATTAGTCAACATTCATATCAACACACAGTATTTTTCTAATGTAAAAATAAAAATGCAAATAAATTCTTACTTTATTGTAATTATCCTTTCGCCTTGGCCTTTGCTCTGTTTCTCCACTTCAATGTGTGCTCCAGTAGCACCACGGATGGCATTGATGTTGCTTCCACCTCTGCCAATGACCCGACTGATGGCATTCAAGGGCACAGAAACCTTCTTGGACCTAAATGGGGAATTTAGATACCTACACCAATCATTAGCACATTCTTTTTCTTAGAGAGAGAGAGAGAGAGAGAGAGAGAGAGAGAGAGAGAGAGAGAGAGAGAGAGAGAGAGACTGATTTCTTGCACTATGATGTGCTGCTTTTACAATAGCGTATAAAGTTTAACTTGTAGGTGGAAAAGCTTAGAGGTACTATTTTCTGTTGATAACAGAGATGCATACTTACTTCCGGACAACTTCTTTCCACCCTTCCTCCCGCTTGCCACTCTGTTTTGGACTTGTGGTGCTCATACCACTTTTGTTGCTGCTCAGACTTGACTCAGCATCACAGTAATGATTCCTGTATTTGACAAAAAAAAAAAAAAAAACCACATTGGAGGATAGCGATTTGAGTAAAAATGGAATGATTACCAATCATTTCACAAAGCTGTTTAATACATTTTCACAACAAAGTTTAGATTTCTGTACCAATGGAAACCAAACAACAATTAGTTAAAGAACTGAGTCAGCAAACTATAAGAACATATACTACAGATTTACTGCAACAGAACAGAAACTGAAATGCCTTGCTACGAAGTGTATAAATAATAATAGATACAAGTTATTTGTATCTTACTAAAATATAACAAAACACATGTTTAAGCAAAAACTATGACAAAAAAAGGAATATAAAGTAATTGTACTTTGTGGACTTACATATAAGAATTTTTCTTCCCTTTACTAGCAGGCACATATGTTTCGTTGCCAGTTGCTTCAAAATCCTCCCTCTCAGCAGGATGTGGCCTAGAAGCCTCAAATACTAGATGACCTTTAATTTTCCGTTCACCTTGTTGGCTACTGCGGGTAGCAGATTTGGAATCTTGAGCTGTGGCTTCTTTACGATCTTTATTGTCAGTTGCAGAGCCAGAAACTGACGACAAGCTAGGCTGTTCACGAGTCTTGGTTGAACTACTAACGGATGGGCGAGAAGAGGTTGCCTCCAAGTGAGCTGATCCAGGAGGATGTAGTGCTGGCTCCTTTTCAGGAGGCTTTGCATTGCTGTTATTGCTACTGCCACTTCCCCCACTTGGGGATGTCGATGTACTTGCACTAGGGCCTTTCTTCTTCTTCTTATCTTTTCGTTTCTCTTTTGATTTAACATCATTGCTGCTGCAACTTCCTTGGCTATTTGCATCGATACCACTGTCTCCCTCTTCTTTGTCTAGTACATCACCATTGCGTACTGGACTATCTGTACCAACATTGTCATCACAACATTGGGCACCCAAATCTTCTGAAAAAAGTTAATTATTTTACTTCAGCTTTATTTACAATAGCACACATATTTCACATTATTAGTAGTAGTTCCTCATAGGCTAAAGAGGCAATACGAGAAGAGAGAGGGTGAATTTGTAGCTGTACAGGTAAGTATGCAGTAAGTCACCATTTCTGAGTGTATATGTATGTGGCAACACTTTATAACAAGCAGACATATAATAAAAAGTGACAACTTTCTAGTACATTCATTTCTATTCATATGAGAAACAAACCTCAATAATTTTCAATTTAAACAAGCCTTCATTACTGGCCCAGCTCTAAATTAGTGAAAAAACTAAGAACAGCAGAAAATTTACTAACCTTATGGTAAGCATGCATTCTAACACACACACACACACACACACACACACACACACACACACACACCAATGGTTCATAGCTGACGACACTAACACAAGAATAGCACTCACACCCACAGATGCTGACAGCTATTACCTTGGTGGTGAGGAACCTAATTGTAAAACTTTCCAATAATTTTAGAACTGTAAATAAATATTCTACATCTACATCCATACTCCGCAAGCCACCTGACAGTGTATCACACTATATCTAATTATTCAGATGGAAATTATTTATAAATGCCAGTGCTAAATTTCACAATGGGCAAGAGAGAAAGTGGGAGTTCAGATGACAATTTAACAGTAGATGGATGTTATCTGAATCTAGCCCATGTTGTGCATAAAAACTGGTAGTTGTCAATACACTTCTTGCCCTCTGCTGGTAACAATGCATGCTACATAACGTGGGGGCCTGCATCATGCTACCACATAATGTGTGAATTCTCTCTACTTTATAACTCCATTTTCTACGTTACCATTCTGTGATAAGTCCCAATGACAACTCTTATGAACTAACTTGATGCACCAAATGTTGGAAGTCGCTAAACTGTCACCATATGGACAATGTGGATGATAAAGTTACTCACTATATCAGAGAAGTTACAGTGGGAAAGATTATCAGCATCTGAATTGGTAACAACTTAATGAAGCCTTGAAAAAGTTATGTTAACTTCGATTCTTCTCTCTTTTTACACTACAAACACAAAGTTTCCTGAAAAGCATACAAATATCCACACAAGAAAATGAAATGTATGTAAGAACTCTACTTCATAAGAACACCCACAAAATCTTTAAATGTTGGTTTCCACTCACTTTCAGAATTTATCAATGAAGTCTGAAATAGGTGGGCAGGGGAACACACAGTTTTGCTATCCATACCAAGGTTCCAATTATGAGTATCACAAGAAAGATTAGAAAATGTCTAGCGGTCTAACTCTGGCCAAATATTAAAACACATTACAACTGATGAAACAAAGTACCTCATCTTTCATGCAAATCACTTAATTACAGGAGGCTGTAATCAGTTAAAGAAATAATCAATGACCTCATGACTTGAGTAAGATTTAAGCAAAATTATTACCTACAGACATTTCCTAATGGTCATAGTTGCTACTGTTAAAGATACAGTACATGCCACTTTCAACTAAATAGGAATTTTATGGCCAGACCAGTTTTAGTTACATGACATTTACTCAGCTAACTAGCTGCTATATTTTTAACTGATTGCTACAAAACGTAATTAAATGTCAAAGTGAATTTGTACTTTTGTATCAGAGATGAGAGGAGGTTGACAGAAGGAGGGGTAAAGAGGAGTGTACACTGTGTATTTAAATATTTTATGATCACTATATTGAGGCCTTAGTGCCCAGAATTGGATTATAAGAAATTTTCCACTTTCTTCTGGACTGACAGCATGATGTGTACCATGGTGTACACACACACACACACACACACACACACACACACACACACACACACACACACAAAACCACTAAAACTAAAATTAAAATGTTATCACAACTACCTATGTGATTACAGGTAAGCCAAGTACAGTAACTCAGTGATATCACTTGCTATTTATGATGTCCAGAGGAAGATCTTGGTAAAGATGATCATATATTTATATCTGAGGGAAAAGCTCTGACTGTAGCCTCAAACAAAGATCACTTCCAGAAAATCACTGAGAATGCTACTCATACTAATATGAAAATTAGGTCACTGTTTGAGAAGCATGACAAACCTGCCACATCAGTCCAAGACAATGAAAATAGTGTTATCTGCATCTGGATACTTCTGGTAAGAGGCTAATTATACAAATAAATTGCAGCACTGAGGAGTACACAGTACGTAAATGTCTTTCTTTCCAAAGTTTATGAGAAGTGCTTTTTACTGTTTTGAGAAACTGATGGCTGGACACTGATTTGCATATCCTATATGTACAAAGAATATTGAGGAGAGCCAGTCTGTAAGGTTCCCTCGTCAGTTTCAGCCCTCTTAAAAATACTCTACATCCTCAAAGAGCCCTGATGAAACTAAGCAACCAAAACTGGCAGTATAGTGTGTGAACTAGCAAAGACCCTTTGTTTTGTGGACCATAAGATTCTAGTTGGGAAATAAAAATGTAGATATATTTATGGAGGTTTACCTTCATTTTCAGGATGAAGAGGATCACACTGACCAACCACACCACAGAGCTTAAACTTAACTCAGAATGGGAAAACATAACATGTGTATTCCCACAAGATTTGATCAACTTGCGTTGATGGCCTTGAAAATGACCCTTAAATGAATAAACAGGATTATTTGGAAACTGTGTTTGTGGTTCACACAAGCACACAAATTTACCTGTACAACCCACACAATAAGGCAGCAACTTGACATGGTGCAGACTCAACAACTCGATGAAAGGCCCCTGCAGAAGTACAGAGCCATGGTGCCTGTATAGCCATCCATAATTGCAAAAGTGTTGCCAATGGAGGAGTCTATACACAAACTGACCTATTTATTATGACAAATATAATGGGATTCATGATGAGTGATCTGGGTGCCCAAATCTTTCACATGAACTGTACAGTATGTTCTCCAAACCAATCATGAACAATTGCGGGCCAGTGATAGGGTGCTTTATCATTCATAAAAATTCCATCATTGTTTAGGAACATGAAGCCCATGAATGGTGGCACATAGTCTCCAAGTTCTTGAGCATAACCATTTCCAGTTGATGATCAGTTCATTCCATATAAACACAGCCCACACTCTTATGGAGGTAGCACCAACTTGCACAGGGCCTTCTTGACAAGGTGGGTTCATGGCTTCAAGGGGTCTGTGCCACACTACAACCCTACCTTCAGCTCCTACCAACTGAAATCTGAACTCATTTGACCATGTCACAGTTTTCCAGTCACCTAGGTTCCAACCAAAGTGGTCATGAGCCCAGGAGAGGCACTGCAGGAGATGTGCTGTTAGCACAGGCACTTGTGTTGGTCATCTGCTGCCACAGGTCAGTAATGCAAAATTTCATCGCATTGTCCCAAAGGATACATTCGTCATACTTTCGGCACTGATTTCTGCAGTTATTCCACGCATTGTTGCTTGTCCGTCAGAACTGACAACTCTATGCAAACGCCGTTGCTCTTTGTCGTTAAGTGAAGGCCGTCGGCCATTGCAATGTTGGTGGTGAGAGGTAATGCCAGATATTCCCGACACACACTTGACACAATAGATCTTGGGATATTCAATTCCCTAGAGATTTCCAAAATGATATGTCCCTGTGTCTAACTCCAACTACCATTCCATATTAAATGTCTTACTACCCATCATCCTGTTGGAAACCTTTTCACATGAATCACTTGCACACAAATGACAGCTTTGCCAATGCACTGGGCTTTTGGTAAACAAATAATCAAATCATGCAGTTTCAAACACAAAAAAAGGTTGTTGGTACAAGAAATCTAAATTAACTGGCTGCAGAATATTGACAAGAATTATTTGCAAAAGAATGGAAAAACTGGAAGAAGCTGACCTCAGGGAGATCAATTTGGATCCTGGAGATACCCAAAAACAACCGAGGCAATACTGACCTACAATTTATCCTAGATGATAGGTTAAAGAAAGGCAAACCTAGATTTATAGCTTCTATAGACTTCAAGAAACTTTTGACAATGTTGCCTAGAATACACTCTTTGAAATTTTGAGTGCATTAGCGATGAAATGAAATGCCAGGCGGCTAGACTTCCCGTTGGGTAGGCAAGCCGCCAGGTGCAAGTCATTTTAGTTGACACCGCTTCAGCGACTTGCATGTCAATGAGGATGATATGATGATGAAGACAACACAACACCCAGTCCCCGAACAGAGAAAATCTCCGACCCAGCTGGGAATCGGACCCTGACCCCTTGCATGGCATTCTGCCATGCTCACCACTCAACTGGCGAGGTGGGCAGTGGTAGGGATTAAATAGAAGAAGCCCAAGGTCATTTAGAATTGTACTGAAACCAGACTGCAATTATAATAGTCTAAGGACATGACAGGGAAACCTAATTTAGAAGGGAGAGAGACAGTGTTGTAGCCTATCCCTGATGTATTCAATCTGCACATCAAGCAGTGAAGGAAACCATACAAAAAAAAAAAAAATAATGGAGAAGCCACTGAAGTTCAGGGAGAAGAAATAAAATTGTAATTCTATCATGACTGCGAAAAACTTCAAGGAGCACCTGAAGAGAATGGATGATGTTCTGAAGCGAGATTGAAAAATCAACAAAAGTAGAACAAGGATAATGGAATATAGTTGAGTTAAATAATACAATGCTGAGGGAATTAGATTAGGAAATAAAGTAGTAGATGAAGTAAGTGTTCAGAAAGTCTTCTCAGAAATTTTATGTACTTCATGACATAGGTCACATGGTCTGTCGTAAACACCGGCATTAACTCTAACCATGCAGAGGGCATACATTCTCTTTGTTGTTTCTATTACAAAACTGCTGTCAAAAGCTGAGACTAAAAACACTGGTTTCATTACTTACATCACAAGTTGTAAAATTACGACCCCAATACCTTGCATGTTTCAAGAGATAATTTTAATTTCAAGTGCATTTTATATTACAAGTTAAATGTAATTCTTGTTTGTGAAATGCTGCATTGTTCTAGAAACTCTACTATTACACAAATACGTGGAAATTTACAATTACTTCCCATTTCACAGATACTGTAAAGTGTTATCTTTTTCGTATTTACCAATAAATGGAGAAATCCACAATGGAATAGTGACAATGTTATGAAAAAGATAGTTGCTACTCACAATATAGTGGAGACGCCGAGTTGCAGATAGGCGCAATAAAAGGACAGTCAAATAAAGCTTTCAGCCAAACTGTCCACACACACACACACACACACACACACACACACACACACACACGAAAACACAAATCACACACTCATGATCACAGTTTGTAGCTGCCAAGGCCAGACTACAAGCAGCACATGATGGGAGAAGCAAAATGGGTGGTGGGGTGGGGAGAGGGATACTGCGCGCGCGCCCACACACACACACACACACACACACACACACACACCCCCATCCGCACATACACAGTGGTCTGCTTGTGTGTGTGTGTGTGTGTGTGTGTGTGTGTGTGTGTGTGTGTGTGTGTGTGTGCGTGTGCGTGTGTGCGCGCACACCTGTCCTTTTTTACCCCCTAAGGGAAGTCTTTCCGCTCCCGGAATTGGAATGACTCCTTACCCTCTCCCTTAAAACCCACATCCTTTCGTCTTTCCCTCTTTCCTGAACAAGCAACCGTCGGTTGCGAAAGCTAAAATTCTGTGTGTGTGTGTGTGTGTGTGTGTGTGTGATTTATTGTGCCTATCTACCGGCGCTTTCCCGCTTGGTAAGTCTTGGAACCTTTGTTTTTAATATATTTTCCCATGTGGAAGTTTCTTGAGGGCCTGTTTTGCTGAAAGCTTTGCTTGATGGTCTTTGTTGTGCCTATCTATGACTCAGCATCTCTGCTATATGGTGAACATTTATCAATAAGATTACCTGAAGTGTTAGTGATTATAAATTTTTGTAGTTCTGCATTACATTGAAGTACCCACAGTGTAAGCATTTCCTTTAATTCAGCATAATTTATCAAAAATGTTTTTGATAATGGGAATTATTTGCCGACATATGTTGTGCTTCATTTGAACTACTCAAAAATCGCAACTGCAGAAGTAAACTTTTTATGGAGTAGACAGTTTTATCTTTAAATTCAGTAGTTCATTAAAATGTTGAGTCATGTACTTGTGTTATTTTTGTACAAATAAAGAAAATTATAATATTTTTGTACAAAGAAAGACAACTATAATATTTTTTTCCAAATAAACAAAGAATATTAACTATACAACAAATGAGAATTCAGCTTTTCAATGATGATGAAACAAAACAGTCTGTTGAAAAACCCTTGGTTCCCCTGTCACATACTACAGTGGTTATGCAGTGTTGGTAGTTGTGTTTCTGTGTTTGAAGCAGTTGCTAACACACTGTACTGGTCACCGCAACATCCTTTTGGATCAATATATATTTTAAGGGGAAAGTTAGAGAATTACCTAATTTGCTCAGCTTTCGTGAATATTTTTAGATATTAACAAATGTTTTTAAATGGTGTAAAATGTTCTTGAATGTTCTGTCTTCTATAAAAAAAAAAGTGATTGGCAGCATATTTTATTTCAAATGAAGTTACTGTTGAATACCTCTCTGGATTTAAAGGTAATGGAGAGAGTTTTTGAGCATTCCAGAGTACTTTTTAGCTTGACATACTAACAGTTTTACTATTTTTTTTAATGTTCATTTTTGCTATGTTCTCAAGCAATCTGGAATGTACACAGAAAAGAAACTAAAGTAAAAACCAGGTGCAGTGGGTCTTTTTCAGCTAGTCAGCCAATTAAAATACTGAATAAACAGTAATTTCCTTATGCTAAAGAAGCTTTTTATACATAATTTAGCAAGTGCAAACCTGCTGAGTTCATTCAAAGCTACACTTTTCTTCCCAGGAAATTACAGTTTGTGATTAATGAGTACTTGTATCATCATGGTCAACTTTTTTTCAAGTTAAGGAAAATGACTATTTAAGGAGAAAAAAAATGTAGTTCCTACAGGTTTGTTAAGACATGATTTTACTATACATGGCAATTCTACCCAAGTTTGCTATCTCTGGCCAAATTCATTCTTTGATGCACAATAACCACCATTTACATTTGTACCATTTCCAATCCATAACAAAAGGCCCCTCAAACCGTGAACTTCACCGAGGTGTGGATGGCTGCATGTCTCAATGAAACAGATAGCCATGCTGTAGGTGTGACCACAAACAGGCCAGACTAATATGATTGCTGAAGAAGGGCTGCAGCTTTTGTAGTAGTTGCAGAGGCAGCAACCTGGAAAACTGACTGACTGTAACATTAGCCAACATGGCCTTGGGCCTAAAAGCAAAAGAAAACTACATCAGTTTATTTCCTGAGGACATGCAGCCCCTTTGCTTCTCTTTGAAAAGAGAAAATATTCAGCCCACTCAGACCTCAAGGGTAACTACTCAGGATAAAGTCTTAACAAATCTTGTATTCTATGGATCAAAGTGTTGATTGCTAGGTTCTTCACTTGGGTGGGTAGGTTAGAAAATTTGAAACAAGCAGTGGATGGGCTGAAGTTGGACACAATTGAAATTAGTCAAGTGAGGTAGCAGGAAGAACAGGAATTCAAACCAGGCAACTACAGCAACAAGAAATCAATGGGGGTTAGCACAGAAATAGGACTAATAATGAACAATAAAATATGACTGCAAAGAAACTGTTATGAACAGCAAAGTGAACACATTAGCATGGTCACAATAAGGAGCAAAGTCATGATCCAATATAACTGTACATCTGTAGATGACCATTACCTCCACAGACAACATGAAAAAATGCAAAATGAAAGGGTAAGCCACTTAATAGAATTTTGCTTAGAGCACAATTTAATCATTATTAACTACTGTTTTAAATATCACGGGAGAAGACTGCGT
Organism: Schistocerca gregaria; assembly: GCF_023897955.1. Taxonomy (NCBI): domain Eukaryota; kingdom Metazoa; phylum Arthropoda; class Insecta; order Orthoptera; family Acrididae; genus Schistocerca; species Schistocerca gregaria. The sequence continues at coordinate 755,980,800 of NC_064920.1, read as the reverse complement.
GCTTGAAAGACACAAGGAAATACAAGTTTTCAGATAAATTGCATTATGATATCAAACAATGGAAATTCAAGAATGGAATAATGACAATATTATGGAAAGGATAGATTGCTACTCATGATACAGAGGAGACAATGAGATGCAGAAAGGCACAACAGACACTCTACAGCTCCTCTTCCTTTACCAATGGCACCCTACTTATTGATGTTGATGTCACTTTCCTCTGCATTAACTTCCAAATTGCACTCAGCCTTGCCACTACTGAACAGTACCTTTTCCAACACCCTACTGACTTCAATCTACAACTTCCTTCGTGTTCACCACAACCAACTACATCCTCGCCCACAATTATTTCATCTCCAAAGGCATTACCTACAAACAAATCCATAGTACAGCAATGAGACCCACATGACATCACCCTACACAACCCATCCATGAGACACTCTCCTAACCACCCAGAATCGCAAATCCCTTACTTGGTTCGGATTCACTGATTATATCTTTGTGATCTGGACTGCATGTGTTCCCCAAGGTTCCATCTCCACCTCAAGGAGGTATCTCTGTCCATGTAAAACATACGAATCATCAGCAATACCATCACTTCTACAGCTGGAACTTGTGCCATACAAAGAAGTCTCATCACTAGAGACAAACAGTCCCACTCCAACTATACCAAGAGCCTCACCAATGCCTTTACAGTCCAAAATTAGCACTCTTCCTACTTCAGAAACACAGTGAACGGTGTTTTGTCTTTCTCCAGTCACCCACCACCTCCCACGTACCTTCTGTCTGGCCACAAAGGAGCATTCTCCTCATGACTCTGTACTACCCATGACTGTAGCAGCCGAATTGCATTCTCTGCCAGGTTTCTACCACCTCTCACCACGCCCTGAGATAAGGAATATCCTACACACCATCTCCCCATCCCTCACGCATCCACCAAACACATGCAATATCCTTGTCCATTCCTACTCCACCCCTTTCTCCCAACCCCTTGCCTCAAATTCACGCAAGAGATCTAGATGCAAGACCTGTCCCATACATCCTCCCCCCACCACCTAAAGAAGTCTAGTCACAAGCATTCCCTATCCCATCAAAGGCAGGTCCATGTGTGAAAATCATGTGATCTACAAACTAAGCTTCAACGACTGTGTTGCTTTCTATGTGGGCATGACAATCAACAAGCTGTCAATCTGCATAAATGACCACTAACAAACTGTGGCAAAGAGACAGTCAGACCACTCAGTTACTGAACATGCTGCCCAGCACTACGTCCCTCACTTCAATAACTGTTACACAGCCTGCATCATCTGGATCATTTCTACGAACACCAGATTTTCTGAATTGCACATACCCGACATTCTTGTCAACACCATAGCCTCAACCTATGCTATTGCCTTTCCTTCACCTACCTACCCCATTCCCTGCTCCCACTCCAGCACTTCCAAGCCTTCTATTCCACCAATGCACCCACTAAATCCTCTGCCCCCCATAAACCTCCTAACTGCACCTAGCAGCCCTTCCTTGTCACTACCACACACCACATCCTTGCATACTCCCACAAGCAGCAGTACACTGTCCCTCAGCCCTGCTCTTGCTCTGCTCCACTCAGTGGATGTCCAGTTGTAGCAATGGCTTGCAAATTCCAGCCTTGGTCATCAATCAAAAGCAGTCAGCATGGGTGCATGAACAACACATCTATTGCTGGGGCTCTACACAGCAACGTCTGTTTCAGTCATTGAGGAGATACTGTTTGTAGTCCCTTGGTTCATCAAGGTGTTCAGTTGCCCAACAGTTGCACTCCTATTCAATGTACACATCTTCACAGCCATCATTCATCCCTGTCATCTGTGACCTGTGGTGCACCAAAGTGGCCTCAATGCACGTTTCGGACAGTGCCATTTTGCCATGCATGGTGTACTTCAACCACGGTGGCATGCCAACAGTTTACAAACTTACAATTTTGGAAATGCTTTCACCCTTGACCCATGGATCACACCAATTTTGACATCAGATAAATCACTCCGTTTCCACATTATGAGGATAATAGCAATGTTTTTATCATGTCACATGGATACATTTAACATAGCCTCCACCTGCTTTCTGTCAGTGGTTATTGCACGTTGGCATCTAACATTTTGGGTGGTCACATTAATGTGACTGGACTGCAGTTTTGTTTATATCTGCAGGAAATGGTTGACCAGTAAAAGATATTTTCAGAAATTTAATAGTGCCTGGTCACAAGGAATATTAGGCTTCAACATCCCATCAATGATGTGGCCATTAGATATAAATGAGCTGTAAATTTTCTGGAAGCATCGTATGATGTGTTATATCATTAGGATGACAATGGTTCACAATCTAGTTCAAGACAGAAATTTTACATTGGCTGACTCAATTTTTACACAACAGTTTGAAATTATCCTTTGGTAAAAGGGTTCTACTGTGTCAAGAAGCAATTATTATCACGATAACAGACATACTTCGATCTTGTGACATGAAAATAATGTTAATATGTTTTTATCAATATAATGCAGAAATTGAACTTTTTACTCGCCATGGAATTTGATATTTCTCCTGCCCCCAAATAAAAACTACAGTTTACCAATGATGGTAATTTACAGTAACTGAATTTGACTTTTTTTCACAACTCAGAATTTCTTACAATGCTGAAAAAGTTGATTACCTGTGTAAAGGACTATGGCCCTAGATGTGATGTGAAACAAATTACACCCAGGCACAAATTTTGTTGCCGATGGGACATTTCTCAACATCTTTTCACAACCAACTCTAAAAAAAAAAAAAAAAAAAAAAATAATGCATTTTGGAGGGATCTTTAAGTGAGGCCCTTCTATATAATGGATTACATTGTCACCACAACCTTATTCACAAAACAGTAAGAATACTGATTAAATATTGTAATAAATATTCTCTCAGTGTTCTGATTTTATGTTTGTGTGAAGCTGAAGTGCTGTTTGTTGTTTTTCTTGTTTATACTACTCAAAACACAATACTATTGGATTTGCCATTATCAAAAACGTGGTGATGTTACAGTAAATCAGCCCATTGATGACTAAAGTGAGTTTAAAATTATTTGCGGTTTTCACATTTGGATCGCCAGAGGGGAAGTGACACTGTTGCCTAGGTAACACCAATGGTGATCCGGCTTTCCCTACCACATACACACCAGCAGTTTGGTTGGTAAAGTGGCCACTAATGTTCGCGACGTAAGATAGGCATGGCTTCACTGATGCACTCAGCACACGCTGACCCTTGCATATACACTATCGCCCCGATTACCAGGGACTGGAAAATTTCACATTTTGTGGTAAATGTGAAAGAGATTTTAATTCTGCCACGAAATTACCTAACAGACCCTGTTCTATAGCAGACTGTACCCCAATGACCTATTTTCCAACAGATAGTTTAAAATAGCTATTTTCTGCATATAAATATAAAAATGCAACCAATTTTCAGTTACTGACATGTACATCATCTGACAAAACCCAATTTGGAAAGATAATGTACGTAAGAACCTGTTTGCAAAATAAAAAGTGCACAAATGCAATGGTGTATCAATGGGCCTGATAGTCTGGCACCATGGCAGCTGAATGGTTTATTTACAATGCATGACACCTAACACAATCTAGTACTCAGCTGCGTGACAACATTTACAACACACTTGTGTTTGTTTGTTAGCTTATGCACAAAAGTTGTTATAATGTGAACTCTTTAATGTGGCAAATTAGGTGGTGGATGTTTTGACCCATGGTTGCATCATATACTGTTGGAGATTCGGCCTGAAATACATCATTAATAATATGCTGCTAACATCAGCAATTATCTGTGCAGTAGCTGTTCCCAAATGCTTTGTGTGGTGCATTGCTTGTTGTTTTCTTTTCTTATTTTGAAATGAGTGAAGTGACTAATCCTGGTCCAACATTGATTTCCAGTATGACCTTTACAACACCACAAGAGATCTGTGATCCCTGTGCCTATTCTGCTTTTGCAGAATACAGGTGTAGGCTGCTGCCCTGAGAGGAGTTGAGGCTTCTTTCCCGACACTTCTGCCACTGTATGAGTATAGTGGTTGCGCTCCTATAACTTAGCAACTGGAAAACAAGATCTATCACGTTTTTCAACTGTGGCAAAATTCTTTCCTTAATGTTGAAATAGAGTTGCTTACGGTTCTACATCTATGCTAAGTGGCTAGTTGGTTCTATCTGTGGCATCGTCAAGTGTGGATTACACAACCATAATTGCCCACAAAAGGTTTGAACTTATTCTTTTGCAAATTTTGTAATCATCAAATTGGGTGGGAAAAGGCAAATAACATTAAGTCAGAGACGCATTCACTCTTGGAAATATGCCTCTCTTTTAAATAGCACAATTATTTGTTGAAAGCTTAAATATACAGCCAAACAAAGACAAAAGTCATTTGAGAAAAAAGCTGCTCAAGTTCTTGCAAAACCAAACATTCCATAAAAAAGTTCCAACAAGTGCTTTTCCCCCTTTTTGCACGCACTTTCAATTGCTTGTCTTCACTCATGTACCATGACAACCTTTTAAATCTGTCACTCTAATCATTTAAAGAAAGAATAGTAGTATGTAAATGTTGCCAAAAATAGATGCAAATTTTCCGATCCCTACCGATTATGCACTGTCTCATAAGTCAACTCAAGAGTTCTCACTCTCAGGGGTGACAAAAATAATAACTGCTGCACCAGATTAAAGATCTCTCCAAACTGCATCATTTGGCACAAAGTACTCCACACAAAATATCAGAAATCTGATGTTGCCCAATGAAACAGTAAACATATTACAACTTAAAAAATGAATTTTTGGTGATTAAAGCAGTAAGAAATAGTGAGGAATGAATACCCAAGGCAGAAGTGAAGGAAACACTGAAATGCACTAAGCTGCAACTGTAAATTAAGTCTGACGACACACACAGACAAAAATGCATGCTGTATCTGTGTTCACAGCTCTAGAAGAGTAAATTATGTATACCTGGAATGGCAGGTCTAGCCAATGAAGGTACTCTAACAAAAAGATATAAATCGCTCACAATTTTGTAGAAAAGCAACTTTCCATGCCAGCAGGATATGTGGACATTGCCAAATATCCGGTGCTGCGCAGAGAGCAATTCCCTTCTGCGTTCAAATTTAGACTGCAGGTAATTTCACACTTAAAGTATTGCGAGACCAATGGCACAAAATCTAAGAAGAGAACTTTTAAGTTAAATACTTTCGTCTGTAAAATTTTAAATAGTGTATCATTGTAAAGTTTTTCCTTTTTCTTTAATTTATTATATTCATTTTTTTTTTAAACACACAAAGGGAACAGAGGTCGTGGGATACCAATACACACATATACAAACGGCATCAACATCACAAGGTATGGGCAGTGCAGTGGCAGAGCTGTCATTTGTACTCAGGTGATTTCATGAGAAAAGGATTCAGACAAGTGTGGCCACACAACAGGAATTAACAGACTTTCAACGAGGAATTTTAGTTTGAGACAGACACACAAGGACCATTCCATTTCAGAAATTATCATCAGGGAAATCTGTATTCCAAGATCCACATGGTCAAGAGTGTGCTGAGAATAACAAATTTCAGGCATGAATTCTCACCACAAACAACTCAGTGGCCAAAGGCCTTCACCCAACACCCAAGAGCAGCAATGTTGGTAGGGTTGTTGGTGCTAACAGTCAACCAACACTACAGAAAACAACCGTAGAAATCATTGCGGGATGTATGACGGACATATCTGTTAGGACAGTGCAGCGAAATTTGGCAGTAACAGCTATGGCAGCAGAAGACTAGCCCAAGTTCTTTTTGCTAACAGCACGAAATCGTCTGCAGCATCTCTCCAGGACTCTTAACCACATTGGTTGGACAACAGATGACTGGAAAACTGCGGACTGGTTACACGAGTCAAGATTCCTGTTGATAAGAACTGATGGTAGGGTTCGAGTGTGGTGCAGATCCTATGAAGCCATGGACCCAAATTGTCAACAAGCCACTGTGCAAATGGGTGGTGGCTCCACAATGGTGGCTCCACTGTGTTTAAATGGAAGGACTGGGTCCTCTGGTCAAAATGAACTAATCATTGACCAGAAATGGTTATGTTCGGCTACTTGGAAACTACAGACTTCATGTTCGCAAACAATGATGGAATTCTTATGAGTGACAATGCACCATGCTACCATTCCACAATTTCGTGATTAATCTGAAGAACATTTCAAGTCAATAATTTGGGCACCCAAATCACTCAACAGGAAACCCATCAAACATTTATGGAACATAAGCAAAAGGTCAGTTTGTGCACAAAATCCTGTACTGGTAATACATTCACAGGATGGCTGTATAGCCAGCACAGCTCAATATTTCTGCAGAGTACCTCCAACGACTTACTGAGTCCATGTCATGTCGAACTGCTGGACTAAGCCAGGCAAAAGGCAGTTCTGACAATATCATCAGGTATCACATGACTTTTGTCACCTTAGTGTAGATTAGTTCTCTTTTGATAATGTGAAGAAATATGAACTGTGGTATCAATAATTGTTGTGTTGACAGGTACATACTCTATTACAACACGAAATGAGACAAAATATGGAGCAAATAATACTTCAAAAATAACTGTCAACACAAATATGAAAATTGGCAAGAAAGTGATGCCATATCAGCAAAAACAGCAGAATTGGCCAACAAAACAAAACACCCAGTATTGGCACAAAAGATGACATAATTGAGAAGGGGGGGGGGGGGGAGGGGGGAGAACAGATCACATCGAAATCTGGGAAGAGGGTAGGGGGGAGGGTGTAATCACACTAAAATCTCAAACACCGAAATGGGGGATAACCATTTCACATTCGGGGCTACATCTACCCAAATCAAATAAACACACTGAAAAAAAAAGCAACCAATACCAAAAATGGCAAGGAACTACACCAAAACTAGCCATGAAACAAAGTTTTTTTCCTGTTTTTAGACGTACGGTTTTTTAAAAAAACTACGTAAGAAAATACTGTGGGATGCAAAATGCAAAACAAAACACACAACAGAGAAAGGGCATGTGGATTTCCTTGCATCATATTTGGACTGATTTGGACAAAATTAAAATATTAATTTTATGAACTAATATTTCCAGCAATTTTTGGTGTAACAACATTGACCAGGAAATATTCACCCAGCAATTTTGCTAACCACAGCTGTTCAGCAGCAATTCGTCAGAGTGTCATTTCACTTATCTCAAAATATACCCACCAAAGTTTTTAAAGTGCTGGTGGATTTACCAATACTATGTTAATTAAACATTGTGTTAATGGAATGAGCTTAAAAACAAAAACAATGCTACTTTAAGTGGTCAATATTTGCAAGTCACGTATTGTCAAATTTGTAGATAATTTAACAATGTTTCAAAATACATTAGCCAGGCATAGAAGTGACAGAACTGAACTGTTATTCATAATGAATCATGGAAGCCATGTATGCATTCGAATATGTGTGTGTGTGTGTGTGTGTGTGTGTGTGTGTGTGTGTGTGTGAGAGAGAGAGAGAGAGAGAGAGAGAGAGAGAGAGAGAGAGAGAGAGAGAGAGAGAGAGGGGGGGGGGGGGGGGGGGGATGATATGACAGGAGCAATCACTCAAAGCAAAAAGTGCAATAAACATGGAATCTAAAATGCACACCTCTTCATTGGTGTGAAACAAATCTCTTCTACTGCAAGCTCTTTGCTTTCCACATTTTGAAAGGAGATATCATGGAGCAAAACAAGAAAAAAAAAAGTTTCCCCATACATAAGGTCTTTGTAAGGTTAAGAACTATAAGCACTTTTTTATCTTTGCTACTGCGAAACATCACTTCTACTGAAGAAGTGCTCACAGACCTTATGGTACGCAATTTTAGAAACCATGTTTACTGAGACTTTTACTTCAAATGATCATTCATGTCATATCACTGTATACTGACCGCTCCTCTGGGAACCCTGTATATACAAAAGCTAACATATTCCGTTTCTGACAGACATTTCTTAGAGAGGGAGAAACAAATTGGAGGGAAGGGAGTGAGGACGAATTAGGACTAGGGAAGTTTGAAAAGAAAAGGAACCCAGAAACACAACATTTATTTACACACGGAGCATTTGGCAAATGAAACACTGTAGCCCCACGGAAGACTTATTGGCACGAACAGTATGTAAAGACAAGTCCAAACACCAACTGCTCAGACTTTTATGCACTTTCTCCAAATCGTTTCTTTCATAAATGTACTTCTTCTATTGATTTTGTTCAAATTCAGTTACTCTTAATACTTTATGTTTGATCCAAGCTTCAAAATGTGCACACTATGAAACATTTTTCAAAATACCAGAATAAATTATAATACTGGAATTGATAAAGTAATGCCTATTTATAAATTACCACAAAAATAATAATAAAAAAATAATGAGGAAATGAAAGAAAAGCCATGAAAAAGAAGAAATTTTTAAAAATCATTCCTCAAACATATGTAAATCATATAGTTTGTGAACAATTCCTCCATCATGCAGAACAGCACACGTAAGTAAGCAACAAGACAATGTCTAAGAAGAGATACTTGGGCATGCAAATTAGCTTCAATTAGTACTGGTAAGTCTCAAATGAAAAGAGTTAAAGAGGAAATTACATTTCGTTACTTTATGTAAAGTGAAATTTGTTAAAATCCACTGCATCAAATGAGTGAATAAAAACTAAGTATTTGATTATGAACAATCTGAGTATGCTTCATTTAACAGTTATGTAATATCCTTTGGTCCTTTAAGAGTATTTTCCATAGTTGTGCTACATCTTTATACTTATTTTGCAATGGAAGAAACAGGAAAATGAAATGCACCCCTGCTAAGTCTACATGTTATATTAACTTAGCCTCCACATATATATACTCTGTAACTTTAATTAATACAAAAAATGTGATTCGAACTCACCCATAAACCTTCAGGAAGACATTTTTTAAATACACAAAATTTTATAGCTAACTAGCAAATGACACTGACAGTGAAGGCACTCAAGCCATTTTTTCAGGCACTGAATGGTATATAAAAATACTAGTTTTAAATCATGTTAGAAGGGCTTCAAAATTGGAAGTCACAAGGTAAGATAAAAGAATGAGTATGAGGGAGCTAGGAAATTATAATAATGCAAGATGCCATTAATCATTTTGTGGCAAGGAGACTTACAACCACCACACATAACTGACTTCAGAGTATATCACTGTAGGAGAGCTGGCAAATGTAGATCCCAAACAGCTTGCAGGGCAATTGTCACCTTTCAGATATGATGCAAAAGCAGCTGTTCAGCAAAGCAATTGTCTATAGAGCAACAACAACAAAGCACTGACAGACACACAGACAAAACGGCACTAAGTGATTAGATGACGTAGATGCTTCAAGCCCGCTGAAACTGTCACTGATCATATTTTGCCAACTCAGCTATAGTACAGTGATAGACTGAATTAGGTTACAAAGACAACTGAAAGAGGGTTTATAAATAAAATGACTAGTACCACCACCTGTTCTATTACCACCACCTTTTGCTGTAGATGGTTTGTATGTGTTCCATTGGTTGTCTTCAATATGGTTAAAAATGTTGACAATGACATTTTGCAACTTTTCCTTACATGGTAACAGTCAACAGCCCATGAGAATTTGCAACAACCAATTTTGTAAATAACTACAGCACAACTCTGCTTTTAAGTTCCTGGAATTAACGGTTCCCAGCCATTAATGACGTTTTTCATTGCTTTGGTCACATTTTCTATGTTTACCACATTAATTCACACAACATTTTGCACTAACATATTTATAATTTTCCCGTGATTTATGCTTTATGAAAAAATGTTCATGGAGAAAAAAACTGGCATAACTGATGCTTACATTTTGCTGGCCACGAAGTCATATTTGCAGAAGTCACACGAACGCTCTACTCGATAGATCTGAACCGCTAAACGGGTAAAAGCCTGAACAATTTGTAATTTATCTCCGACCACTGTCAAGTGCTACTCTGAGTGGTGGCTGATGAGAACAATCATGTTTGTTCAGGTAAAGGTATCGTGACCAACCACAACCATTTCCAGACTCACTCTACTGTGCATGCACAGCTTCACGATTGTTGTGATCATCTTGATTGATGTTATTAGAACCATATTTACTGTGTTTCATTGTTTGGCCATTTGCATCACTATTTCTCATATTTGCTCACTCTACGGCAAATATTCTTTAAACACAGCACTAGTTACGTATTTTTTCATGCTTAGCAACCCATGTTCCGAAAACTTATTCTTATTGTCAAGTGCAAATATTTGCTTAAATATTTTTTAGTGATGTTTCACAAACAATTTGAGTGATAGTTTGCATGTGTGTAGTTTTCTACATAACTGAGCAGGCACGGCACCCGATTGCCTCCAAAAAGCAATTACAGTGGAAGAGAAGCAGAATGGCTCATGTGCAAACATGATACAAAACAGTTTGGTAAATATTTGCACTTGACAAAAAGAATTAATCTTCGAAACATGCCATGCTAAGCATGAAAAAATACATAACTGGTGCAATGTTTCATTATTTACTTAATGAATGACAGTTTCACACTTTCTGAAAACATTAACTGCGAGACGTATTAAATTAAGTTGAATATTTCTCCTTCCCCAAGGCAGTTATCAGCTCCTGTTAGATCGGCAGTTTTTATTCCACAATAAACTATTATTAGATAGTAAACAAATCCATGACAAGTATTATGATGCCCATTATGTACATACATCTTACATTTAATAAGAAACTACAGGGTGGGTGGGGAGGGAGGGGAACCCTATACATAACTTAATGCTTAAAACATGATTTCCCACATTTTGAACCATTTTTCTAGTCTCCCAGAAAGTGTAAAAGCAGGGATTCACTGTAATTCATTACCAGATCTGTTTATTACGTTATACTGTTTCTCCCCCTCCCACTCCCACATTTTTCATCTGTACTAAAATATATGTGATACGGTGATAATCTCATACTTATAAACACTATGCTTACTTTCCACTTTCACACGTCACATTTCCCAAAAGATACACAATTCTTACTTTTCTACTACTACCTCTCTTACATGCCAATTGCAGAGACAGTCTTCACCCATCAACCATTAATATTACAGGGCCTAGCACACGACACAGACAAAGGTGTATTTCTCTACTGCTAAACAGATTACCTCAATGTAAATTCCTACTGAATGTTACCAACCCTCTTCCACACCACATTCTCTCTCTCATCTCTTTTCCACACTACATTTTCTCCTTCATCCACAGCTCCGATGCAGGGGAAGTGATTAACAACACTGTTATGTATCTTTAAGCAATATTTGAATTTCAAAATGTGTCAATAATAATATTATTTTTAACATAACCCAAGGCATTATAAGGCAATAAAAGAACCAGAAATGTCAGATACTACTAATATTTTCCCGATAGGTACAAGTCACAGTAACAACTCTAGCCTTTTCTTATGTGAATGTCAGCATTTTCGCACAAAAGCTTTGAGAGTGTGAAATATTAAATTAATGCAGTATTGTGAGAAGTATAAGAAACAATAAGAAAGCGATAAAGCCAATACAGACGTGAATGAAGAATGAAATGGCAACAAATAAAAAGAATTTGGTTTTGAAAAGTGTAATACATTATAATGTGATTTAATAAAAGCTATTTACATACATTTGCATTTTTTATTAACCAAACATTGAAATCCATTGCAAGAAACAAAAGGAATAGAAGTGGGTACCACCAACACACAAATGTTTTTCACCGCAGCCCAAGAATTGGTTCCAAAATAGTAAGCATATTCTGTTATACTTTAAAAAAGTTATTTTACCCACAGCTAAGCACATTCCAAAATTTTACCATCAGATGAAACAGAAATGCAGTTATTCTTTTATGTTAAGGATGATCAACACACTTACATACAAGCAAGAAGCAGCAGCAACATTCTCAAAAGGCTCCCAGTAGGCAAACAGCAAATTATACCGTCATATCTTAATTCATCTTTACACTAAAATTGCTTGCAATAAAAACATAAATGCAATCTTCTTGTGTCCAATAAAATGAAATGCAAAGCAGTACTGTCACCAAACAGCGAGTGTTTAGCAGTTCCCACCTGCTTCATTCTCTTCAGGTCTCTCAGTTTCCTCCTCCTCCTCATCATCTTTTTTTGTTGTTTGTTCATTTTCTTGGTACAGAATTTCATTCTTCTTGTTTTCTTCATGAAGCTTCCGCTTTTCTTCTTTCTTCTCAAGTTTCTTCTTCTTCTTCCGTTCTCGCCTTCGAGCTGCGGCTGCCTTCTTTGATTCTTCTCTAGTTTTTTCCATGTCGAGTTCTTCCAATAAGATGCTGGCATTTTTGTTTGCTTTGGCTGCTTGTTGGTCTTTTGCTGCTCGAATGATCTTCACACAGTCTTGGCACTTTTCTAACAGCTCCTGGAGATATTAAGGTAAACAGTCAGAAAAGAGTTAAGTTAAATAATATATAGACATAGTAGTAATTTTTTTCAAACATCATTAATTCGTTGAAGATAAAACAAGGTACACAACTACCATGAACAGACAAGTAGTCTGTTTCCACATAAAAAAAATTAACAAGTGCTTCATGTAGTTTGTTGATTCAAAATTTCTGTAAGGATTTCATGTCGGAATAAGTGCAACAGCAGCTTCACCAATTTGAGAATTTTAGGAAGAGGAACCTGGTTTCATCAGGAAATCACCAATGGAAAGTACTTTAAAGATTTAAAGTGTGTACCTACATCCATCGCCATGTGCCTACGTCACTGCTTTTCTCATACAATGATCTAACTACATATTTTGTACAGAAACAGTTAACAGCCTGGTTTAAAGCTTTGATACACCTTCACCTCTTTCCTAGGTATGCCATTCTCCATACTAACAATAATGGAAATGGCCAGATGGAAAAATACATACATCACTAACCTATGGAGAAATGGTTCAAATGGCTCTGAGCACTATGAGACTTTACATCTGTGGTCATCAGTCCCCTAGAACTTAGAACTACTTAAACCTAACCAACCTAAGGACATCACACACATCCATTCCCGAGCAGGATTCGAACCTGCGACCGTAGCGGTCACACGCTTCCAGACTGTAGCGTCTAGAACCGCACGGCCACACCGGCCGGCACTAGCCTATGGAGAATTGGTGTTTGGCACAGAGAAACAATCACAAACAGTTACAAGCTTATGATTATGTGAATGTGTGTACTCTGTGTTTCTGTGCACCACACACTAATCCTCTATAGTTACGCAGTAGCATCGTACATACTAATCTTTCTTTGAAAGATGGTAGTCTGGTAAAAAAGGACGATGAACCTGTCTTAAGTTAGCAAAGAAAGAAAGGGTTTCTAATCCAAGTCCAAATCTGCCACAAAGTTTTAATCTTTGAAATATTTAGAGCATGTACTCCACTGCAGAGTAAAAGTGTCCTCCTAAACTGTCAAAAGCTTACGTTGCTTTATTCTGGAACCCAAAAAATCTTAAATCACTAATAATAAACTAACAATATAGCCCAGTTCCTAACGAGTGTGGATCCACCATTTTACTGCTAGCCTCTCAGCAAATGTTACAAGCAATTTGAGATTTACTTTAAATTTCAACTATGATGATGGCCATTCCAAGAGGATTGTTCAATATTTCAGAAGGCAGTAAACATAAATGTGTAGTTCATAGTTTTTTAGTAAATTTCATTCAATTCTTGATGTGTGGAAAGTTTCAGCTGTTTCAATGTTATGCATAAAAGAAACACCACAAAAATGATTAGCACTGAAATAATGTATTTCTGCAAAATTGCCACAAGTTTTCCCAAGTGAAATTCCCTCATATTTTACTGATTTCCAGACAAGTTTTAGCATTTTTTCCGTGACAAATTTTGAGGTCTCAAGATCAAGTTAAGACATCAGTTGACAATCTGAATTTTGCAGTTACAGTGCAAACAAGGGCATATTTAAAAAAAAAAAAAAAAAAAAAAACTTTATGTGAGCAAAAATCTTCAGTACTAACATCAACATCTCTTGTAATGAAATGGTTTTGGATAGAGAAAGCGAACTGAATGGTAAGTGTACTTCATTAAGACCGCTGATATCATTTTATTTCAATAAAACGAAACACATTTGGTGACAAAAATACACATTTCCTTGGACTTGCAGGACAGATTTTAAAGTACCTTCTCTGATTTCACAAATAACCTCAGCACAAAGTAGGCCTCTTGAAAGAGGTGTATGAGACGGGGAAGAATTGTGTAAACCAACACTGAAGGTGACCACCAATAAAACGTTGGTGCTATTACTATGTCTGTTATTACCTTCATTATTTTACGGGCGATGTTTCTTTCGAGAAATATAAGAGTACATAGCCTACAAACCACCAGTAACTAACAATTTTCTTCTTCTTATCATCTATACTTTATAACGTATAAACTACTTTTGAAGTGCCAAAATGTATTAGAACAAATAAAATGTCTATAAAACATCACACTGTACAACGTACTTGTGGTGAGATGGTCGTAATTCCTGAAATCCATCACCCCCACGGCCACTGGCCTGCTGAGTAGCATGGCAGTCCTTGGTCCCTGGATAAACCACGAGAATATGCTGCATTATGCCACACAGAAACAGACCTAGCTTGCAGGCAGATCGGTGGGACTACATCCAACGGGCAGGGCCTGCACATGGTGGGAACCGAATGTCTTCAGATCGGAAGGCCCGATCCATTACAGATACCCACAGAAACGACTTCCGTTTTCGGCCCATAATGGAAATCTACTCATGTGGCCAGTTACTCATGAGTCACAGGCAGCATGTTGTTGAAATGAGACCATGGTGATCAATCCATGCAACAGGTAACTTCTACAAATACTCTTAGAATCAATAATAATGAGGATAGGGAGCAACTCACTCTACAGATGTTTGCTGAGCCCAGACAGGCATGTAGAAAAGAAATCACACTCTCAACTAAATTTTCAGCCACAGCCTTTAACAGAAAAAAAAAAGAGTTCACAAGCATTCACACAATGACCCAGACAATTCGTGCACACATGACCACTATCTCTGGCTGCTGTGTCTACAGTCTCTGGGAATCAGATCCAAACAAACCACTCCTCACACTTCCCTGCAACTGCTGATCTACAGGCAATAAGTGGTGGCAGCACTGACTGCAAGCTGAGGGGATGATAGGAAGAGGAAAAGGAGTAGTAATGAGGGAATAGGGAAACTGTGCACATGATCAGCTGCACCCAGCCAGCAATGATGCATGACACCTCCATCCCCCCTCCCCCAATTTCCCTGATATTTACTGACATGTTTGAAATTCCCTGATTTCTGGAGCTGTGGCAGCCCAGAGAGAGTACTGTTCAATTCTGGAGGATGAGATTGTCCACTCAACATTTTTCAATCATGCTTATGTGCCACCCAACCACTCGATGCCTTAACTAACCAGCTGGCTGTTAACTTTTAAGACTTCCATAACTTGAATTACACCCAAAGCTGTTCATTATTACATCAAGTCAATTATAAACATTACTATCACTGAGGCCAACAAATCATACTTCAGAAGGACAAAATTTGAATAAAAGAAATATTATCAAGACAAATTTATAAGACCCACAAGAAAATTGTTACAACTATACAAGTGTCCTTCAGAAGTGGCTCCACAGTTCTTCTGTGACATTTTTTATATCTGCTATACATCTTATTTTTGCAGATATGACTGCTGTGAACCTTCTTTAGTGGCCCAAAAATGAACCAAGTTTGAACTCTATGGTAGGTAAGCCAAGACTTTTCATTTTAATTTCGTATTCTTAGTACTGATTTGTACACTTTCACTGTCAAGCAAGTTTTTGATGGATGTTAATGTTTTGTTTAATACTAATACTTTACCTTTTCTGCAAAACATCTGCCACAATCACAATCTTTCAATCCAAAATGACCTTCAGCACAACTTTCCTTGAAGATAGCACTGACCTGAAATTTTCTTCTTTCTTTCTTTTCCTTTTTCCAACAGCATGAGATGCTATTCAACTGACTGCCTTTTCATATAGATTCAAGGAAATCAACCATCCCTCCCATGTCATTACAGTTCTAAAGATCTCTTCGCTTTACAGTTTGTAAGCATACAACTGTGTTCTACCTTGTTTTTCCAGTGTCTTATCTGCTGTATCCAGTAAGCACAAATTGTTAAATGACTGTTTTCAATGATTGTAATCATGTGTGGCACAGTGATTAGTTGTTATCCAACAAATTGTAAAAAAATGCAATCACAGCACGTTGGATATTTCGTTTATCCACTCAGACACACTACTTTCAGTCAGTGGCACTGGCACTACTGTTTTTGTATATTGGTTTTTGTGTTACCCACTGCAGCAGCCACAAACTCTCCAGCTTTCATGAACACCCATCATCATTTTGCAGTTGGGATTTCCGACAATACAGTGCCTGGTGTAAACATCAATGTCAACCGTATTTTCATAATGTAAACATCAATGTCAACTGGAACTATTTTGTCTATCTGTTGAAGAACCATTGCAAATAGGAGATGGAACCTACCTCTTACAAAAACTATTAATCACACAGTACTGAAAATGAGTTGAGAACACTGTTAGAATACCCTCAGAAAATGTCTACCCAAATATAAGTCATACCAGTCAAGAATCATTGTATGAACACACCATTTGGAAATTCAACATCACATTACTTAACTGCTTACTGGACATGCTTCAATTTTGCCATTAAATTGTCTCAAACAAAAAGTTAGTCTACCGATTGTTTTATTCCACATCTACAAAATGCCGGACTAAGTAACGGAAGCAACCATATTAACTGGAAAAGAAAAATACAGTACTGATACCAGGTTTGGCTTTATTAACCATACATTTGCAATTTAATTCAGAATTAAGAGGAAAATTATCAAAATCTGAAGACAAATGTTTAAGTATTGCGGCATCAGTTTTCTAAGAACGGCGTATTTTAAGCACAAGCTTTTTGCTGCAATATTTACTTATAGTTAATGGATACAAACATCAATTTTCAAAGACAATGTTCCTCTAAAGATCGATCATATGTAGTAGCCCATTCAATAATAGCAGCAGCATCCTGTAATCAATTCTTGAATAGTCTAAATAACTGAACTGCTAATGAAACTTACAATGGGAGTTTTTTTTTTTTTTTTTTTTTTTTTTTTTTTTTTTTTTTTTTTTTTTTTGGGGGGGGGGGGGGGGGAAACGGGGGCGCAAAGAAAAGATAATTTTCAAGTGGGCCTTCGGGAGGAGAGGGAACTGTTTGCAGAAATTTGAATTAAAAAAAAATAATAATAATAATAAAAAGAAAATGTTTTTCATCAGCATTTGTGAATGGTCCAAACACCCAATTTTCATTCAATACACAAAATTAAAAGAAATGTGAGGTAACTAAGTGAAGTGGGCCAACACCAGCTTTTTTTGCATCAAATCCGCTGAAACTTATAATACGGGTAGGATATACAGTCTGGTCTCATGTCTGTTCACCTGCAAGTACAGGTAGACAAATTCGGAAAGCACAAGAGGAAAAATGTGGGTTAGTGGGAAATCTGGACAAGATGTAGAAATATGATTTGTTTCACAGCAGGGTATTACAACTGAGAATCAACAAAGAAATTATACACTATACCAGAACTTCATTTTAGCTTATCTGCTATTCATTTCAGCAATTTACTATCTGCTCTACACACTGCCTAAATATGAAGGGTAAATCTGCCCTCAACCTGAAGGCTGGTTGACACCCTAAGTGCTTTAATGAGCATGTATCCAATCTTTGAACTGATTTACCAGCTGTAAGGGGACCTACAATTCAATGTCTATTACAAACAACTTTGAATACGACATGTAAATAAACCATTGTCAGAGGTGAATGAAGCGACACACAGGGACAAGAAAAAATGGTTTTATTTTATTGCCAATACTGATGCCATTTTTCTGCCAATGCACAGATTTTTTCCCTTCTAATTTTGGTGTCATTGCCTGCCAATTTTGGTATTAATTGAAAATAAATCATTTACGTTACACCCAATAAATCTAACCAATTAAAGAAAAAAATAACATAGCAATCATTAACCATTTGAAGTTTTTTTCAAAATACAGCATGCTCTCTTCTGAAATATCATGCAGCTGATATGTTACACTTCACAACAGTGTGGAAACAGCTGTCTGTAGTCTGTATCTCCCATCAGCACAACATAAGACATATGACAACAACCAAAATTATCTGCTGGCATGGATAGTGCCTTTCCCAATAAATTACAAAGCAAATTATATCTCTCTAGAATATCCACATGGCTTTATTGCAGTCAGTCATTCCTCTTCCAAGCATGAACCCAAACTGTTCTTCACACACCAGTCTCCTTGCGTAATCTTGCTTCTATAACTCTTTCCCAAATTTTCATTGTGTGCGCTATCAGTTTAATACCTCTATAGTAACTGCAGTCTTGCACATCACATTTCCCCTTAAATATTGGGATCAGTACACTAGTTCTCCACTCATCTGCCATCTCCTCCTGTCGCCAAATCATCTTCGTTAAATCCCAAAGGAGCTCAATTCCTTTTTTACCAACACACTTCCATACCTCAACAGGGATCTGGTCTGGGCCAACTGCCTTCCCATTTTTCATCTTTTCAACTGCCAGTTCGACTTCATCTCTGCTTATATCCATCGTTTGCCCCTCCTTCCTCAATTTCTCAAAATAATCCAACCACCTTTTGATTATTTTTCCATAGTCATGCAGAATTATTCCTGTTTCATCTTTCATTTGTTTTACTGCTGTTAGATCCTTAGAAGCTCTATCTCTATTTGCCTATCCGTATTAGTTGTCTCATATCCTGATTTTTCTGTAGTTGTTTGTATGCCTTCCTTACTTCAGCTTTAGCTTTAGCCATGGCTCGTGTTGCCTCCACCTTTGCACTTTTGTATGCTTGCTCATCCTCATCTTATCTTTCGGCACCCCTCTCCCAGATGTTAACCCAAACACCTCCTCCCCAGTCTTCGTTATAACAACACTATTTTCCACCATTGCTGTACACACACTGCCAGTTTTACCTTTCCTAGTACTTTTTCACTTAACTCCTCTCAATTTTTTTTCCTTTAATCTTCACCAGTTAATTTTCCTCTCACATCAATTTATGTGCCTCTATCTTTTACATACTTGCATCTCACAATCCGCTACAATCAGCTAATGTTGTGTTACTATTCCTTCACCATGTATGACCTTAATATTTCGCATCTCCCCACTATTTTTCCGTCTACATAAAATCAATTTGGCTTTTATTTCCGCCACTCCTGTATGTTATTAGTTTCTCTATTTTTCTTTGGAAGTAGGTATTCATAGTCACTAGACCAAAAGCCACCACTAACTCCACTATATTTTTTCCTTCCTCATACCCCCATCCTCCATGCCACCTCTCTTCCCCACCTTTCCTTCTGCCATGAAGACATTAATGCAATGCACTTAGTATATTGCATATTTTCATAGCAAACAAGTATAAATACAAAAATAATCATATATGTCATTTTTAGTTTCACAAAATCAATATGGTACCTACTCTGTTTAATCTCTCAGTCAATCACAGTACAGGAAATAGGATACCATGCAAACGTGTTTCTGGCATTAAAACACTTCACTGAAAATTTTTATTTCAATATTATTTTTACTTTTTTGTGAATGTAATTTGTGGTGGCAGCTTCATATATATAGTGTAGCCTTAGGTCTAGGTTACTTTCAAAGCTGATGATCTGGTTGTGAGTTGGCAAAGTCAATGAAGGTGATCAATAAGAAGCTGTCAATCATTAATCTTGTAGCGTGATTTAAGTTATTCCATCCATCACGTGTGACAACTGTGATGTTTGCATGACATCATGATTGTATGATTGTATACTGTGATTGACAAACACAAAATCAAGCACACACAATGTTTATTTACATGTTTGCAAAATTGAAGTGCTGTATTAGAAGGTTTTCTTACTTGTTATTGCATACTACAAAAGTACACTGTTACACTGTGCAACTGGTGTATCACGTTGAATAACTTAAAAAGGGGGGGGGGGGGGGGGCACTTTTGGTAATGTTTACTGCACAAAAATTTCAGGAAATGTTACCTCAATCATTAGAGTCACAATTCATTATACATGGAATGAACTGTCATTTTAAGATAGAGAAAGGCAATGGAACTCTCGACAATTTAAATGGTACACACATTATATATTATCTGGAAAGAAATCCTGTGGGGCTAGAAACCATCAGCCTCCCATTAGAGGGTGGGGGCTGATGGACAGAGAAAGAGGGATGAAGAAGACAAGAGATAATAGGAGAGAGAGGAGACAGACCGGAACGGAGGGGGGGGGGGGGGGGGGGGATGGACTAACGGAAGATTGGAATGAAACACCTAGACAATGCTGGGTTTCTCAGCTAGTTTCTTCATAAAATGTACCTATCAAAGGCATAATTAAGCAGACATAAAATATAATGTAATACGAGAAAAATAAATATTCCCCTTTCAACATACCTTGTCACTGACAGTTGAAATGTATCTAGTCATTTCTTGATCACTTGGGAACTGAGTTACATGATTGACCATCCATTTTACAACTTTCATGTGACCTTTCCGGAAGGCTGCCATCAGACAAGAAACCTTTTCGGGCAGAAAAGAAATAAACTATTTTAATCAATGCAAATTTGGAATCATCACATAAATCCATCAGACATTTGAGCTAAACTGGCACAAATTTTTAAGGTCAGTTCACAATGTACGTCACAGAACAAAAGGTCAAAACATTGCACAAAGTGTTCCACACAAATAGTAGCATCCACACAAACTGAAAATGGAATAAACGTATATGTTTAAGATTTTCAAGCAGAAAGTTTTTGGCACTGACTGGGGCTGGTGGGCGTGCTGGGAGGGAATGGCATCATATTGTATTGTCATGCTTAATTACATTGCAGTATATATCTTTTGCGCTTTGCTATCTGCTTAATCTTTTTGCTTAGTTTATTTTCATGACATACTGAGAAGATTTCATGAGGGCTTATATATTTTTCTTGCAAGTGTTCTCTCACAAGAGGACAAATGTCCAATATGGAAAATTATTTGGTTTCACAATATCTGGAAGAAGGAAACACCTAAATTGTGCATAAATAAGAACAAACAGATCAAACAATTTTCATTTCATTAAGAAGTCCTTTTCTTATCTTCAAAAAGGCAGCTCTATTGAATGAGAGATTTTTTTGAATTATCTGGTGCTTAGAGAGAAAAACAAAACACATTGAATAGGGTAAAAATGCTCTATATATTGCTTTCTAAATTTCGGTTCACATGTGGGGTTATTTTTCAAGCAAATATATGCTGATATTTTAAAATGTCTGAATGACGCTTTCCTACTATTTCACTTCCATGCAGTGTGGGAAACACAAAAGACAACTTTCGTATTAAAAAAATAAAATTTGCTTTGGCCATTAACAAACTACAACATCATTGCTAGTTCCTTTAGTCCTGTTCAAATTGATTCATTCACTCAATTTCTGTAGTTCTGAATACACCATATTTCTGTTAGATTGGCAGTATCTAATAACCTCACTTTCTGTGTTCAATACTAAGCTACCCGAAATGACAATGTTTATGATCAGTGTGGTGTGACCACACTGACATTTGGCAGTGACAGTAAGTCTCATTTTGTTGAATACCGATGTGAATCTGCCTTTATTTTAGCATCAAAAAGCAACTGAAGGTCAAAATAATGTGGCAACAACTTAATTGTTAGAAGTCTAAAAGATATAACAGTCCACAGAATAAACAAAAAACTAACTTACTTTCCTGTTATCCTGAGAATCAATGTCTGCACCAGCATTGTATAACAGCTCAACGACATTTAAGTGTCCACCGTTTGCTGCTAACCAGAGTGGCGAGTTGCCCTTCTTGTTCTTCACTTCAACCTGAGCACCTCTGTTGTAAGATAATATAAATAAATAAATGAGTAAATAAATAAACACCACAAAATTATTTACTAATGATTAAGGACCAGTATGGTGGGTGGTGAGAAAATGTGAAACTGTCATCAGAGAATGGTATCAACACCATTGATTAGGCATGCTCCTATCGGAGTTGGTAATGCCTCTGCCTTCACCTGGCCTCTGAAATGACTGACCCAACCAACTAGGGGAACACACAGTTCAACAGTGACAAACCAGAGTGCAACTCAGCATTTTTTCACATTAAGAAACAATGACAAAGGGGAAGTAAAATGTAAATGACGCACAAAAATCCTTGGACAGGCCAGATGTCGAAACCCAGACTACTGTATTCACAGTCTGCCTTACAACTACTGGTTCACAGTACACACCCGTACTGCTGCTCTAAAGTACACATGAATGGGCACATGAATGAATGCACATAAGAGTGGAATGTCACAAGAACAGAACAGAAAACAATTTTCCCCCTGTATTTTTACAATTTTATTACACTTGAGGATTGCTAAGCAACGTCTCTTGATTCTGCTGTACTCCTGGCTGTCCAGCGATTCTAAAAAACAAAATTATCTTACTTTTGTATTTTCTCAGGGTCATATTGCATTTAATACCTAAACTACTTTGATTAATTTTATGAACAAATCTATAAATATTGTGCTAAGGAGAACATAATTAGAGATGTCAAAATTGAGTACTAGCATAACATGGTCACATTTTCACTATGCCTCCACTGTGTTGCTGGTTTTTGTTGCATTATACACTCTCACTTTTTAGATGGTTTGGGACATGGTCTTTGTAATAAAAATGGTTTAAAAGACTTTGTATAAAATATTTTTAATATTTTTCTGTGAAAGTGAGCTACAGACACCTGTTTTGGCTTCTTCTTCTTCTTCTTTTTTAAAATTATCGACTTTGCCCTACATGGAAAGCAGTAGGAGGATGACAATTTATATTCTGAGACTGTATATTGGTAAGGTATTTCATTCAAATTTCCAGGTTTATCATAAACTTACTTCCAGAGATAAAAAAAGCGTAACTTTTTTCCCAAGCTGCTATTTTTTCAAAATACTTTGCTTCAAGTATTCTTAGGTCATTTCTGTAAAGTTGCCAATTTCTCACTTTCAAAGAATGAAACAACAGCAAAATTGTAATGAATATACTCATTTAAGACATAATAGTTGTATGCTTAAATGGCTGTTCTTGTTTAGGGTTTTGAAGTATCATAAAAATCTATACACAGCTTCTGTTGTCTTCGATACGGTGCGTTATGCATCATAATGATGTTACGCTGGAGTTTCTCAGCAGGCAAATAACATTCTCCTTTGTGTTGGACAGAAGAGGTAGAGGGGATAAGGATGCTCTATCACCAGCAGTAAGCAGTTGACCTGCAGCGAACTGAGGGTGAATGGTGAGTGTGGCGCTTCATCTAGGCAAGATTAACACATGCAAATGCCTTTGCCCAAAACCAAATCGGATCAAAACCTTTCCCACTATTTTTATAAAATTCCCTGATTTTTCCAGAATAAAAAGTTCCCTGACATTTCTCTGTTTCCAGGGTACTGGATGGCATAAACTCTTATCCCAAAATATGAAACAATGATGCAGGATATAAGGAACCAATTCAGAAGAAAATATCTTTTCATATGATACTTTGGGTTTAATATTTATGCTGAACAAAAGAAATTACAAGACCATATAAAAAGTTTTCTGTACTCAAGTCAGAACAAGATGGTCACAGCCATTTGCAGTGGGCTCGACTCGGCAACTTTGCAAGCCTATTTCAACCATTCATGCAATGTGATTATGTAAGTATGTGTATGCCAGTGCCTCAGTGTTGTCACAGTTTCATAAAAGACTATGGTTTTCGCGTGTACTCATTTGTGCTTCACAGCTGAAAGCTGGCAACAGCAGTTCCAGCTATCAGTGATCATTTTATACTGACTTGACTGTAGGTCATTACTCAAACAAAGATCAATTGTCACTGGCGGGGAGAAATGTAAATTTCGAAATAGTTATTATTGTTTGAGACTTCTTACACAATTACTTGCACTGTTAACACTGATCATTATCCTATGCTACTGCTAAAAATGAAGAGTTTTATACCTTGAAAGTAGAAGTTCCACAAACCGACAATGACCCTTGTCGGCAGCTATTGTCAGTGCTGTATCACGTGATGAAGGCACAGGTGGTGCATTTACATCAGCACCCTTGTCCAGTAGGACACGACCAACTTCGACATAGCCACCACTTGCAGCTTCCATTAGTGGTGTTAAACCTGTCTTTGCTCGATGCTCAACATTTGCCTTGCGATCCAGCAAAAGACTCACCACTTCATGTCGTCCTAGCAAAAGAAAGACAAGTATTTTAACTGACTTAATAACATCTTATGGTAACAACAACAATCAAAAGCATAGAATGTTAATTGATTTACAACAGCAACAATTAGAATTTTCGAGGGACCAAATTGTTACCTTGGAAACATGCTAGTGTGAGGGCTGTGTTGCGATTAGTCTCAATTTGAGCATTGATGTCACTCCCCATGTCAAGCAGTAGTTTTACCGCAGCTGAAATAAGAATTAGCAAATTGGTTTAAAATATGCTGAACACCAACTAAATACTTGAGGTACAACACACACATTGTTTAAGTGCTTACCAGTATGGCCATTCATTGCAGCCAACATGAGAGGAGATATGCCTAGCTTGCTACCTGTGCGAGAGTTTATTTCTGCTCCATGCGCCAAAAGGAGCTTAATTATATTAACATATCCACCAGATGCCGCCAAACTTAGTGGCGTATAGTCTGAGACATTACGGTGTTCTTTATTAGCATTTCTTTGTAATAATAATTCCACGACCTGCAATATAACACAAGAGTATCATAAGCCAGTCCTTACTCTTCCAACACAATACATGAGGTGATTAAATTGTCTTATTATATTGTAATATTTTCAACAAACATGAGAAACTGAGACAATAAAACGATGTACATTAAGTCATACTTTTCAGTCATCATCATTTTCAGAAACTTAACTTAGAAGATGGGCAACAATTACAAAATAAATATGGAGATTTGGTGATACACCTTTGACAGTAGTTTCACAGACATACATCACAAGAAACAAAGTCTGCCTCTTTTATTCCATACGTTCTACTCTGAAATAATATTTAATACATTCATCATGATGCAAACCGTGTGTCATGTTGAGGATACTAGATTTTTTGAAACAAACATCTGGAAACAATGAAGAACAAATGCACAAATCGATCAAGTCACATCAGCAAATAATGCACAATATACAATGGGGCGACAAGTGTCATTGGACAGCGATATACACATATACAGATTGCAATAATATCGCGTACACATGGAATCAAAGGGCAGTGCATTGGTGGAGCTGTCATTTACACTCAGGTGATTCACGTAGAAAGTATTCTGATGCCACTATGGCTGCACAATCAGAATTAACAGACTTTGAATGCGGAATGGTAGCTGAAGCTGGACACAAGGGAAATTCCATTTCAGAAATTGTGAGGGTGTTATATGTTCTGAGATCCAGTGTCAGCAGTGTGCCGACAATATCAAAATTTCACGCATTACCTTTCACCATGGACAACTAAGTGGCTGCGCGCCCTTCACTTAACAAGCTAGACCAGTGGCACCTGTGTAGAGCCGTCACTGCAATACTGCATGAAATGACCACAGAAATCAATGATGGACATATAATGGACTTATCCACTATGATAATGAGGCAAAATTTGGCATTAATGGGCTATGGCGAAGACAACCGACGTGTGTGCCTTTGCTTATAGTAACACATCATCTGCAGTGCCTTTCCTGGGCTTGTGACAATATTGGTTGGACCCTAGATGACTGGAAAACGGTCAACTGGTCAGATGAGTCCCGATTTCAGTCGGTAGCAGCTGAGGGTAAGATTCAAGTATGGTGCGGAACTCTGAAGCCATGGACCCAAGTTGTCACAAAGG
Organism: Schistocerca gregaria; assembly: GCF_023897955.1. Taxonomy (NCBI): domain Eukaryota; kingdom Metazoa; phylum Arthropoda; class Insecta; order Orthoptera; family Acrididae; genus Schistocerca; species Schistocerca gregaria. Next base: position 755,954,765 of record NC_064920.1, on the reverse strand, counting down.
TACTGAGCAAGCTGGTGGTGGCTCCATAATTGTGTGGGCTGTGTTTACATGGATCACTGACTGGAAATGATTATGCTCAGCTACTTTGATACCATTTGCAACCACTCGTCAACTTCGTGCTGGCAGCACTTTTGCAACTATGGACTCCAAAAGAGAGAAAGAGAGAGAGAGAGAGAGAGAGAGAGAGAGAGAGAGAGAGAGATAGAGAGAGATTGGCTCAATATTCCTACAGGAGACTTCCAACACAATGAATCCTTGCCACCTCAGCTGCTGCACTACACAGGACAACAGGAGGTCCAACACAATTTGGGGGGTATCTTGTTACTTTTATCATCTCAGAGTAAAGCAGACTGGAATTTGGAAGTTCCAAATAAGTAGAAACGAAATTTTATTTCTATGTAAACTCTGAAACCAGTCAGATTGTAGTGAAAGTTGGCGGGCTTGTTTTCAAGTGACATACAACATTCTCTGGATGGACAATTATTGTAAGAATATACCTAGGTAATTTTTTGAAGTACAGATAGGAACGAAAGTAACTGTTACACTTAGATCCAATATGAAGAAGATACCCAAGACAAGACTCAATAAAGGTGAACTTTTAGCACATTGCCAAGAGCTGTTATGCATGCAGTGTGTCTTAGTGGTGAGTGTTGTTGTATGGCATGCTGCAGGTCACTAGTTGAAACTCAACCATTAGCAATTATTTGTTATGAAGTAATTATTTTCAGAATTTTCTTGAAATATACTTTTTTATTTTCTGGAATGTTATATGTTTTTATAAATAACTGCACTTTTCATCCAGAAGACCAGTTCTGTTCTGGGTGTATGTTGGTGTTAGTAGTAAACATGCTTTCAGTTTGAAGTGTTTTACTTCTTTGACAGCCCTGCCTTTGGATCTGGACTATGTGGTTTTGACAGGACACTAGTTGGAGAATACACCAGTTATAACTATTCAGATCTCTACCAATCTGCAAGGCACGATGAGAGCCACTGTGGGGAGTGCGAATGACAGAAGCATGTGCCACAATTACCTCAGTAGCATTTGGCACCAACCCACAGGCAGCAGAGACATGCCACCGAATTGGAACCAACCTCATGGGGAGTTTCCCACACATCGACAAATGGAATCGATTGAGAATAAGCTGCAATGAATACGCCATCCACTATGCTGTCGCTGAAGTTGTGCCAACTACCAGAGATCTGGAAATTGCAGAATAGTTTGTAGAAGATACCATTTTCAAGCATGGCACACCCTATGTGATTATCCCAAACCATGGAAAAGTTTTCCAGGCGAGGCTAGCATTACACGTAATTTCATGATGGGACATCACACACCGGTTGACAAATGCCTCCCATCTACTGACGAATGGCCTCAGAGAAAACAATAAGACATTGGACAATCAGCTCTCTAAGAACACTGATGTGCAACAGAGAGATTGGGACCAAGCATCGATCAGTGAGATACAGCCTAGGAGCACTAGTTTGGATTTTTTGTGGCCTTATGTAAAAGTAGGACTTCGTAAAAGTTACTGAAGCACTACTTTGGAACACATCATATCTTTCATCACTTGTCGGATATCACATATGGAGTCGAAGGATTGTGACTTCATCGAGAAGGCAGAAGGGCAGAGACATCACCCACGTTCTCTTTATGAAGCCCTGCTAAAATTCAGTGGTGCAGATCGACAAGGAGAGTTTCAAGAAAACTGAAGATTCACTCAGTGATGACAGCTTCAATGGGTGGGATTACCTCCAATGCTCATCAGCATGAAGAAGTTGTAACCACATGACAAGAATGTTTATGATCTTCCGAAGCTGCCATAGACAGGACCATTGACAGGATAGATCCAAGTTCTGTGGCTGAGTTCAATGAGAATTTTTGAAACAGCAAGTTGCTGTTTCTCAAGGACAGACAGCAATGCTAAGAGTTATGGTGTACACAGTGTGGTTTAACGGTTAGCGTTAGGTTAGGGTTAGGTTAGTGTTGTTTAACGTCCCGTAGACAACGAGGTCATTAGAGACGGACACAAGCTCGGGTTAGGGAAGGAAATCAGCCGTGCCCTTTCAAAGGAACCATCCCGGCATTTACCTGAAACGATTTAGGGGAATCACGAAAAACCTAAATCAGGATGGCTGGAGACAGGAGTGAACCGTCATCCTCCCGAATGAGAGTCCAGTGTGCTAACCACTGCACAACCTCGCTCGGTAATGGTTAGCGTTGCTGGCTAGTGTGTGTTGAGGGACGCAAATTCTGCAAGCTTCTTGAAATATCTTATGTTTGGATCAGAAACTACAACTTTTTTTGATTGAAAGGAGAAAAAGGTGTAAAGTGCTATATGATGAAGTTTTGCAACAAAATGGGGAGACAAAAGGGAATGCCATTCTGATGTACAGATTATGATGTAGGAATTTGTTTCGAAGATTTTTTTCAAGGTATAACACACAATATAACAACTGAAACCAGACAAAATGCAAAATCTTAAGATAGTGAAACCAAAACATAAAGCACGAGATTACATTTAAAGCAGGAATTAGATCTTCAAAAGTTACATCTTCAAAGAAAGAGAAATAATTATTTTACAATATTTCTGTAATTAATGTCTTTCCCCTGCAAGCTAAGCAGCAGTGAAAGCTATGTTTCAGAACTAGTTAAAAGCACCGCCACTTAGTCTGTCCATTAGTGAATAATGTTTAGTCGTATCTATGAGGACATAAGTTTAACAACAAAGTGTATCTCTGACACACAAATTGATATTATAACTGTCATGCACAAATATGACAGAAGAAGACATCAATTGAAAAATAACATTTAAATCCTAAGATCTTATAACATCAGTAAAAATTCAACCAATGGAAGTCTACGACGGAATAAGAACACTGTGAAAGGAATAGACTGCTACTCATCATATGGAGGCAGCAGGCAGCACTTGTAGACAGCCACAATGAAAAACAATGCTACAATATTCAGCTTGCAGACTTAAATTCTTGATAAGCAGTAAACTGTCTTATATTCACAAAACCACAAGGCCACTGTTGTCTCTGAACACTGCAGTCGGATCTCAATGCCAGGAGACAACAGTGGCGATGTGTGTTTGTGAATTACACTTCCGATGGAAGACTTAGCCCTAAAGCTGAATATTTCTAGCATTCATTCTTTTTCATGAACATGTCTTCTGCAACTCAATGCTTCCTCTATCTGATGAGTGCAATGTAGCCTTTAATATGGTTGTAAGTAAAAATTATACATACAACCAAAAAATGCCCCCCCCCCCCCACACACACACACACACACATGTATGTACATACACATTTGAGTGGGCAGGAGGGGGATGGGAGCACTGGTAACAGCTTGACTGTGTCTTTGTACTGCTTACGAATGAGCCATCATGTGAAACCAGTAGCAGTATACAAAATATAAGAAAAACAGCTCTTGTGGATTATTATAACAGCATGCAATTCATATAATTTATTGAGGCTTCAGAACAGCATACACAAGAAATATTTATCTCAAAACAGTAAGTGTTACTGTAGCTCCCAATCTATGTATTTCTGATTATGTTCTATCAGACTCCCATCCTACATCAAGGACACAAACCACTTCCTAGAACACCTCAAATCCATTCCCACTCCTCTCCCACTTGAAACCTTTCTTGTCACCATAGATGCTACATCCCTTTACACAAACATCCCACACACCCATGGTCTCTCTGCCCTTGAGCACTACCTCTCCCAACGCCCACCCGAAGATCTTCCAAAAACCTCGTTCCTTATCACACTAACTTCATCCTCACCCATAATTACTTCACTTTTGAAAGCCAGACCTACAAACAAATCAGGGGAACTGCCATGGGAATCAGGATGGCTCCGTCCTATGCCAACCTCTTCATGGGCCGCATGGAGGCGGCTTTCCTGAAGACCCAACAGCTGCTTTCCCTGGCCTGGTATAGGTTTATAGATGACATCTTTGTGGTCTGGACTCATGGTCAAGAAACACTCCTTAATTTCCCCCATAACCTCAACTCCTTTTCGAATCTGAATTTCACCTGGTCCTTCTCCAAAACCCAAGCCACCTTCCTGGATGTTGACCATCTTGTTGAAGCTCACATCAACACCTCTGTCCATATCAAACCCACAAACAAACAACAGTACCTTCACTTTGATAGCTGCCATCCATTCCACATCAAACACTCCCTTCCCTACAGCCTAGGTATTCGTGGCAAACGTATCTGCTCCAGTGACGAATCCCTCAACAATTACACCAATAACCTGATCAGTGCTTTCCTCTCCCGCAACTATCCTGCCAACCTTGTCCACAAACAGATCTCCCGAGCAATACATTCCTCCCCGTCCAACAACAATATTCCTACCCTCAGACCACAAAGAAGCATCCCCCTTGTCACCCAATATTATCCTGGCCTCGAATACATCAATAAATTACTCCGCCAGGGATATGACTTTCTCAAGTCAACCCCTGAAATGAGATCATCCCTTGACAAAATTCTCCCCACACCACCCAGAGTTGCCTTTCGTCGCCACCCTAACCTCCATAACATCCTTGTTAAACCCTACAATATTCCCAGACTACCTTCTCTACCCAGCAGTTCCTACCCCTGTAACCGACCCCGCTGCAAAACCTGCCCCATGCATCCCCCCCCCCCCCCCACAACCACCTACTCCAGCCCCGCTACTGGTAAAACATACACAATTCAAGGCAGGGCCACGTGTGAAACTACACATGTCATTTATCAGCTGACATGCCTGCACTGCACAGCCTTTTACATTGGTATGACAACAACTAAACTGGCTGAGCGCATGAACGGACACAGACGAACTGTCCGCCTAGGAGATGTCCAATACCCAGTAGCGGAGCATGCCCTCCAGCATAATTCTAGGGACCTAGGAACCTGCTACACTGTATGTGCCATTTGGCTTCTCCCACCCAACACCAGTCCCTCTGAACTGCGGAGATGGGAACTTGCACTCCAGCACATCCTTTCATCCCGCCATCCCCCTGGACTGAACCTACGTTAAACAACCTCACTCCCATTTTTTTTTTTTTTTTTTTTTTTTTTCAGTCTTCTCCTCTTTAGCCATTCATGCATCTATTCATCCTACATCTTTATACTACACACCTCTTTACTTCTGTATGCATCCTCTTTGGTTTGAAGCTGGCACACTACCTACAGTAGAATATCTTTGGCTTCCCTCTGACAACCATGCCTCCATCCTTGCTACCTTCCCTGTTTTCCTTTCCCTGTTGCTTCATAACCTGGGTTGTGAGTAACTAAATCCACTTTCCCTTCTTCCCTTTCTTTCCCCTCTCTCCTCCCGGATGAAGGAACATTTATTCTGAAAGCTAGGAACTTAAATTTTCGGTTGTTTTTTGTGTTTCTATCGGCTGTACTGAGCTGAGGTAAGTACTGGCCAGCCCCTCTATCTCTTTGTTAGTAACTGATTATGTTCTATCTCATATTACCTTGATTTGTAGTCTTAATATCTCTCTAGGAGTGGGAAATTAAAATTTATTACAGACACAATTAGGAAGTAGAATAAATATAAGTGAAATACATTCAACAACTAATCAATTGTAAATATGTAAAGCACATGAAGTGCATTAATATTACCTCGTAACGACCTCCTGAACAGGCAAGAGAGAGTGGTGTATCCTTAGTTCTCTCCGACTGGGCTTCTATCTCTGCACCATGATTTAACAGTATTTCTACTACTTTTTCATGTCCTGCTGTGGCTGCCAAAATTAATGGTGTGAATCCTTTCTTATCTCTGTGTTCTGGAATAAAATCATGCACATGTTCTGTTATAGAAGCATTTCATAACCATAATATGTGAAATTCAAGAACATAGGTAGCTGCGGCTTGCTCCTTTCATAGTTGATGTAACAGGGTATATACAAGGACAAGGAAAAAAATACCGGATTTCCCGGTTAAAAATGCACTTTTTCCTGGGTAAAAGTACACCTCTGTGTTAAGTGGCAGTATACTTTCCCACAGAACCATGAAACTTATAAAACCTTTGAATGGCTAATGTTTTGCACACCAGTGCATAACATCCTGGCACTTTATAAAAAAAAATTAGAAAGCTCTTTGATGTGTGGCAACATTACTTGCATATTTTGGTATTGTGATAGACTGCATATTTTTCTATTACAAAAGTATAAATTCGAATTCCACCACCACACACAGCACATTAATTTTCAAAGCACTGAAATCTAGACTGTGATGCCTTTTTGTAAGGCTATCATAACTCATGTCATGTGATCTCACTTGCCAGTGACAGCAGATATGCAGAGCATACAACACGTTATGTAGCCAGCAACATCACTGTTTAAGTAGCTCAAACACAAACAGAAAAAGTTAATGGTTTTAATTAATATACATAGTGTAGCTACATGGAACAGCTAAGTTTTCACTATAATATTGATCTCCAAGATTAATAACCTACAAGAGAAGCTAAGCTTTCACACGTAATCTGGTCTTTTTGCATGTGTTGTATATTAAGATACATCATACAAATGTGCCAGTAAAATTTAAAACAATGACAAATGTGTGTTGTTCTGGGCTCAAAGTTTATCAAAGTAGCTGGTCCTACGAGCATCAAACATTGTGCGATTTAAGAAATTCATTGCACATTCTCATGCGTAACTTCATTCACCTTGTGTAAAAGGAAATTTACTTTGAAAGTACCTCTCTTAAAACCATCATTCACAATATTTTCCCCGAGATCGGTTAGAAACAGGTTCATTTCAGCAGGTGCCAGAGAGCACCAGAAAACAGGCGTTACTGCTTGTGCACGGTTATGCTGGTGCAGGATGCCCATATGTTCAGACATATAAAGCATTAAGAGATCTTACCTTTTCAGATGATACCCTAAGAGCATCGGGAATTTCATAAACCATACTAAAATCCATAATTCGGCTTTAAGTGCACATTCGTATGTCCAGATTCTCAATGAAGTAGGTCCTAACTTAATATTAAGGTTTTCAAGATGCACGTTTTCTTTGAGTACCACTACTGTACTATCTCATGTTTGGTACCTTATTATGGCATAATGTCATACATGCCAGAAGATGAAAACATGCACTTGAAATTCAGCGAACAGTTGGAACTAGCCTATACTGTGGAATGAAACACTTCATTCCAAATGAATGACTGCCTCAGCAGAAAAGATTAATAAAAAGCCAAATTTCTTTAGCAAACTGACAAATAGCTTCATTGTTATGTAAAGCCATTAATGCTTGACTGATAAAAAACATGGAAATAAAATAAAATCAGTGAACTGAAACTAATAACATATTTCTGCCTTCTGTAATTATGTGATGTGTTTTAATCCACTTGATAGATCCCAGTCACAGAAATCCATTTTGTTTCTATTTGATGTGGGAGCTGCAAACAAAGAGGAAACCACAAAATCACTAAATGTAAACACGGGTCATGTACATACTAACCCCACCCCATTCACTACAACTTAAAGACTGCTCTGTACAAATCTGGCAGCTTGGGCATGTCAGAAAAATTTTCCAGTTAACATCTGGCTTCAAGTGACCAGAAGTGGGAGAAGTTATTGCTCATATACGACAGAACTGCACACGCATATTAGCCCTCTGGCAACTGCTCAAGTGAACCTAATGTAAACAATTGTGAAGTCACACTTATCTGAAGCAGTTTGTTGTTACGAAGTATTGCATAGTCTTTGTCCTAACAAATTTGACAGGAGGAGGAGGAGGAGGAGGAGGAGGAGGAGGAGGAGGAAATTTGTATTTAACGTCCCGTCGACAACAAGGTCATTAGAGACGGAGCACAAGCCCGAATTAGGGAAGGATGGGAAAGGAAATCGGCCGTGCCCTTTCAAAGGGGCCATCCCGGCATTTGCCTGAAGCGATATAGGGAAATCACTGAAAACCTAAATCAGGATGGCCGGACGCGGGATTGAACCGTAGTCCTCCAGAATGCGAGTCCAGTGTGCTAACCACTGTGCCACCTCGCTCGGTAAACATCTTTTGCTTTTGGCAGACGCGCACGTGTGTGTGTGTGTGTGTGTGTGTGTGTGTGTGTGTTGTAAACGACGCATTTCCTTTGCAACAGAAGTTTTGTTTCGGTTTTTCCCCCTCTCTTTTACATTTTATTGCTGCCGCAATATTCTGCAGTCGTGGTATACAGCAATATTCTTTGTTGAGTATCAGTTCTTACCAGTCAAAAATCACAAAAATTTAACTGACAACTAAAACAATGGAAAATTCTCTGCATTCCAAAAAATTACTGAGTTTTTCCCAGTTTTCTCCTGGATGAAAAAATTACCAGGTTTTTCCCAGATTTCCCGGGTGTATACACCCTGTATAAAAAAAGGGTACAGATTGAACTTACAATTACTTTGTGATCGACATTTCAACAAGTTGAGTAGTATGGGCGATGTATTGGCCAGCCACAATACTTTCTCAGGTCCACATTTTGTGTTGCTTTTTTAGAGAACATAGGCAGAGAGTGAAGTAAGTTCCGTGGCGTGGAGTGGGGAGAGAAGCTGAACGTGTTTTCTACATTGTCAGTTGCAGCTTTATATAAGGTGTGATTGAAAAGTAAAGCAACTGTGTCTGTACAAGAAAATCTATTTATCCAAATCATATAATCTATTAAAATTCTTCAAAATAATTGCCTTAAGCAGCAATACACTACTTCCAGCAATTCCTCCATGCTTGGTTCACTTCAGGAAAGTGGTGGTGAATTTCCTTTAGATCACATGGCATCACCTTTTGGATGTACTCAGTGGTTATCAAAACAGCACCTCTTCATCATGGTTTTGATGTGTGGAAACAGGAAGTAGTCTGAAGGTACCATGTCAGGACTGCACAGAGGCTGCAGCAGCACTGCCAATTTGCACTTTGCTAGGAATTCCTGAATCAACAGAGTGGTGTAGCGTGGTACGTTGTCCTTATGCAGCGCCTACATTGATGTGGGCATGTGCGTTGTGGGGGTGATGTGATGTGCTAATCATTTTGACACTGCAAGGTAGTAGGCTGCATTCACAGTCATTCCTTGTGGCATGATCTCTGAATGTATGAAGACTTTTGTGTTGAAGAAGGTGATGAGAATGGTTTTCATTTTCGATTTGCTCATTCTTGCTTGGGATTGGGAGACATGGGAGTCTGCCACTTTAAGCTTTGGCACTTCGTTTCTTGGTCATACCCAAAAACCCATATCACATCACTGATGACACTGTCTAAAAACCTGGGTCTCTTTCCACCCGTTCCGCAAATTCTGTCACGATCTCCAAATGGTTGCACTTCTGGTCGTCACTCAATACTTTTGGAACCAATTTGGAACACACTTTATGCCTATACAAATCATTGGTAATTATGTTAAACACAGTCCCATATGACATGTTTACCTCATCCGCTAGCCACCAAACACTCGACGTCTGTTGGCATTCACCAAGGCAAGCACAGGGGTCACCTTATTGTGCATTGGACTTGTTGATGGTCATCCAGAGTGGACTTCACCAGTAACCTCCTCTTGGCCCTCATTAAAGAAGCCCGTGGGGAGTCTGTCATGTCTTACAAATTTTCAGGTGGCTTAAACTGTTTAATCATTCTGTAAGTTTCAGCCAGAGGTATTTGAGTTTTGAATGGAACTTGATGGAATAGCGTTGCTCCAAATTTGACTGTATCTTGCACGTTGACAAAAGCCTTGAACAAAGGTTTGCGCAAACCATCATACAGATGCTTTCACAGCTCGTAGCAGATGGCAGAGCTGGAAAGCTGATACACCCTCCGCCATTCCCCAATGTTGGGGTAGCGCTCACCTGAATACAACCATCAGGAAACAGCCAACTGCATTACTTTTTTGGTCACACTTTGTACATGTAAAAAACTGGGCAAGTGTGAACAGGACTCAATATCTAGGGGTCCTGTACAAACTTAATAATGTATACAGATAGTAAGTTCTTGTGGCTCAATGGCCTGGTGCAACTCTTTTTATTGGACACCAACTTGAATACTTGCATGTCCTTAACCTACCCCAACTGGGGAAAGAGGACCAACAGTTTAATGTGGAACCCAAACCTTGTGTTGTTTCTGGCGACTCCTCACTGTTGACAGCTGGGTTATAATAAATACTGAAACGTCCATGGTTCGACAGATTTGATCCCGCAACATGTGTATTTCCAGGTGTGCACTATTCTGCTAGACCACTAAGTCCTAAGAATATACATAGTTAACCTATATGTGCTGATGAGTGTGTTTCAGAGTATCAAGAATGTGACATATGTGGCCATTCCTTGTGACTGCACTGATTCAGATGCTTAAATTATTTACACCATCAAGAGGGCATAGACTTCAGTATATGACATAAGTTTCAACTGATACCTGTTTCTGAGAAAGTGGTGTTAACATGCAGGCAGGCAGGCAGGCAGACAGACAGACAGACAGACAAACTGAAGGTCAACAAAGTGATCTTCCAAGTGTTCCATTTTTATTGATTGCAGTGTGGAACCCTAAAAATGATGATTACATGTATAAAATGATGCCGCACCTGTTCTTGAAGTAGTTATTTTAGTAAACATTTTTGGTTTGGTATGAACAAATGAAAATGACATTTTCAGATTCCTGTTTTCTTCACTACACAGGCTGACATTTATGATAAAGAAACTACCAGGTGTAGCAGTACAAAACTGGAATTTGATTGCAATAATTACATATCTTTTATTCAAAATAATCTCCACGGCTACTTACATGTCTCTCCCATCTCTCTGGCAGGCTATGAGTGCCACACAAAAGAGTTATGACAAACGGACAGAGCCAAGTCTGGAGAACAAGTCGCATGCCTTAGTATTTCCCAACAGAATGCCTTGATTGTTTCCCTGACCTGTTTTGCTGTGTGTGATAGGGCATTATCCTGGATCAATATCACTGTCTCACCTTTTTCCATATTATGGTCATTTTTCACGTAATGCTCGATTTAAATCGATCTTTTGCTGTTGGTAATGACTAGTGTTAATGGTTTCACCAGGTTTTAGAAGTTTATAATAGATGACACCTTTTCAATCTCACAAAACACAGAGCATTCCCTTCTTTTGTATCTGGCGAGCAGCATTTCACAAGTGGTCTTTTGATTGATTTGCTGTCTTCCACTTAGTTAATACAGAACCCATTTTCCCACAGCTTTCAACCAAAGATAGATGGCTTTTTGCATCACATTCAATTGTTCTGTGAATTAGTGTTGCGTTTGAGTATGCTCTTCAACTAATAAGGCCTGCAATTTGTTGTCTTCGAACTTCTTGGTGGTTTCCCCACACTCGTCGTTTCTCATGTCAATACCACCACTTTTGAATTTTCTGAACCACTCAAAACACTGTTTTCCCCAGACCATATTAGCTATAAGCTTCAATAAGCATTCAATGAGATTCTACAGCAGTTTTCTTCAAATGATAACAGAAACCCAATGCTGTCTGCAAATCATAGCTCACAGACACAAAACTTCTACATGTTTACGGGTTTGAAACATATACTGATGTTTGAAACTTGGGTTACTGTGTGTTGACGTTTGTCGTAAGCCATTACAGGAAGCAGATGGTGCTGCAGATGCGGTCCCTCAGGCCCTACACTGAATGGCTAGCACTATCTATAGGGAAATTCCGGTTTCACTCTTTCACACCTGGTATAAAGTCACAAAATTATATTATTTCTCATCATCATACAGTCACACTTCACAGCTCTGGGTGCCCCCCAAGGTCCGGTGGAGGTCCTAGATTTGATTCCTTGTAAACTTTACAGACTTTTCCATGGCAACAAGGCCTGGAACAGTGTCCACAAATGCTTATGAGACCAAGTGGCAAATTGCTGAATAAAACACCAGAAGAACTGACATGCAAGTTGCTGAACTAGCATCAAATCTAAAGCCTTGCACTAGGTCGGGAGTAGGAAGCAAAATGTGGTTGCTAGATACTTTACATTTGGTGCTCTAAGGGCCATATGATGCTGCATAAAAAATGTAGCCAATGTATTAAATTATTTTAAAGCTGGAAGAACAGCCAATCTTCACTCCAATATGAAATAAATATGTTTCAAATAGTAGCAGCACGCCAGTCCGTATTGAGCTTAAAGCTTTCTTCCTATTTTATATTTAATTTGCTGAATTTCATTTTGTCTGACATTATCAACTCATTCAGAATTGAATTCTACACTGCATTAACAGGTACTTTCATACCAATTAGGAGTTGACTGACAACAGACTATTGCATGTCCAGCAGCTCTTATCTACAGCTAACCAACCCTGATATTTCTTAACACAACTGCTATTCAGAAAGTAAGAGTTAATCAGTCATGAAATGTAAACCGCAGTTAAAATCGAAACTTATTTATTTGCAATGGTTTGCCACACCTTCCAGCTATTTCTCTACATAGCTGAATTCAACATCCATTGTAGCACTGTACCAGCTTTCTAATACCCTCCTCATAGAAGGCAGATGCATGTGCATCCCACCACTTCTCTATGCTGATCTGCAGCGAGTTGTCTGTGCCAAAACGTTGTCTCCTTTGAGCAGAGAGAAACATCAGAGGACACCAAGTCTGGGCTGTTTGGAGGGTGATCAAATGCTTCCAATCGAAAAGGCTGCAATGGGATACTCTTTGTCCCAGCAGTGTGCGGCCGAGAGATGTCATGCATTTCCTTCTTCATGACAAGCACATTTTGTATTAAATTAGCCAAAACCCTGCAGTGGGCGTCTGTACTTGGCAGGAGACACTAATCTTCTAGTATCTTTATGTGCTCACTGTGTGTTCAGAATCGAAAAGAGTTACACTGTGTGATTCACAGGCATTGTAGGGACAACACCCACCGCATCTGCGCAAAGCTTCATCAGATTTTCACCGTCATTTCTAGTTCGTGACCTATACCACCTTACTTTCCAAATAGCCCTTTTATGTTTAAGATATCAAAACAAAGTCTTTGGAAAATGTTGATACACAAAGAATGAGGCATTTCACTATTTGCTAACTTTTTTTTTAAAGTCTAGTAAGATACAGAATAAACAGCAGACTCCCCCTCCCCTGGAATGGTGATGGAATATGCAGACAAAAATAAAACCAAACAAATTATAAGGGTTGTGACCTCAATCGGCATAAAAGGGATCCTTATAAGATCACTTTGTTGTCTGTCTTATTAAATATAAACTTTTCCCAGGAATTGGTAGACGTATGAAGTCGACATTTATTTTACATACTACAGTCTATGGTTTCCTGGCAGTGTAAAATAACTAGGCTTTTAAGTCAATGCAGATGAGATGTGGTCACTTACATGATTTATTTTGATACTCACAAACACTTTCATCAAAACCTACAGGAAATCCAACTTGACCTGGGATCCTGAAATTTGGCAAGCAGCAAGGTTTCACAGTACAAGTCAAGGAATAAATTTGAAATTGTTATGTCAATGCAATCAATAAATATCTTGCCAGTATCAATATTGGTAACAGGCAATAATCATCAAAATTCTCAATTCCTGGGAATCGAGAATTATCTACATACATAGTTAAATTTGTAAGGAACCCTGTGTGCGGGACCTGCTCACAGTTATCAGGTTTTTTTTTTTTTTTTTTAATTATTTCATTACATTCTGTCAGCAGCTTTAGTGGTCACACAGACAACAGTGAATAATTTTCTGATAAAAGTTGTGTAGTGGTGTAACATGTTTACACTTTAAGATTATTTCTGCTTGATTACAAGGGAGAGACTGTAATCGGCAAATAACAGAATACTGCAAAGAGGTTAGTGACAAGCAGTCAGTTAAAGATGGCAGACTTGCTACTGGAGGGTATCTGACAAGAAGAATATCTGACCATGGCACTGTCCAAAGAGGAAATTCATTAAGAAATGTGTCCCACATTTGGTGAACGCTGTACTTCACAGAAAGCTATGTTATGATAAACACAGGATTTTGCAAGGATCCTACAGCTTTACATGCAGTATTATTTATTTTTCTTTGGTATTTTCTAAATATCTGAGTTAGGCCCAGTTGGTCAGCAGTGACACTGAGATACAGATGCATTTCAATGCACATGTTTGGATGTAACTGGGATAAAACTGCATTCACTTTTGAGAACATGTTCAATTATTTTCTTTACACCTGGTGAAGGAGTTTGCTATGTGTTGTGGTACATGGGATTATTTGAAGAAGGAACAGTTCCAATAACAAATTTTGTGAATCTCATTAATTGTTATCCATTAAGTCCTTTACAGCTTTTGCATAATATAGTATTAAAGTAATGTGTATGAATGGCCGAATGAAGAAATGGATGTGAAAAAGACAAACTTAACACTGTCACTATCGCCTTTTAAGCACTTTTACTAATTCAACAAAGAATGATACATAATAACAAACAAGGAGTGCCCTAGTTGCTCTCTGGAGATTTTCAGTGATTCCACATTGCAAGATTGGAAGAATAATCTATGGAAATTGTCACATGACAATTTATAACATGACATGAACACTCTGCTTTCCTCACAGAACTGCATAGTCTATGATCTTAGGCACTTTAATTTTCATAAAGTTTGTGCAAGTTTGGTCCCTCAAGGATTGACTCTAGAGCACAAATGAAACAAAATGTGCATGTCCATGCAGCAGTTCATGTGTTTCAATAAAACAGTTAAATTCCTAATGCAGACCATTACCACAGATAAGGTGTGGATTCCTCAGTACCAACCTCAGTCAAAGCAGCCTTGTACGTAATAAAGACATAAATGCTCCAAAAATTAAGAAGCTAATGATTGTATGGGCACAGGAGATTATAATGACTGCATTGAAATACGTAAATAATCACATCAGTTCCTCTCCCTAGCTATCAGCATAAATGGCTGTCATGCAGAGGATTTGCATGTGATTCCCTGTTCTGTCAAGCATTTTTCCTTGCTTCGAGGACTGGTATGGTGTGCATTCAGTTTGGGGTGCTAAATGAGGAGCTACTTTAACAAGTAGTAGAGACTCCACGGTCCAGAAAGTCTGCAAAATCGCCAGGAGAGTGGTGTGCTGACCATATGCCCCTCCATGCACTTCTTTAACTTTGTAGAAAAATGATTATTACATTTTTCAGTAGTATCTCTGTAATTTTAAAGTTAGTGAACCATAATTCAAAATGTCTTCCTTCATTGACGTTATAGCCTTTATTATGTACCCTTCATGGCTCTTTCAAAAGTTTCTTGTGGGGAAAAAAAAACACACAACTATTGCCAACAGTGTGAAAGCAGCAGTTCAACACATTAATTAACTAACTTACCTATATCAGCTCCACGTGAAAGCAGCAGTTCAACAAGTTCCTCATGACCACCGGCACAGGCTAGCGTTAGTGCTGTATCATGGTTACTATCAGTCTCTGAATCAACATCCATACAGGAGAAAGGGGCTTGGGGGCACTGAGGTGTGCCCCCAGAAGCTGTTCTTGACCCCATAGCTGTTGAAGCTGCAGCTACTCCCGAAACACACGCACCATTACACTCTTGCGCCACAACCTCACCTGAAACAATGTAAATTAAGTTGTATCACTTTGAGAAACTTTTCATATTGGTAGCATAAACATTACAAATAACAATTTGCAGTGGCCTTTAAATTGTTTAGCTTATGCCCTAATATTGCTAGTAGTGTGATGAGGGGTATCTAGAAATGAAAAGACGATTGAAATGACTGTACTCAGGCACTCTAAGATGTTTCTCATTTTCAGAAGCAAAACTGATTGCTATAGTACTGCAGTATTTCCTTTGGTGTGAGTTTTGGCAAAAGTAATGCCTTTTACGTACAGGGCTAGTCTAAAACAAGGAACAGATTTCAAACTACAAAATATAGACATACAATTCCAATGTTCATGGAAAGAGGAAAGTATAAATTTTTATGTATTCAATACGAGTACCATGTATTACAAGACTAATAGCAAAACAGTGTCATTTCCTGTCACACACAAAACAGTGGTCTCTCGTTATCAAATTCACAGCTTCAACAATGCAATGTCGCAGGCTGAGGATGGACAAAAGTGCCATCTTTTATGAAAGCCCAGAGGTAAAGTCACAATGTGTAAGGTCTGGAGACCTGGGATTCCACTGGCGATAAGTATGACCGACAATATTCCAGAACGTTGGATTGAAAGAGGGGGAGTAGAAGAGGAACTACTTCATGGGTGGCCTCCCAGGTCTCCAGACCTCACACCTTGTGACTTATCTATGAGGTTACATAAAATATGGCATTTTTATCCCCACTATGCCTGACACCCCTGAACGTCTGCGACAACGCACTGTTGAAGCTGTGAATTCGATAATGAAACCATTGCTTCATGTGTCACAAGAAATGAGCCATCGTTTTGATATTAGTCAAGTAAGACATGGTGCTTACATTGAATGTGTAAAAATTTGAACTTTTCTCTTTCCAGGAACACTGTAATTGTGTTTCTGTATTATCTCTGAGATAAAGATAACAAATAGGAATATATATAATTTTGAATTAACTACTATATTCCATCGAACTTTCAAAATTCTTCAATAGAGAGTGGAAGCAATTTAGCAGTATTTAAAGACTGCACCGATTACCGGGAATTATCTATTCTGCTTTATCAAGTGGTCAGAAATCAACTTCTTCTCTATTTCCCAATAGTTATGGGAACTTTTTAAAATGAGCCTCCAATGTTTTATGGTCAAAGTTCAAATACAAAAGAATAGAATATTATACACCAATCAGCACAGATCACTACTAGTTTTGCTATACACACAACATAACTTCATGGCAAAGTGATATTTCCAGCAGAGAGTACGAGTGTAGGACAGTAAATCTTTGACGAGGGCTGTTTGGCTGAACATGGGAGTGGGGCTGAAGGTGAAGCCTTTGGATAGGACAGAGGTTTCAGATTGGGAGATAGGTTTGGAGGAAAGGTTAACTACTGAATTAGGGTTTTGTGGTTCCAGATTGTGTTGATAGGAATGTTGAGGGTTTGGAGGGAGTGGAGCTAGAAGTGGGAGATTGAGTTGATGGGAGAGACTGGGTTTGTGTGCAATGAGGAGGAGGTTGAGGTTTGCTGGAAAGGTTGTGAAGGGTGAATGAGTTGCCTTTCCGGAGGTGGGAAACCAGGAGATTGGATAGTTTTTTGAGGTGGAGGGTGGCATGCTGTTCTAATTTGTGGTTGGCCTGTAGGAGGATGCTCTGAACAGCCGGTGTGGATGTGGGAGAGGAAAGATTGAGGACTTTGATTTGGGATAGGAGTTGACGGGTGTGTTCATTGGCTGAGTTGATGTGTAGGTGAAGGATTAGGTGGGTGAGGGCAATGGATTGTTCAGTTTGGAACTGGTATAGGGACTGATGGAAAGAAGGGTTGCAGCCAGAGATGGGAACTTTGAGTGTGAGGCCTTTGGGGGTAATACCAAATGCCAGACAAGCTTGAGAAAATAAAATATGAGAGCGTAATCTGGCTATGGCGAAGGCATGTTTGCGGAGGGAATGTAAATAAAACTTAATGGGGTAGTTGTGGCGGTGTTGTAAGTGTGACATGGTATTAGAAGTTGGAAAGTGTAACATGAAGCTAAAACGAAAATGAAAATAGAAATATATGGGCAGAGATAAAGGTGAACTAGAAAGCAACTGGTGATCTGGTGTGAAAAAAAGCGAAAAACTGTTTGTTAAAGTTGGGCTATGTTGATCCTGTGGTGAACTTGGGTTGGTGACAACGATGTGCATAAAGGTTAGGTGGTTGTGTTGCTGCCCAAACACGTTAAAGGATGGAGAAACTCGGGAAAATTTCGAAAAAACTCCGTGCAAATGTATTAAAGGAGTGGTTTTGTGGTGGCAGATTAAGAAAATGAGGCTAACAATTGTCTGACGAAGATAATTGTTAGCCTCATCATCATAACCTGCCACCACAAAACCACTCCTTTTAATACATTTGCACGGAGTTTTTTTGAAATTTTCCCGAATTTCTCCATCCTTTAACGTTAAAGGATGCCACCCTCCACCTCAAAACACTATCCAATCTCCTGGTTTCCCACCTCCGGAAAGGCAACTCACTTGCCCTTCACAACCTTTCCAGCAAACCTCAACCTCCTCTCATTGCACACAAACCCAGTCTATCCCATCTACTCAATCTCCCACTTCCAGCTCCACTCCCTCCAAAACCTCAAAACTCCCATCAACACAATCTGGAACCTAACCTAGTTAATCATTCCTCCAAACCTCTCTCCCAATCCGAAACCTCTGTCCTATCCGAAGGCCTCACCTTCAGCCCCACTCCCAGATTCAACCAAACAGCCCTCGTCAAAGATTTACTGTCCTACACTCGTACTCTCTGCTGGAAATATCACTTTGCCACGAAGAGAAATTATCCTAATCCTACTCCTAATGAACCAACTCCCCAAGACATTATCCAAATTGAACCCTGCCTGGAACAGTTCCGTCCTCCGCCACAGCAGGACCCACCTCCTCTTCCTCAAAATCACCCTCTCCAAACCTTCCAGGAGTTTCTGACTTCCAGCCTTGCCTCTCAATCCTCCTTAAAAAACCTTAATCCTACTCCCAACATCACCACTGCTGAAGCCCAAGCTATCCGTGATCTGAAGGCTGACCGATCCATCGTCATTCTTCCGGCGGACAAGGGTTCCACGACCGTGGTGCTTTATCGTCAGGAGTATCTGGCTGAGGGACTGCGTCAGCTTTCAGACAACACCACATACAAAGTTTGCCAATGTAATCCCATTCCAGATGTCCAGGCAGAGCTTCAAGGAATCCTCAGAACCTTAGGCCCCCTCCAAAACCTTTCACCTGACTCCATCAACCTCCTGACCCCACTGACACCCTGTACCCCAACCTTCTACCTTCTTCCTAAAATTCACGAACCCAATCATCCCGGCCGCCCCATTGTAGCTGGTTACCAAGCCCCCACAGAACATATCTCTGCCTATGTAGATCAACAACTTCAACCCATTACATGCAGTCTCCCATCCTTCATCAAAGACACCAACCACTTTCTCGAACGCCTGGAATCCTTACCCAATCTGTTACCCCCGGAAACCATCCTTGTTACCATTGATGCCCCTTCCTTATACACAAATATCCCGCACGTCCAGGGCCTCGCTGCGATGGAGCACTTCCTTTCATGCCGATCACCTGCCACCCTACCTACAACCTCTTTCCTCATTACCTTAGCGAGCTTCATCCTGACCCACAACTTCTTCACTTTCAAAGGCCAGACATACCAACAATTTAAAGGGAACAGCCATGGGTACCAGGATGGCTCCCTCGTACGGAAACCTATTCATGGATCGCTTAGAGGAAGCCTTCTTGGTTACCCAGGCCTGCCAACCCAAAGTTTGGTACAGATTTATTGATGATATCTTCATGATCTGGACTCTCAGTCTAGAAGAACTCCAGAATTTCCTCTCCAACCTCAACTCCTTTGGTTCCATCAGATTCACCTGGTCCTGCTCCAAAACCCATGCCACTTTCCTTGAGGTCGATCTCCATCTGTCCAATGGCCAGCTTCACACGTCCGTCCACATCAAACCCACCAACAAGCAAGAGTACCTCCATTATGACAGCTGCCACCCATTCCACATCAAACGGTCACTTCCCTACAGCCTACGTCTTCGTGGCAAACGAATCTGCTCCAGCCCGGAATCCTTGAACCATTACACCAACAACCTGAAAACAGCTTTTGCATCCCGCAACTACCCTCCGACCTGGTACAGAAGCAAATAACCAGAGCCACTTCCTCATCCCCTCAAACCCAGAACTTCCCACAGAAGAACCCCAAAAGTGCCCCACTTGTGACAGGATACTTTCCGGGACTGGATCAGACTCTGAATGTGGCTCTCCAGCAGGGATACGACTTCCTCAAATCCTGCCCTGAAATGAGATCCATCCTTCATGAAATCCTCCCCACTCCACCAAGAGTGTCTTTCCGCCGTCCACCTAACCTTCGTAACCTCTTGGTTCATCCTTATGAAATCCCCAAACCACCTTCCCTACCCTCTCGCTCCTACCCTTGTAACCACCCCCGGTGTAAAACCAGTCCTATGCACCCTTTCACCACCACCTACTCCAGTCCTGTAACCCGGAAGGAGTACACGATCAAAGGAAGAGCCACGTGTGAAAGCACCCACGTGATTTACCAACTGACCTGCCTACACTGTGACGCAGTCTATGTGGGAATGACCAGCAACAAACTGTCCATTCGCATGAATGGACACAGGCAGACAGTGTTTGTTGGTAATGAGGATCACCCTGTAGCTAAACATGCCCTGGTGCACGGCCAGCACATCTTGGCACAGTGTTACACCGTCCGAGTTATCTGGATACTTCCCACTAACACCAACCTGTCAGAACTCCGGAGATGCGAACTTGCCGTTCAGTATATCCTCTCTTCTCGATATCCACCAGGCCTCAACCTCCGTTAATTTCAAGTTGCCGCCGCTCATACCTCACCTGTCTTTCAACAACTTCTTTGCCTCTGTACTTCCGCCTCGACTAACATCTCTGCCCAAACTCTTTGTCTTTACAAATGTCTGCTTGTGTCTGTGTATGTACGGATGGACATGTGTGTGTGTGTGTGTGTGTGTGTGTGTGTGTGTGTGTGTGTGTGTGTGTGTGTGTGGGCGCGCGAGTGTATACCTATCTCCCCCCAAGGTAATTCTTTCCGCTCCCGGGATTGGAATGACTCCTTACCCTCTCCCGTAAAACCCACATCCTTTCATCTTTCCCTCTCCTTCCCTCTTTCCTGATGAAGCAACCGTGGATTGCAAAAGCTTGATATTTGTGTGTGTATGTTTAAGTGTTTTTATCGTGTCTAGGGAGTGGTAACTTTATCTATTACAGCAAGGATAACTATGAACATCTTTTAAAATTTAAATAGCAAAATGCTAAGACATACCATTTTCAACAAGTGTCAATGTGACACTTATTTTCTTACCTTTCTCAAACCATTCTAGACTGGAGTTTATATTCTGCGAACTAAATGCTGGAGCAGCTGCAGTTCCTTGCTGATTTGGTGGCTGGCGTAATGTGAGGGGATATCTTAACTTCTTGCCTTTCCCTGTTGTTGTCTGAGGGGGAGCAGCAGCAACAGCAGTAGCAGGAGCAGTTGTGGATACAGGCACAGAAATTGATGCAACACTTGCTTTTTTGTCATTTGTAGCCTGCGTCTGTGTTGCAACTTGGACCTGCACTGCAGAGCACTGCTGCTGCAGCACATATGGCTGTGAATGGTGTTGCTGTTGCTGCTGTGGTGGTGGAGGTTGCTGCTGTTGTTGGGGTGATGGTATTTGCTGCTGCTGCTGCTGCTGCTGCGTTTGTGGTTGATGGTGATGGTGGTGGTGATGGTGGTGCTGCTGCTGCTGTTGCTGTTGTAGCTGCTGAGATGCCTGTGCCTGTTGTTGAGCTTGAGTTTGCAACTGGCCCGAACTCACAGAAACTTCTGACCCAGATTCTGGTGGAGGCAGTGCTTGTCCTGGAAAAGCTACAATCCAACATACAACACATTTAGTACCAATTTACAAAGTAATAAATTATTTATCTATGGTGTATGGAAATATAACATTGAGACTGTGCAGTAAGAAGTGCATAAATAACACAAAACAACAATAATAATTTTAAAAAAGTGTATTCTTCTTCTTCAATCTGAATACTTGTTACATGGAACTCTCCAAGCCAGTCTTATTGTATGAAAGCCTCTTGATCTCTGTGTTAATCTTTAATCCCACATCCAGTTCCAAGTTTACAATTTTTGCACTCCATTCCAAAGTTTCTTTCATTATGTCAGTGAGAGTCCTATTCACCTTTCTAATATAAAGTTATGATCTCCTCAATTTGAATTCACAGCCATGTCTCAGGGTCTACTATGTCCTACCTAGCACTGAGGCAATGTCTAATCAAGAAGAAATTTTATGCTGTTTGCTATAGCAGCAGAGCACTATCCTGTTGGAATATGAAATCTCTTGATCTTCCTGCAACTGTGAATATAGCATAACCTGTAACATTTTGAAAGAGCTCATTCTAATTACCGTGATGTGCTAAAGAGAGACTGGGCTATTAAACTTTTCATAAGAAATAGTATCAGCGCAAAACATGCTCACTTTGATCCACATTTACATCGAGTTTACAATCACTTATCTGTTCGCAACACTGCTCCACCAAGACTGCAAAATTTTGACTAAAACGTCCACTGTTCGTGTCCCCGCCTACACTAGCGACACTTATTTCTATGTACGTATTTGTATTGTGCACTAAGCTGAACTGGCAACAAACATTTCTCACTGCGCATTCACGTTGACAGCTATGCAATGAAAAGGGAAGAGGATGAATAAATAATACCTGGTGCTATATTAATAAAATTCAACAAAATACACAGACTGAGATTGGTTTAGTTGTCATCGGTGGACAAAAACATACTACAGAAGGCTTGATGGTAATGACGTACTGTGACAGCTGAATTTAGAGGATGGTTCCTATTTTCCAAACTTCACTCAGATGTTGCCGTCTGATCCTGAAATTCTGACTAATTTTAGAGGACCAGTTGTTTGACAGAAAAACACAAATTTCAGAAAACCATTTCATATGAAGCAAATACTTGCTGTTAATTTTTTGGCAAAGAAATATGCCTGTCAAAGCCTTGCATGTTTATTCCACATTTCAAAGCCAGCTACATCTCAAATAGTTCCAGCAGTTTGTAAAGCTTCGACTGAAGAACTAAAGAATTCAGTTACATTAACAACACTGAAAAATTAGATTTATTTTTAGAATGAGATTTTCACTCTGCAGCGGAGTGTGCGCCGATATGAAACTTCCTGGCAGATTAAAACTGTGTGCCCGACCAAGACTCGAACTCGGGACCTTTGCCTTTTGCGGGCAAGTGCTCTACCACCTGAGCTACCGAAGTACGACTCGCGCCCGGTACTCACAGCTTTACTTCTGCCAGTACCTCGTCTCCTACCTTCCAAACTTTACAGAAGCTCTCCTGCGAAACTTGCAAAACTAGCACTCCTGAAAGAAAGGATATTGCGGAGACATGTCTTAGCCACAGCCACATCCTTTCCTTCAGGAGTGCTAGTTCTGCAAGTTTCGCAGGAGAGCTTCTGTAAAGTTTGGAAAGTAGGAGACAAGGTACTGGCTGAAGTAAAGCTGTGAGTACCGGGCGCGAGTCGTGCTTCAGTAGCTCAGATGGTAGAGCACTTGCCCGCGAAAGGCAAAAGTCCCGAGTTAGAGTCTCGGTCGGGCACACAGTTTTAATCTGCCAGGAAGTTTCAGATTTATTTTTATTCATAGATAAAAACTATTCTGTATCACCACTAATGCCAACAAGCACAACTCTAATGTCACTTGCAGGTTGAACAAATGTGACTGGGGAATCTGCTGCTGTTGATCGTAGTGCCTCATGGAAGTCCACTACCAGCTTCACATTTCTATTCCTCTTCACCTCTGGCTCAAAAAGAGAAGAGTGAAATTGTTATTTAACTGTCCTTTTCTACAGCAGTAGCCCGCCAAATTTTCTCATGATGAATTTCCGGAAGTTACTTCTTATCATCGTTGTTGTTGTTGTTGTTTTTGTTTTGTTGTTGCTGCTGCTGTTGTTGTTGTTGCATAACATTCTGTAATAATACTGTAACCTGGTTTAAAAGGATGCTTCTTCCAGTCCCCTCTTCACTCTTTTTGTGGAGGAGGTGTCCTTGCTGTCTCTTCTGAACCCACATATTCCCCATAATCAGATGGCAGCACTTGTGGACCTGAAGCTACATTTATTTGTTTCAGATGCCCGCAAGAGAAGATGAATGGCATGAGAAAGAAATGCATGTTCAGCCAGGTATTCCCCCCAACTGTGTGGGAGTAATTGATGGGAAGCATATTGTCCTATAGTGCTCTGTTACTAGTGGATGCAAATTTTACAGTAGAGTAATTTTTAGGATTGTGCTGTTAGCTGCTGTTGATGCCTTTTTCAACTTTTTATATGCTTATGCTGGCAGCCAAGGAAGGATTCCATATGCAGACATTTTTAACAGTAGAATAACGGAGTTTATGACAATTCTAAAACAGGGGAAACAGGTGTTTGATTACACACAAAATATCTTCATAACTGACAAAAACAAGGACTTTATTATAGTGATGTTAATCCCTATCCCTTTTGTGAGTTGTAACAATAATTATTTATCATGGTAATTAACACATTACATGTTTCAACAATAAAATATCTTACCGATCTGTCATCGCTTGCACTAATGAGTTTCAGATATTAACTATTTTTACAACTTTCTAGACACATTTATTATATTCACACGTTTTACACATAGTACCTTGTACTTTTTACTCAAGTCACTGGTATCTGCTAGATGCTCTTTGCATGGGTTATCTCTCTATCATGTGCACATTTTCTGCATCTTTGTTTTACAGAGGCTAATTCAGCACTTGCACCACTTTCGAGATGATTTTGGTCTCTTATACTCTCCTATCTGTTCTTCTTCCTGCTCTTTTGTTCCCAAGACTTCATGCATCAGCTGAAACATTAACTAATTTCATTTCATTTTCTTGCTACTATTGTGTTGATGACCTATGCATTTGTTGTCACCATGCCCAAGACGATGATGACACGCATCATCTATCTCCTACATACAATCTCTGAGGAACAGGGTGATGAAAATAAAAGATGACCCTTGTCTCATGAACAACATACAGATAATTCACCCATTCATTAGCTACAGAGTACAGAGCAGTAAATTACTATTGTGAAAAACAATGTACAGAATGTATATGCAGACAAAGGGGGGGGGGGGGGGGGGGGGACGATTCCCGGATTTCCTGGTTAAAAATACATTTTCTCCCAGGTGAAAATACACTTTTACCGTGCTACGTCATAGTATACTTTCCCTCAGAACTGTAAAAGTTATCAATCCTTTGAATGGCTATGGCTTTATACACCGGCATAGGATTTCTCGCACTTCCGTAAATGAAACTCAGCCGGGCGGGCGCGGGGGGGGGGGGGGGGGGGGGGGGGGGGGGACCTTTTTGAGAGATCTTTGATGTGCAGCAGCATGTACGCTGCATATTTTCATATTATGAAAGAATAAATGTGCCACAAAATGTCGCATGTTACTTTTCGAAGCATTGAAATCGACATTGCGATGTGCTTTTGCAAACCAATCACAGCTCATGTCACGTGATCTCGCCAGCCGATGACAGCAGATGTTCAGAATATAGGACACTTGATGTACTCAGCCAACAGCAACGTCGCTGTTAAGCAGCACGAACACTCAAATAGGAAAAGTTAATGGTTTAAATTAATAAACATAGTGTTGCTACAAGAAAAGCAAAGCTTTCACAAATAATATTGGTCTCTAAGGTTTGTGGGGACATAGAACCACTGGCTCACATCTGAATAATATCGCTACCCTACTGCAGTGAGAACAGTTGTATCTTGGCCAGATCAATTCTCTGTAGTACATGCTCTATGCTACACGCATTGTGTATACGCTGCATCACAGTAAGCGATGGAAGTGCAAGTTATTATCGTCATAATTATCACACCCACTCTCCACTAACTATACATTAATAAGCGGCAAGAGAAGCTAAGCTTTCACATATATTGTTGATCTTTCTTGCGCGTGTTACACTTTAAGATACATCACACAAATGTGCCAGTAAAATGTTTGATAACGAAATAAATGTCTTTTCTTCTAGGCCCAAAATTCTTATAAATGGCTCGTCCTCAAAGAGTTGATTTTTAAAATTAGAGTCAGATGCTCTGATTTAAGGAATTCATCATACAATCTTACACATAGTTCATCTTGCATTAAAGGAAATTTACTTTGAAAACAATTCAAAGCACCAATCTGAATATTTTCCCACGACCTGTCAGAAATAGGTTTGTTTCAGCAATTGCCAGAGAGTACCGGATAACAGGCATCAATGCGCTTGCACAGCTACGGCGACATAGGAAGCCCGTATGTTCGTATGTGTAAAACTTTAAAAGATCTTACATTATGTCATAAAAGGAACAAGACATCAAAGCATACTCCAAGAGCATTGGAATTTCATGAACCATACTAAAATGCATAATTCGTCTTAGTGCACATTCGCATGTCCAGATGAGCAATGAAGTAGGAAATGTAAAAACGGGTCACGTAGAGACTATCCACCTTCCCACTACAACTCTCCGACACCCCCTCCCCTAAGTGTTTGAGATAGGACACCAAAAATTTAAAAACCGACTTTTCAAAAATAATCATTTTGCAGCACAAATCTTTCCAAACAGTCTGATATGTAAAACATATACATTCAAGAAAATGGTAGACCTGTTATTTGGTCTTAAGTGTGCCAAAGTGGCAGTGCCACACCTCTTCACACACCATTTTTCTGGCAGTGCCACACCTCTTTACACACCATTTTTCTGTCACACATCACTGTATTTCACTGTATGGATTCAAACGTATATATTTTGTAATGGATGCCATCAAATTATATTCATGACAGTAGAAACTAAAATTTCCTGTGGAGCTTCTCCTGTTCCCAGTTGGCCGGTTTGACATTCTGTCTATTAGCTAAAAACTTGCTGTTTTGTGTGAAATAAAATTAAATATAGGGTACATAAAACCATTTCTTTTATCTCTGATCTTATTACAGCTTTACATGGCATGCTTTCCTTTCTGCTAAAGTATCTATTACCTCATCAAAGCTCGTCAAACGTTTTGCTATATGAAAAATTGAAATGTCACTGTCTAATACTAAAAAAGCTATTAATACAAATAGTACCCAACATTGGTGAGATTTCTTGATCTGATTGCGTCTATTTTGTCACTGTCTGCTAGATGAAACGAAATAGGCCTATCTAATATTGCAGCACTTTTAACGTACACCAAATAAAAAAGGACTGTTTTGTCACACATGGTCATTTCTATAGCACAACAGAATATAATTCACGAAGCACCAACATCATATGCCTATTAGGCCTTCTAAAAGCAAAAAGCTTTGTGTTAGGAAATAGTTTCACACTTCATTCATACGTTCCAGCTTCTCAAGCACAAGATCGAAAAGTAGTAGTATGAAATTTGTGAATAAATTTGCAATCTTCATATTCTTCCATAATTTGTGTGACGTCTGTGTTTCTTCTCCTTCCTCGTTCTAACAATCAACCTTCTCATCACTAATTCTGTACTATTCCTGTCAGTGTCAAGACTCATTCTCTGGTTAACTTCAATAACCCTGCCAGAATCACCAGTTTAGTTATCCCACATTTACTCTCCATTTAGACATTATTAAGTGTTTGTACAACGCCCCTTCTGCAGTACTGCCAGAATTGTACTTACGTGGCGGCTGCTAGTCGGGGTCTGTACATTTGGCACTTACAAGCGTAGTGATCTGGTCAAAAGTTTTCTGTCAAAATTTGATTTTCTTGTATATGCTAAGAAGATAATACATAATATTTCTTATCTTTTATTCCTTTTCATCGTTTACTTCCATTCTGGCAGTCTGAATCTATGGATTTCACTAGTAATTATAAGAAAGCTCATCATTTGCAAACCCAGTCAACCACATAACAGATTGGCATTCATCCGTTCGGCTTTATTCGCTCAGCTCATATAGCCCCGTCCCCTTTTGTACGCAGGAAAGTAATTTCTAGATGTGACTGGGGTTCCTCTGGCAGAGACAACATGTACACTAAGCACACATTCAAAAATCAATTTATGATTCGTTCAGATATCAACTTAGAATGTATTCAAAAATATCAAAAGGGATGTGTTTTAAAATTCTATGAACTGTCAATAGACCAACGTGCACTGAATGCTAGGCTTTGTGAGGTAAGATTTTTTTCCTCACAAATATGAATTTGGCGACCCCCCCCCCCCCCCTTCCCACACTGAAACTGGCACCCAGGGCAGACACCATGGTTTGCCTCACTGGCCCAGAGGCCCAGGACTGCTGTGCACACAGGCATCTGGCAGCTTGGGTGCGCCAGTAAAATTTTTCTGGTTATCATCTGGCTGCTTACAGCTGCTACTGCTACTGCTTATATAGCTTACAGCCACATTTCTGTAGGCAGAAGTGGGAGAAGGTACTACTAGTACGCAACTCAACTGTGTATGCGCATGAGCCCACTTGCAACTGCTCGAACGAATCTAATGTAAACAGTTGTGATGTCACGCTCATCGGGGGCAATTTGTTGTTACGAATCATTGCATAGTCTCCTTAAAGCCTTTGACACATTTTGCTGTTGACAGACACTTTTAGGAGTACTGTGTTTTGTTGTATGTGGCACATTTCATTTGCAACAAAAGTTTTATTTTCGTTTTTCCCTTGTTCATGTTTTATTGTTGCAGTGTTATTCTGCAGCAGCGGGATGCAGTAATATCCTTTGTTGGATTATCGGTTCTTACCAGACAAAATTACAAAAATTCAACTGAAAACTAAAACAATGAAAAATTCCTGGAATTCTAAAAAATCTCAGGTTTTTCCCAGTTTTCTCCAAAATAAAATATTCCCGGGGTTTTCTTGGATTTCCCAGTTGTCCTGGGTCATATACACCCTGAATGTACTGAGCATTCAGCATGTCAATAGTTCATAGGATGTGCTGAAAATTTTCCACCATAAACTTAGATACCCAATTCAGCATGTCTCATTATGTTTCTATGAACTTTTACCAATTCATTTGGCATAATTTACATAATTGCGCTGCAAATGTTTGTTTTTAATTCAAATTGTATGTGGGTTGTTACAGTATATGTTACCTTTTAAATTACCCCACAAATAAAACTCACAGGTAGAAAGATCGGGCTATCTGGCAGGCCATAAACCTGCAGAAACTTTACATTCTTCTCTGAAAGCTTCATGGACGTATGACACTGAAAAAATGAAGTATGCGCCATAGCAGCATCCTGTTGCAAAAATGCACACTCTTTCTTCCTCTGTTCACTGTACTATGAATGGTTGCAACACCTATGATACATACACTTGAGAGTTCACGATGCTATTGAAGAGCATGTGATCTACAATCCGTTGGCTTGAAACTTTAAACTGCACATCAAATGCCTGCTTGAATATCATGCAGAGGCACTTCAAAGCATTCCCCGAGATTGTCTGTTGACCAATAGCATTTATTTTGAGAGTTCACATACCCACCAATGTGAAACCATGCTTCATTTGAGTTGAAGTAAAGATCTGCATCCAGATAACCATCAGGAGACGCATGAGTAACCATTCACAATAGTGTTGTCATTGTGCTTAATCTGCAGGTTGTAATGCTTGCATCACTCTTACTTTATACGCTCGCATATGTCACAGCTTCAGCATATTCTGGCATGAATGATCATTTGATGTTTAGTTGGGAAGATAGGTGTCTAGATGATTTACTTGGACTTCATACCATAGTCTCGTGAACACTTTCAAAATTTTCCAGCAAACAAATTTGCTTTACACAGTTACGTTTGGCATTAGCTCTAAATTTAGTGATCACTTTCTCTGCACAACACTTTTTGCTGGAGCAGCCATCTCTGGATATTTTATTGGGAACCTTTCATTTAATGTTTTAAATGATTTACATCCTCCCATGAACCATGGACCTTGCCGTTGGTGGGGAGGCTTGCGTGCCTCAGCGATACAGATGGCCGTACCGTAGGTGCAACCACAACGGAGGGGTATCTGTTGAGAGGCCAGACAAACATGTGGTTCCAGAAGAGGGGCAGCAGCCTTTTCAGTAGTTGCAGAGGCAACAGTCTGGATGACTGACTGATCTGGCCTTGCAACATTAACCAAAACGGCCTTGCTGTGCTGGTACTGCGAACGGCTAAAAGCAAGGGTAAACTAGAGCCGTAATTTTTCCCGAGGACATGCAGCTTTACTGTATGATTAAATGATGATGGCGTCCTCTTGGGTAAAATATCCCGGAGGTAAAATAGTCCCCCATTCGGAACTCCGGGCGGGGACTACTCAGGAGGCCGTCGTTATCAGGAGAAAGAAAACTGGCATTCTACGGATCGTAGCGTGGAATGTCAGATCCCTTAATCGGGCAGGTAGGTTAGAAAATTTAAAAAGGGAAATGGATAGGGTAAAGTTAGATATAATGGGAATTAGTGAAGTTCAGTGGCAGGAGGAACAAGACTTTTGGTCAGGTGAATACAGGGTTATAAACACAAAATCAAATAGGGGTAATGCAGGAGTAGGTTTAATAATGAATAGGAAAATAGGAATGCGGGTAAGCTACTACAAACAGCATAGTGAACGTATTATAGTGGCCAAGACAGACATGAAGGCCATGCCTACTACAGTAGTAGAAGTTTATATGCCAACTAGCTCTGCAGATTACGAAGAAATTGAAGAAATGTATGATGAGATAAAAGAAATTATTCAGGTAGTGAAGGGAGACGAAAATTTAATAGTCATGGGTGACCGGAATTCGACAGTAGGAAAAGGGAGAGAAGGAAACATAGTAGGTGAATATGGATTGGGGCTAAGAAATGAAAGAGGAGGCCGTCTGGTAGAATTTTGCACAGAGCATAACTTAATCATAGCTAACACTTGGTTCAAGAATCATAAAAGAAGGTTGTATACGTGGAAGAATCCTGGAGATACTAGAAGGTATCAGATAGATTATATAATGGTAAGACAGAGATTTAGGAATCAGGTTTTAAATTGTAGGACACTTCCAGGGGCAGATGTGGATTCTGACCACAATTATTGGTTATGACCTGTAGATTAAAACTGAAGAAACTGCAAAAAGGTGGGAACTTAAAAACATGGGATCTGGATAAGCTGAAAGAACCAGAGGTTGTACAGAGTTTGAAGGAGAGCATAAGGGAACAATTGACAGCAATGGGGGAAAGAAACACAGTAGAAGAAGAATGGGTAGCACTGAGGGATGAAGTAGTGAAGGCAGCAGAGGATCAAGTAGGTAAAAAGACGAAGACTAATAGAAATCCTTGGGTGACAGAAGAAATATTGAATGTAATTGATGAAAGGAGAAAATATAAAAATGCAGTAAGTGAAGAAGGCAAAAAGGAATACAAACGTCTCATAAATAAGATCGACAGGAAGTGCAAAATGGCTAAGCAGGGACGGCTAGAGGACAAATGTAAGGATGTAGAAGCTTATCTCACTAGGGGTAAGATAGATACTGCCTACAGGAAAATTAAAGAGACCTTTGGAGAGAAGAGAACCATGTGTATGAACATCAAGAGCTCAGATGGCAACCCAGTTCTAAGCAAAGAAGGGAAGGCAGAAAGGTGGAAGGAGTATATAGAAGGTTTATACAAGGGCGATGTACTTGAGGACAATATTATGGAAATGGAAGAGGATGTAGATGAAGACGAAATGGGAGATACGATACTGCATGAAGAGTTTGACAGAGCACTGAAAGACCCGAGTCGAAACAAGGCCCCCGGAGTAGACAACATTCCATTAGAACTACTGACGGCCTTGGGAGAGCCAGTCATGACAAAACTCTACCAGCTGGTGAGCAACATGTAGGAGACAGGCGAAATACCCTCAGACTTCAAGAAGAATATAATAATTCCAATCCCAAAGAAAGCAGGTGCTGACAGATGTGAAAATTACCAAGCTATCAGTTTAATAAGTCACCGATGCAAAATACTAACATGAATTCTTTACAGACGAATGGAAAAACTGGTGGATGCAGACCTCGGGGAGGATCAGTTTGGATTCCGTAGAAATGTTGTAACACGTGAGGCAATACTGACCCTACGACTTATCTTAGAAGAAAGATTAAGAAAAGGCAAACCTACGTTTCTAGCATTTGTAGACTTAGAGAAAGCTTTTGACAATGTTGACTGGAATACTCTCTTTCAAATTCTAAAGGTGGCAGGGGTAAAATACAGGGAGCGAAAGGCTATTTACAATTTGTGCAGAAACCAGATGGCAGTTATTAGAGTCGAGGGGCATGAAAGGGAAGCAGTGGTTGGGAAAGGAGTGAGACAGGGTTGTAGCCTCTCCCCAATGTTATTCAATCTGTATATTGAGCAAGCAGTAAAGGAATCAAAAGAAAAATTTGGAGTAGGTATTAAAATTCATGGAGAAGAAGTAAAAACTTTGAGGTTCGCCGATGACATTGTAATTCTGTCAGAGACGGCAAAGGACTTGGAAGAGCAGTTGAACGGAATGGACAGTGTCTTGAAAAGAGGATATAAGATGAACATCAACAAAAGCAAAACGAGGATAATGGAATGTAGTCAAATTAAATCGGGTGATACTGAGGGAATTAGATTAGGAAATGAGACACTTAAAGTAGTAAAGGAGTTTTGCTATTTAGGAAGTAAAATAACTGATGATGGTCGAAGTAGAGAGGATATAAAATGTAGACTGGCAATGACAAGGAAAGCGTTTCTGAAGGAGAGAAATTTGTTAACATCGAATATAGATTTAAGTGTCAGGAAGTAGTTTCTGAAAGTATTTGTATGGAGTGTAGCCTTGAATGGAAGTGAAACATGGACGATAAATAGTTTAGACAAGAAGAGAATAGAAGCTTTCGAAATGTGGTGCTATAGAAGAATGCTGAAGATTAGATGGGTGGATCACGTGACTAACGAGGAGGTATTGAGTGGGATTGGGGAGAGGAGAAGTTTGTGGCACAACTTGACTAGAAGAAGGGATCGGTTGGTAGGACATGTTCTGAGGCATCAAGGGATCACAAATTTAGCATTGGAGGGCAGCGTGGAGGGTAAAAATCGTAGAGGGAGACCGAGAGATCAGTACACTAAGCAGATTCAGAAGGATGTAGGTTGCAGTAGGTACTGGGAGATGAAGCGGCTTGCACAGGACAGAGTAGCATGGAGAGCTGCATCAAACCAGTCTCAGGACTGAAGACAACAACAACAACATGATTTACATTCAAAAATATTTAAACAGTAAACATTGTTTGTTGAACTGAAAAATGCATTCTGCAGAATTGTATTCATAACAACCTTAAACCTACAACTGAAAACACAGCACAGATCTCTAAACCACCACTTGACATTATATGACTCAAGTGACACCTTAGCATTAGGGGGAAAACAACAACAACAACAACTACTACTACTACTACTACTACTACTACTACTACTACACGCCAATAGTTTCAAATATCACATTCGTTGTAACACAGGGCCTTTTTTAACTTTGCCACCCCGTGTAATTACAGGTCATTTTATCAACTATCTCCACTTCATACTTTGTTGCATTTAGGAATATTACGGTTTCAGATTTCTTCTTTCCTTATTGCTACTTCAGCATGCAGTGTACTCAGAAAACTCACATTTTTATTCTTCTTTCCTTGGTATATAGTTGTGGTGGAGTCAGTGTTGACAGTTTGGAGCAGGATGATGCAGGAGTTTATTTCAAGGCACTTCTTGTTCTTTGCCTGAAGTAATTATATTTTTCTTTCTTCTTTGAGCTTTTTAGCGAGTTAAGGGGATGTGAGTAAGTTCTCTTATCATACTCTTTCCTTTATTTGCAAATGGCTCCACAAGATGCAGAATGAAGTAGTCCCTACACAACTGCCTCCGACTTTTTGTCTTCTTCTGAGATATAGGAAAGCCTTACTAACGTACTTTGTCTCATTGTTGGCGGCAATCCAGAATCTGAGATCATATTTATTAGGCATGAGCTGAGTGGACCTGTATTTTGTTTTGCTCGGTAATAATTGCTCCAGTATGGTTATACTTTCACCAAGGTAGTAAAAATAGATACTTTTTTCTGAGACTTTCACTGAATTGCCGACCCAAGAGCTAATTTGTTGGATGACATGCGTTCAGCTCAGGTTGATTTTTCAACAAAAGGGAGAAACCAGACAAGGTCCTGAAATCTATCCCTCAGCATGACATCGAGGATAAAACTAGGCTCCCAAGAATGAGACCCCAAGTTCATTCACAGATATATCTTTTACACAACTGACACTGAGTATGTGACTGCTATCAGTTTTTCCAAATCCTTGAGAGACACAGTCCAATAATTCTTTGTAGTAATTTCCAAGCCTTTCATTCTTCATATCATCTCACGAGACATGGATGGTATCGTTTGTCAAAAATAAGATGGAATGCACCAATGACAGAGTCATCTCGCGTAGAGGCCTTGTAACTCCTTTAAAACTTTCACAACCAACTTCAATGCCTGAATTGGACGATGAAAAATAGGGAATCTCCCACTTTGTTCCAACCTGGGGAACCACCTTCGTAGAAGCATTCCATTTGGCCTGCTGTGAATGATGAGCGGAAGATCGATGTATACCAACATCTGAATCTTTATCTACTAATCCCTCCTCTTTTACAATGTCGTCTTCTTCCCTGGTCTCTGGTCCAAAATCCTCACCTACATCACTAAAGTTAGTTTCTGATCCAACATTGGACTTGTCTAAGAGATGTAACATTTCTTCAGCATAAAACCCACACTAATGAGACATGTTCAAAAATGTGTTGTGGACAAAAGATGTCACCTGAATGATCTGATATCAACTGTGACTGACAGAAAGTGGACATGCCCAGCTGCAACAATTTGCTGTTTCACTGATTGTTTATGTATATACACAAGACAAACTACAGCAGTGTCAAAGTAACCCCTTCCCCATTCTAAGTCTATCGAATCACACAGTGTGATTATTATTATTATTATTATTATTATTATTATTATTATTATTATTATGTAAATACTAATACAGCACTGCAAAGAGAACAGAAGGTTAGGAAAGGTCTTATGATTTCACAGAGGAAGTAGAACAATTGGGTACGACATTGAAGGAAAAAGAATGACAGGTGTCATTTTGACCTCTTCTAACATTCTAGTGTTAATAATGTCACTTATAGGTGAACTACTGATAATGAAAATGAAAATAATAATAATAATAGCAATAATAATAATAATAACAATAATAACAACAACTTGCAACCTTGCTGTTTGCTTACTAAATTTCATCCAGAATTGGAAACTATCAAAACCAAACCACTTTGGTTTATAGAACGGATCTATAAAATTTCCATATTTCTTGTTTATCTTCAAATTTTCTTTTCTCACGACTCTACTCCACTATGAAAGATGTCAGTCCCCCACCCACCACCACTCACTGCTGTTGGTGGTGCTTAGCAACACAGCAACTTTCTGTGACCTTCGTTTAATTTCATTATTTTTGTAAATGGCACTTCATACATTCCACAGGCATTCCTCTAGCTCAAAGTGACAAGTCAGTATTCCTTGCTTCTTGTCCAGTTCATTTTCAAAACACTACACCCAATACAATGCCAGACAACATACAACACAAGGTAAGAGAGCATAAGTTGTTTCTCTAAAACTTTAGGGACACGCGCTTTCTATCAATATACATTTATTTCTTGGACTGTCTGATGACAAAATTTACAAAGTTTTATAATTAGGTCATGGAACAAATACAAAAACATAGCAAGAAACCAAGGCTTTTATAAGTATTTTCTTAACCTGTCCCTGTTTATTTGTATGTGTGTGTGCGGTGGGTGGGGGTGGGAGTGGGAGTGGGGGACCTTTATGTCTTTATTTCTTCTCACCGTCTTTTTTATATACAAGGGCTGTTCAGGAAATAGGTTTTTTTTTAATGCCAAAATGTTTCGTAAGTACAAGAAATACATTTTATTATATACATCAGAAAAAGCGATTCATGTACTACTTTTCCACATAATCACCAAACACATTGAGGCACGTACCATAGCTCTGTACAAGATTTGGAAGACCTTCGTCATAAAATTCTTCCACCCAAGACTTCAGCCAGTGGGCCACGCCCACATGGAGTTCCACATCGTCATCACAGTGCTGAATTGCAAGCCTGTTCATCTTCGGAAATAAGTGGAAGTTGTTTGGTGCAATATCGGGGCTGTAGGACGGGTGAGTGAAAATTCCCCATTAGAATGAATTAATGATTTCTTTAGCGCAGATTGCCATGCGAGGTTGGGCATTGTCGTGCAAAAACAAAATTTTGGGCATTAGCTTTCCTCAGAGTTTGTTTTTAACTGCTCTTTTAAGGCCGTGCAAAGTTTGACAGTACCGGACAGAATTTATGGTTGTTCCACGTTTCGAGAAAATCAATAATAAGCAATCTTGCCTATCCCAAAACACTGTACCCATCAACTTTCTTGCTGACATGGTTTGAAAACATTTTCTTGTTTTTTTGGGGAGAATCTTGTTTGCCCACATCCCATGGACTGTAATTTTGTCTCGCAATTGACGTGTCTATCCAGTAATGAATCACCATGTTTGTGGTAGGCCTCCAGAAATGTCATCGTTTCCTCCATTCGCTGTTCTTTTTATGGCGCTTTGTAAGTATTTTGGGCACCATCTTGCACAAAATTTGTGGCAGCCTAGCTTTTGAGAGAATTTCGAACAACATAGTCCATGAAACTTGTGGAAAAGAAAGTAAAAGTTCCGTTAGGGTGAAGCGACGGTTTTCACGAATCGTTTCATCAACTTTAGTGACAAAATCATCAGACACAATGCTCTGGCATCCACTCTTCTCTTCATCCTGAACATTGGTTCAGGCCATTTTTAAACAGAATGCACCATTTCCGGACGGAACATTCACTCATTACGTTGTTTCCACACACGTCACACAGTTCACGATTAATTTCTGTAGGTTTTAGGTTTTTTGCCAACAAAAACCATACCTCAGACCGCACATCTGGTGGAGTTTTTGATTGCAGCAAACATTTCAAATTCGAATATTGAAAAAACCGGACGTGCAGAGACATTCCCACTGTCACAGATGGCTGCCGACTGAGCTGCCGAGCACACACATACCAAAATATACGTTATCAGCACACGCCTAGTGGCGTCAACAGAAACGTTCCCTACTTTTCAAATAGCCCTCGTGCTTTCTAAATTTCTCCAGGGTTTCAATGCTCAATGTTCAGATTAAACGACAGAAGGATAGTCTGCAAACTAGTCTCCCTTTCTTCTCAAGTACTGCCTCCTTTTAAAATCTTTCCACTCATAACTCCAGCCTGATTTCTGTACCACTTTTAGATAACCAGCCATACTTGGTATTTGTTACAATAATTTACAATAATTATCAAAAAATTATTTAGCAGTCTCACGTTCAAGTGAGCAGGCAACTGTTAAACCCAAATTAATTTGACACATATGCATATATCTTGCAACTGCCTTGCAAAGGAATTAGCCATCATCTTTTCCACCCTTTGAATTACACAAACTAAAGCAAATCTTACCTAGTTGTGGTGTCTGCAACAGCAGTTGTGACTGAAAGGCAGAACCTAATCTGGGATTTAGTATTTGCGTTGTCTGCAGAGGAGTTGCAGCTGACCCTGTAATCTGGATCCCGCCAGTGACTTCGAGTGACTGGACACCACTTGTTGCCACGTGAAGACCAGTTGTGAGCTGATACTGTTGATACTGCAGGTGCAGCCCAGACCCATGCTGCACCTGCAATCCAATATAATCCAATATTTACACCACAATGAATAACCTAACACAGACACTTTTAATTACATCCAGCTTTTAGGTTCAATAGAAACACTGTGTGTGTCACAGACACATTTGCACGTGTGCACTATAGTACACTATACTAAATGTGAGACTCTCTCAATGTTAAATACATTAAATACACAAGAATTTAACATAGTCAAGGTTTGAAACGTATGTTCCACGTATTTGCATAAAACTAAAGTCTCATTTAAAAAATAAAAAATAAAATAAAATAAATTTATGATGATGTAAATAAAATAGAAAGAAACTTCCACATGGGAAAAATATATTAAAAACAAAGATTCCAAGACTTACCAAGCGGGAAAGCGCCGGCAGACAGGCACAATGAACAAAACACACAAACACACACACACACAGAATTACTAGCTTTCGCAACTGATGGTTGCTTCTTCAGGAAGGAGAGGGAAAGACGAAAGGATGTGGGTTTTAAGAGAGAGGGTAAGGAGTCATTCCAATCCTGGGAGCGGAAAGACACACACACACACACACACACACACACACACACACACACACACACACACACACACACACACACACACATCCATCCGCACATACACAGACACAAGCAGACATATTTAGGCCTGTCTGCCGGCGCTTTCCCGCTTGGTAAGTCTTGGAATCTTTGTTTTTAATAAAATAAATTTACTACTACCACTACCACTACTACTACTACTACTACTACTACAATATTTGGCAAACAATGCTGTGAAATAATACTGCCTCCTCATATGCTACATGTATATGCTTTTCTATATTCTGGATAATTGATCTTTATTATATTTGATATGTGCTTATTGTTCACAATTTTTTATAAACTTCTACACCAGAAACTAATTCAAATTTCACAAGTCACTACTTAATTTTCATTGACAAACAGGATATTTGAGAGTCAGCAGCAAACTGACTTCTGGGTAATAAACTGGTGGCAGTTCCACTCAATGTAACAATGCAAGTAGCTAGATTTACTTAAAGTAGTAGTAAATTTCAGTTTGTCTTTACAACAGTTTGTACTACTATTGTGTGATGGGATGTCAAATTTGTCTGTAAACAGACATATTTCATTTTTAACTTTTTCAACCTCAATGTTTTATTATCAATGGGAAGTCCAAGATGAAATAACAATATGTAAAGGATGGATTGCTACTCATCATAAGCGGCACGGCTGAGTCACAAATCTGATACAAAAATACTGCTAGGAATGTTGTGTTTTCATATTATTGTCCTACTCCACAAATAGAAAACACACACATCCACAGAAGAACACATTTGGCCACTGTCATCTCCCGACACTATGACACTACTGTAACTGCTTCAGAAATGAACAGGAATTTAGCTGGGGTGTGTAAGTGAGTGTATGGAAGATGTATGCAGTGAAGATGGTGATGAATAGCAGGATAGGTATGAGGGAAGATATTAGTGCTGGCTGTGAGAGTGCAGCGATGAGGTGGCACGGTCTGCAGGTTGATAGGTGCAGCATCTTAAGGATGTGGTGAAGGTGAGGGAGGAGTGCAAAGGGTAGAAGGGTAGAAGAGAAGTAGAGAATGAGAAAGGATTACAGAACTTCCAGGGACCCAAATATTTTTTCTTAAACAGGGATCTTTCCAGAGTGCACGGCATGAGTGACACGAATCATAAATCTAGCATTTATAGGTAATATAACTAAGAGCTATTAAAACTCGCAATATCCCAGCCAAGAAACTTACATGCAGCAAATATTATACGAGGTCTGTTCACAAAATCCTGGAACTTTGTCCATAAAATTTTTCTATGCCTGGGTTTTACTTATTGTCTCCTTTGAAATACTCTCATTGACGATTGAAACACCACTCCTGACGGCATTTCCACTTCCAGAAGAAGTCTCGGTATGCTTCTTGCTGGATCACATGAAGCACTGTCAGCAAATTTTCGTTTATCTCACCTAACGCTGTCCTTGTCCTTCAACAGGATTTTCAACTATGGAAATAAAAAAACAGTCCGCAGGGGGCCAGTTCTGGTGAACACGGGGGGTGAGGCAGCACAGTGATTTCATTTCTTGTGTAATAGTCACGCACCAGCAGGGATGAATGTGCAGGTGTGTTATCGTGATGCAAGAGTAATGAATTGTCTCACCACACTTCAGCCCATTTCGATCTCACATTTTCTCGCAGACATCGCAACAGCTCCCGACAGTATCACTAATTAACAGTTTGTCCCTGTGGCACAAATTCGTGATGAACTAATCCTTCAAAGTCAAAGAAAACTATCAGTACAGTTTTACATTTGACCTGATCTGACGAGCTTCTTTGGTCTTTGAAAACCTTCCCCAACTCACTGTGAAGACTGAATCTTGGTCTTAACATCATAACCGTAGACCCAAGTCTTATCACCAGTTACAATTCTCTTCAGGAAAATCTCTTTCTCATTTGTGTGATCCTAAAGCTCTTCACAGATTGCGTGACAAAGTCTTTCTGGTCTTGACTCGTGAGCCATGGAATGAACTTGATGGCAGCACAATGCATTCTGACAGTCAGTTTTTGACTGGACCGCATAATTTCGTTGATGCTCCAGACATGAGCATTGTCGGTGGACATAAAAGGGCGATCTGAACGAGGGTCTTCTTTCACTGCTGTTCAGTCAATTTTAAATTGTATGAACCAGTTGTAAAACTGAATATGGATAAGCACACTCATCACCACAGGTTTCATGCAGCATTTGGTGTTTCTCTGTAAAGGGTTTCTTCTCTTTCGCACAAAATTTAATGCAGACACATTGCTTCTCTAACTCTGCCATCTCTAAGTTTTGTAAACTGTATGACAACATTTTACTCAATACAGTAACTAACAGACATACAACAATGAAACTTCTAGTGGTTACACATCAAACACAGGCATGTGTAGAGATGCCAATTGCATTTCACTCCAACATCCCACTGGCATGAAATTACAAATGTTTCTGATTGTTTTTGAACTGACATAATTATTATTATACTTTTCATAGAACATATACTTTTTAAAAAAAATATTAATTCCTGTTTATTTTGTCTTTTCAGCATATTATGGTGAACAAAATTGTTGCTGCAGCTGGTTGATGATAGAACTGATTTATCTACATTGAAAGAGGAAAAGAAATTCCAGGCACAGGAATTGTTATCTCTAGCATTTAAGCACATTCCTTATATTTGAATATGCCACACACATAGACAGCACTAAATCTTATTTCTTCGCCACACTCAGAAAATTTGCCTTAAGATCGTCAATGTCAACTTTTCCTGAACTGTAAGCATTCTACTTTTGTGGGAAGTAACTCTACGGAAATATAATTGACAAGTCCGACACTTCAGTAACCAAACAACTACACTTTTCATGCTTTGTACTCGTAGGCTCAGTGACCATGATGTCAGATAAAGTGACTTAAATTGAACAGAAATCTCTTGCAGATTCTTCCAATGCATCTGTCAGTACTGTTACAAGGGGAGTTGACTTATTGACTACAATCTAGACACAAGTTGACCAGGTGAATCGGTTACCATTTAATGCATCACAGGACAAATTAAGACCTGAGTAAACTTGAAAGAAAACAAACTCAACTACGACATGCTACGAATTAAATAAAAAACATTACTTCAATTTGCAAAATGTTTAATGCTTACTCCTTAACTGCAGACTTTTTCTTACAGCAAGGATTGTTACAAGCAGGAGATGTAACATTGCTCTTAGGGGAGTTACACCAGGACCAACGGAAATATTCGTTAAAAAGTGGGATTTTCTAAAAAACAGGTTAATTGATTCGGGGTTTTAATATATGCACATGCATGGTGTGACTGAGGGCGTGTTTAGTACTCGGGAAGAGCAGAGAATAAGATAGGTAGGTAGAGGGCAGGAAATAGCTGAGGTCAGGGGCTGGGGGTGGAGTGAGGTGTTTATGGGAACAAAAGATATGTTGCAGAGTGTTCACACCTGCAAAATTCAGGAAGCTGGTGTTGGTGGGAAGTATCCAGACAGCACAGGCAGAGAAGCCGTCATTAAAGCAAACCCCATCACATTGGGAAGCATGCTCTGCAACAAGGCAATCCAGATACCCCTTGGTCAACATTTAGCAGTGGGTTTTCATGCGGACATACACCTAGTTAGTAGCCAAGCCTACGTAGAATCTGGCAAAGCAGTTGCAGTTTAGTTTATAGAACGCAGGGCTGCTGCTACTTTCATAAGTGCACCTGCCTCTGATGGAGTAGTATATGCCTACTACTAAAATATGTGGTGTTAGGACGATGTATGGGAGAGCCAATGGGTGAGTGGTGAAATATCACTGAATGAGGGTGGGCAGTGTAGATAGGAGAATATTTCTCATTTCAGGACACAATGAGAGGTATGGTAGTCAAAATCCTGGAGGAACATGATTCAGTTGCTTCAGTCCTGGGTGGTACTGAGTCACAGGAAGAGAGCTAAATTGTGGTTAACTGTTCGTATGTGGGGGATGGTAGGTGAATGGGGAGAAATGACAGTGTATGTGTTTATGGACAAAGTTGGCAGGGTAATTTCTGTCCGAGAAGGCCTCAGTGAGACCCTCAGTATATTCGGAGAGGGATTGCTTGTCAAGTACAGGTGTGGTTACCGTGGGTGGCTACGCTGTATGGAAGAAACTTCTTGGGGTAGAATGGGTGGCTGCTGTCAAAATGGAGGTTTTCCTGGTGGTTGGCAGGTTTGATGTGAATGGAGATCCTGATGCAGCCACCTTTGAGCTGGAGGTCGACATCTAGGTGGCGGCTTCTTGGGCTAAGGAAGATCAGGCAAAGTGAAAATGGGAGAAGGTGTGGAGGTTCTGGAGGAATTGGATAGGGTGTATTCACCCTCAGTCCAGATTATTAAGATGTTTTCAGTGAATCTTAATCAGGTGAAAGGTTTAGGATTGTGTGTGGCTAGGAAGGATTCCTCTAGATGCCCCATGAATGGTTTAGCATAGGATAGTTCATGTGAGTGTACGTGATGTACCATGCATTTGTTTGTAGGGGCTGCCTTCCAAGAATAAATAATGTGGGTGTGGTCGCAATACTAGGAAGGATGATGCAGGTTTGGCCTCAGGCAGGCATATGGAAACAAAGTTTTCAATAGTGCGAGGTCATAAGCATTGAGAATGTTAGTGAAGAGGAAGGTGGCATTCATAATGACAAGCAGGGCACTGGGTGGTAAAGGAACACGAACGTTCTACATAGAAGGGTAATGAGCTGAGGGTGTTGGCTCACAAGGACATGGAGTGTCTGTGGGGGCACTGTAACCAATGACAATAGGGCTTTCTGGGTGGTTGGATTTATGTAATTTAGGAAGCATTTAGAAGGTAGGGTGCTGGGAGTGGTGGTGGTGACAAGGGAGGTAGACTCAAGAGAAGACATTCTGTGACAGATGGCAGAGTTCCTCCACCGTGTAATCCCTACAGTTCATAA
The DNA here is from genome assembly GCF_023897955.1 of Schistocerca gregaria. Classification (NCBI taxonomy): domain Eukaryota; kingdom Metazoa; phylum Arthropoda; class Insecta; order Orthoptera; family Acrididae; genus Schistocerca; species Schistocerca gregaria. The sequence continues at coordinate 755,911,898 of NC_064920.1, read as the reverse complement.
CCACAGTGGTGGAGTGTGGTACTTTCCGCAAAGATGAGGTTGGTTTTCAAGTAATAAGATTTGGAAAATGATGGTGAAGCAATGTTCGAGGTTAGGACATTCTGGAAAGTTAAAAGGGGATGATTTGGGGGGGCATTGGGTGTTGATCACAGTTGTATGGAGGAGTAGTATACTAAGTACTAAGTCAGGCAGGGTTCGTAATTGGTTTTAGATTGGTTGGCTTAGTAGCAAAGAAATGTTTCTGCAAGACGAGGGGTAGTAGAGAAGGTCTTTAATTTTGTGTGACAGTGTGTGTGTGTGTGTGTGTGTGTGTGTGTGTGTGTGTGTGTATTTTCTACTTCTGATGAGTGAATAGTCTGGAAGCTGAATGTTTCCAGCAATCTTTTTCATGGTGCTTGTCTGCAACTTAATGCCTGCTCCATGTGGTGAATAGCAATCCATCGTTTCCATAATATTGTTAATATTATGCTGCTTAGGCAACAAACAAATCAAACCCTCTGAAGAAACATTTATAACAGGCAGGTTTATTTTTTACCAACCACTTCACACCTAACACAACATGCAATATCCCTTTGTATCAGGTCACTATTTTCAGCACATATAGATAACCAATAAAATATTTCATAGCTGCTTAGCAAAATATGCACAGGATTATGAAATTGAATATGACAGTTTGAAACTGCCTACACTGTTCTGCTATACTTTGCTGCTTCTTATAAACTGGAAAGAAAATGGTGTCATATTCACATTATGAAATACCACTCCACTGCAGAAAGATTTTGTACATTTAAGTCGTACATAGAGAATTAGGGAACTTCATAGACCTAGTATAGATTCAATTTATACAACCACCAATTAACTCTCAAACAGGCTCTTATGGGTGGAAAGATAACTGATAATTTGGCAGCAGAACCATTCCACTTTTTAAAACATGCCACTATTGAATGAGTGGCTGACATTCAGGAAGCAAAATTTCTAATACCACGAACAGAAATACCGAAAGAGAAAAGTACTTTCGGTTTTAATCAAGAGTTCTGCAAACTTTGTTTCCTAGACTTGAGGAAGAGCCAGTCATTTTCTTTCTCATTTTTACAGTTTTCTCAATTGATTTTTCTCCTTTCAAACAATTAATAGTAATACTCAGTGGCTAAGCGCTTCTTTTGTAACTAAATTAACGAAGATAATAGTATGTCCTCTACATCATATACGACACTGCATTTACACAGACATCTATATCCAGAAAGCCTTTGGCGGGCAGAGCAAAGAGCAGTAAGAGCTGTGGGAGGTCTCCCTGCTGTCAACAGATAATAATCCTAAACAATGTGGAAGTTTCAAAAATTGACACACATTCATATTCTACATTTATCAGAAATTAACACTGCCACTTCCCCACTGTTATGAAGTACTGAAGGGTTGTGTAATAGTGGATTGGGTGTCAATATTTTAACAATGTGACTTTCATGATATACAAGAAAGAAAGAGAGAGAGAGAGAGAGAGAGAGAGAGAGAGAGAGAGAGAGAGAGAGAGAGAGAGAGAGAGAGAGAGAAGCAAGCATATTTCCATACGCCGAGTTTAAAAAATTATTGAATACACTGACAACAGGAATGTCCACTCACAAAAAATAGGTTTTTTATGCTATTCCACCAATTACACTTTCTGAACAACATTACGACATAAAAATTTCAACGGTTCTCCCAATACATAGCCAAGGCCTACAACACATTTCCAAATACCTGCAGTCCTGGTATCTGGGCAGCAGTGGAAGGTACGTAATATTCAACTCTTGCAACATCCGTCTGCGTAGTTCCAACTTGTACAGGTCCTTGGGACATAACTGAGATGGCCTCATCCATCTGGGTTGCTGAATACTGTTGTCCTTGAGCTGCAGTCTGGCTACTTGGCACCGGAAGTTTAAGATCCTCACGATCACCGGAACTAGCTGCAGCACCAGCAGCCACACCAGCAGCGAATGCTGCAGCTAGGAGAAATAATAGGTTTCATTTGTTAAAAAGGAACTAATTATACAACTGAAATTATGTGGATCTAATATCAAGCCCACATTACATCATTCATGAACTTTTTCAGAATTAAATTCATCAGCGAGATGCTTAAACGGCATTGGTTAAACCCAATGTCGATCAAAAAATGGGAAGTGATTCAAATAGGCTTAAAATGACAAAAGAAAGTTATGAAAAAAATAATATCAGAAATCCAATTCTCTCTCTCTCTCTCTCTCTCTCTCTCTCTCTCTCTCTCTCTCTCTCTCTGTGTGTGTGTGTGTGTGTGTGTGTGTGTGTGTGTGTGTGTGTGTGTGTGTGTGTGTGTGTGTGTGTGTGTGTGTGTGTCACACTAAGTGTAAATCACTGTGCATAAAAACAAATTACTGATAGCAAAGATTAACGCAAAGGACTGTAGTGTAAATGGTCAGTATGTTGTTCCATTTTTTGCTATCAAAGAGGATTATGAGTGTAACCGAACAAACGACATTATACTGAGAGACAGCATTTATGGTTCACGAAACAAGAAAAGAACTACACATCATCTTTGAATAACTAATGGGACTAATGCTAGATAACCTTTAAAACCATAAATGCATTTAGGAAAACCCTCCCTGATATCAAAGACATTTCAAATTAGTGCCTCATCCATATTCTCATTAGTTATTACAGTATAGTAAATGCTGAGAGAAGCTTAAATTCCACAACTAGCTAGCTAGCCAGCCAGCCAGCCAGCCAGCCAGCCAGCCAGCCAGCCAGCCAGCCAGCCAGCCAGCCAGCCAGCCTTGGGAACATGTTGAAAATTATGTCACTCATAACAAGTGAACATCTGCATACTTGTTAGGATCCAAATTCCCAATCAATAAAAGGTAAGAAGTACTCACAGACTCCTTATGCAACTGATATTAAACCCCAAGTCTAAAACCAAGAACTTTTATTATCTTAATTTGTTCCAAAACATACATCATAATTACAATACCACTGCTACTTGGGTATGCCTGAACCATCTGATTTTAAATTTATGACGATAGTTTCACAGCTTACATCCATCTTTACCACCCTTCCCAAAGCTTTTCAGCATGCCACATACAGCTTGTCTACACTGAAGGGGAAATGTATATTGTTTCATGCAGTCAATTCAGTGTTTGCTATCTTGAATGTTTTGTTTGTTTCTGCCACATAGGCCTTAATGTGTGCCCAAATTAATTCAGTCAGAGTATACTAACATTGCTAGGTGGCTAAAAAAAAACTGCACTGCCAAAGTCACCTGCCAGTAGATCAAGGTCATATGTTTCGTCATTTGAGTTGTATAAATTAATGCGCTTCAGCAGTTTGGCATGAATCTGGTTTGTACTGTGGAGAATATATTTTCAAGCCCACGCATAATATCCACTTTCCCTATAAGAGCTGTTGTTCATTACAATGGCCAACTTCAGAGCAAGTTCATTGAACCACTTCTTGAAAGTGGCAGCATTCATTCCAAATGGCAATCACAGCTGTTTTTCTTATAGTTGAATACAATTTTGCTCTAAGGAACAAAACCAGAAGAAGAATTATCCGAAGCTTACAACAGAACGTTTTCCTACAGGAACTTTAAAATCACTAGTCTCATCATTCATTTCAAAAAGTTTTCCTGAAACAATTCTGTTTCACTCATGTTTCATCTAGGTAATACACTACCAAACTACAATGTTCTCTTTTTTCGTATATCACTCTCAGAAAAGTGGCACGTGCTGCAGCTATATCACTTCTTTCCATTAAAAACTTTCTTCCATCATTAATTTTAACATAACTGAAACCAACGCATCTTAAAATTCTTTGCATTGACAAAGCAGTACCTTTGAGGGCAATTTTCTCACACATAATTATAGTAAGTTTTTGTGACATCAGATATTCACAATTTATATCCACTTACACCCATTTCAAACAACAAGCACACCTTAAAACACAACTGTCAAAAGTGTATGTTCTCTTGATTTTGATGCTTTCCAGGTGACAAAACTATCTGTTCCTGGTGTTTCTACAGCTCTAACACCTTAATAGTGTGCTTCTGGGTTTCCTGGTGATTTGTTGTTTCCACTTTATGTATAACATTTTGACAAATGATCCAGCTGTCTTCTACAGGTGCTGCGATTTTTGCTGTTGTGCGTACTTGCTGCCTGGATTCCTACAAAACTGAGCTATTGCTGGTCTCATGCATAGCCAAGTTCAATTCCAAACATTCATACTACACCCTTTGACGCTCTTGTTTTTTAGAACTCACTTTTTTGTTTTTTAAATGACCACCTCATTAACATTGTCCCAGAAAAATTAGCATTTTTACCAGGATACTGGTCTCCCGGCATTTCATCTCATAATGGTATTCAATGCTCTGCCACAACTGATTTGCTTAGTAGTTTTAGTCATGTATATTTAAGTTCCTTGCAGCTCTCCTCGCTGTTCCAATTTTCTGCCCCATGTGACATTTGCCACATTCCCCGGGAATGCAGTACACCCTGCTTTCAGAGACCCATTTAATATTTAACACTACAAAGAATACTATTTATCTTAGCTGAAGGGAGAAAATTGTATATAACATCTACTTATTTCCTGCTGGATGGAAAATAATATGAACAAATGAATAGCATGACGATGGGTACTCCAGCATCACCTGTCATAGCGAACCTATACACGGAAAAGGTTGAAGCAAATGTGCTATAACCCACCAAGATGAAATCAATGAAATGGACAACACATTTGTCGTGTGGCACATGGAGTAGAAAAGTTTCAGGAGTCCTTGTAACATAAAATTCATGATGGAACTTGCAATATATGGCCGAATACTGTTCCTTTGGGTGTCAGTTGAGAGAAGAATGGATGCATCCCTGGGACATAGAGGTCAATTGGGTTAGGGTTTCTATGTACACTACCTCCACACCTCAAGCCATCACCGTCCGCCACAAAGAAATTTAGTGCTGAAGACTCTAGGCCCTGGAGCTGTAATATTTTCAAACAAGGAGAGTGCCAACAAAGAATTGTAGCACCTATGAATATCTTTCTGAAGGAATTGGTAATCATCACATCATCAAACTGAATGGGTGGGTAATGCAATCATAATCAAGCTTGCCTCAAAAACACCTTGAGACAGACCAAGGAAGAGAATCCAGGAATCACTTATTTACTTTATGCTAGCCCAATACCCAGAAATATCAGTAGAAAAGATAAGTAGACTCCTAAAGAAGCATAACACCCATTATACTTTGCTCTCTTCAGTTAAGATAAAAAGTATTCTTTGTTAAGTTAATGATGATCTAGGTCTCTGAAAGCTGGGTAGGTATTGCATTCTATCCAACTGTGGCATGTCTTACATGCTGCTGACTATCAGGAGGAGAGATGCAAAGACCATGAACAACATATCTGACTAAAACAACAACAAAAACCAGATGTTACCCAGCACTGCCTCAAACACGATCACGAAACAAAATATGACGAGACCAGTATTATGGAGCAAATGTAGTAAAGTTCTTGGGACACCATAATTGAGAAGCTATAGAAATAGAAGTTATCACAAAATTTAATAGGGACAGTCGTTTTAAATTAAACAACACTTGGGGTCCAACACTCGCTCTATTAAAATCTTGCTGGACATCCCATCCACTAGAATTTGAAGATGCTGAGAGAATTCACGATTCACAGAATATCAGTTCGAGCTCTGAGAAATGGAACAGCATCAAAGGGCGTAGTGAGTGTTGGAAATCTAATACAGCTATAAACAGCAGTACGAGACCAACCAAAGCTGACACTCTTGAAGTATTACACACATCAAGTACACACAACAGAAAAACTAAGAGCATCGGAAGAAGATGGCTGTGTCGATAATTGAAATATTGTGCGTAACATAGAAACAACTCGGCAGAACACCCAGAGTCAAACTATTAATGAACTGCACTGAGAAAACCTGACAGATCACATGAGATACACTTGTTTACAATTTGCTGTTCAGTTCTCCTGGCAACATGACATGCTTCTGTAGTCCGTTCTTGTGTCTTCAAAATGTCAACAATAGGAGTCTCACTTTTGGATTCATATTTGAAAGACTTATGAATATGGTATGTAATCCTGTTCGTTTGCTTGTGAAGCACTTTATGTTTATCGCAGTTACCCGACTTATTTATTTGTTGAATCGCACTAGCCCATTTACAAGAACACACACACAGCTATAGTACTACAAGAAAACAACAAAGCTGAAATGAATAATTTAGTCACTCTGTGAATGAAACTGCATTGTCACAAAGTACAGCAGCAGCACAGCCCGTGTGATATTCTCGTTGTGCATGAGTAACTCACAGGTAGCCGCTTGAAAAGGGAATTAATCTTATTGACCGCTGGCAGTTAATAGAGTGGAATGCATAGAACAGACGAAAATTTAGCTGCCCTTGTATGTGACTGATTATATTTATAGCGAGCTGATGTGCAGATTGTGGTGTATTGATACTATAAATACTTTCATATCCTCACTTCTTGCAGGTATTTGTCATTTAATTCCTCGAAGTTGGAATCTAATGGCTGACAGAGCTCTTCGACAATGACTTTCAAGGCATATGCCACGATTATTCCAAGAATCGCATAAAGAATTTCAATGATGTGCAGTATACAGTTCATTCTTTAAAGCTATCTGAACTCGTCAGTGTGTCGACTGCAATTGAAAATGGAGAAAACCAAGTTTAATGCTATAATTAAATATTTTTAGCATGGTGCAGCAGTTGGCAACTGTAAAATGTAATTATATAAAATTTCAGCCTCCAGTTGCATAAGCTAAGAAACTTTACCTAGGTTTCAGCTATAATAAAGTAGCCTTCTTCAGAAATGTCACAATATAAAATTAAAACATGCCAGATATTGGCCTTGTCAAACTTACATGTTTGTACAAGAATACATAGTCTTAAGACATTGTGACATTTCTGAAGACGGCTGAAGTTTAATATAATTAGCTATTATTAAACCTTTTCATTTTAAGGGTTGGACTGCAACACAAATCAAAACAGAAATGGATGAAGATAAAGTTGACTCTGCACTATCACTGAAGGCCATTTACTGTCCACTTAATGTGGTCGAACAAGCACTGAATAAGAAGTGCGCTCTGGCCATCAAATTGAAAAGAAAATCAGTGACAAAATCCACGATATGGTAATGCCAAACCACAGAACAAACATTCGAGATTTCTGAGACGGAGCAGTTGCATAACATCCTGAGTGAATAATCAGCTACATGAACAAGGTGTGTGCGAGATGGGTACGACGATTGCTCAGTCTCCCAACAGTGCAACTGGCACAACATTTCAACACAATGTCTGGTAATGCTTAATAATGATCTGCAAGAGTTTTTGCACTGATTTGTGACTGTTTATGAAACCTGCACCCATCACTTCACATAGGGGAGAGTCAAAACAGCAGTGAAAACATTGGACAAAGGCTAGTGAAAGTGTGCCAAACAAGACAAGACCATTTTGACAGCTGATGTCCACCATTTTTTTTTTTTTTTTTTTGCAATTCAAAAGGTATAATCCTCATACATTACTTGGAAAAAGAAAGAACCATAACGTTCATTGTTAAACTGTTAGGAACTTGCACTGACGGGAAAAAAAAAATCTTTCACCAGGATAATACACCCCCCTACACATCAGCAATAACAGTAGTTAAAGTGCATTAACTGGGCTTCGTATGGGTGTCTCATTCACCCTATTCACTAGATGTAGCTCCATGTGGCTTCTTCCTGTTCCGTAACTTTAAACTTTGACATGCTGGGAAGAAATTTTCATCAAATGAGGAACTGGTAGTTGCAGTCAACGAGTATTTTGCAGAAGTTTATATAATCTATTTTTCCGATGTTATGAAAGAGCTGGGGCATAACAGAACCAAGTGTATATCCCTCAACAGAGACTGAAGAAATAAGATGAGTTGTTTACGAAACAAACTTTCATTTCCTTCTTATTTGCCCTCTTATCAAACCATCCTTTTATTATTTTGTGAGTTAGAGGAAAATACCTTACCTGAAAAAAACTAAATATGAGGCTGGTTTGGTTAAGACTGGTAAAAAAGCAAGAAAAAATGTTTATGAAACAGACAACTCACTTCACTTCACTTCCCTACATAATCTTCTTTGAGGAATACGTACTTGGTCCAGTGATTCTCTGGCTTTTTCACCCCACTGGAAAAAATAGGTTCTGTCAAACTCTGCAAAATACTCATTGACTGCAACTACCAGTTACTCATTTGATGAATCTTTCTTCCCAGCAAACCAAAGTTTCAAGTTAGTGAACAAGAAATAGTCATTTGGGGCTATGTCTGGTGGATAGGGTTTAAGAGTGCAAGATATTCCATTATCTTTGTGAAAGAGCACTTTTTTTCCCATGCCAACCTTAGTCTTTTTTCAGCCAAAACAATTTTCTAAGAAAACAACAATGAAGCATAATAGGGTCCCATATATGGTTCTGCCTTTTTCCAAGTAATCTGTACGCATTATTCCTAGAGAATCCCAAAAAAACAGTGGCCATTAGCTTACCAGCTCACAAAGTGGTCTTTGCCTTCTCTGGTGCATTTTCACCAGCCTTTGTCCACTTTTTTGACTCTTGGTGTGTAAGGATGTATCCTGGTTTCATTATCAGTCACAAATCGGCACAAAAAGTCTTGTGCATTACGATTAAATATCACCAAACACCATGCTGAAATGTTGGGCCGACAGCACTTTTTGTCAACTGTGAGTAATCGCGGCGCCCACTTCGCACACAGCTTCTTTGTAGCCAGTTCTCTATGCACGTTTTCATGCACTTTGTCAGCAAGACGATTAAGTCTCAGAAAACTTACAAATTTTTGATCTGTGGTCCTGTATTATCACACTATGGACTGTCAATGGTTTCTTTGTCATGACCTCAAATGGACAGCTAGAGTGCACTTCATTTTTGGGGCTTGTCCAACCACTTTTAAATTCATTAATCCACAAATAAATGGTCTTCAATTAAGGTGCAGAGTTCAAGTGAACTTTATCCAATACTGTTTTGATGTGTGGGGCAGTCCAACTCTTCAAATGAAAATGTTTAATAACAGCACAAAATTCAGGTTTCTTCATTTTCGATTACAGTTTACATCCTGACCAATTCAGATGGTATCAAGAATGAACTGTACACTGTAAATTGTTAAAATTCTCTATATTACCTTTGGAATAATCAAGCTTACCAACCATGAAGGCACAACAAAAATGTTCCATTCTTTCACAGAAATTTACTAGACTTAACACAAAGTGTAGTGGCTGCAACAGCAGTTACCTAGCTAGCTTCCTTGCTTGTTTTGTTGCAATTTTCAGTGAGCTGTGATGTCAAATCACACACCTTTTCTGTAGGAACATGAGGACATGGTGACCCTTTGACTCATCTTAAAAGTTATTTTAAAGAAAGGCAAACATACAGGGTGTCCGGAAAAGGACTCCCTGATTTCAAAATTAAATATCTCGAAAACAAAGATCGATAGGGGAATGCAGTAACGGTATGTTTATTGTGAAAGCTGTAAGAAGTTTATACAGCAGTTTGAAATAATAGTTACAAAAGTTGCTAACAGACGGCGCTGTAATCGCCATACATAATGCTTAGTATAAATAGTGATCCAAAGCCCAGAGCGATCAGTTCCACTATTGAAACGTGAAAGGAGGTTAGCGTACCAAAGGAAGATATTAAAACCATGTACACCATTGAACAACGTTTTTTTCTGGTGCTAGAGTACCACAGGTTAGAATAGAGTCCTACGGCAACAAGGCGAAGTTTTCAAGCACGATTTAATGTTCCAAAAGGACGTGATGTGAAAACCATTCGTACGCTCTTCACAAAATTCTAACGAACAGGCAGCGTAACTGATGATCTAGTGGGGCATGTTGGCCGCAACCAAACCGCAGTTACGCCTGAAAATATCACCACAGTTTCTGGAATTATTCAGCGAAATCCAATGTCATCCGTCCATAGAATTGCATCCGAGACTCGTTTGAAGCGTTCCAGCACGCAGAAAATACTGAGAAAGAGCCTACACATTTCCATTCAAAATTCAAACGCACCAGGCCATACCCGTACAAGCTGTGCAACAAAGGGTTGCCTTTGCTAATCAGATGCTCACAATGATTGATAGTGAAGGATTTGATGTTGGCTTCATCTGGTTTACAGATGAAGCACACTTCCACCTGAATGGATACGTGAATAAGCAGAACTGGCAATTTTGGGGTTCCGAAAAGAAATACTGGTGTGAAGCGAAACCCTTGTATTCTCCTAAAGTTACTGTGTGGGCTGCAGTATGCAGTAGAGGCATTATTGGCCCTTTTTTCATTCAAGAAACGTTACGTTGCAATTTTGGAACAATTTGTCGCCACACAGCAAGCGTTAGAGGATCGACCAGGTACTGAATGGTTTATGCAAGATGGAGCCCGACCACATTGGACCGAACAAGTGTTTCGCTTTTTTGAGGAATACTTCGGGAATCGAATCACTGCTTTGGAATATCCCAAATTTACTGGTGCAGGCATGGATTGGCCTCCATATTCGCCGGATTTGACTCCCTGTGACTTTGTTGTGGGGCACAGTGAAAGACATGGTCTACCCAAAGCATCCCGCCACACTGGACGAGCTTGAATCGGCGATCTCTGTGGCATGTGAATCCATTTCAGTTGAGACACTACGAAATGTGATGGCGAATTTCATTCTTCGTTTGCACCACCTCTGTAGTGCCAATGGTGAACATTTTGAAAACATTGTGATGTGATTGTTTGCAAAGATTGTTTTCATAGGATTATTTCACTTATGTATGCTGATATGAGCTGTACAGCGTACAGCGCCATCTGTTAGCAGCTTTTGTAACTATTATTTCAAACTGTTGTATAAACTTCTTACAGCCTTCACAATAAACATACTGTTTATGGCATTCCTCTAGCGATCTTCGTTTTCGAGATATTTAATTTTGAAATCACGGAGTCCTTTTCTGGACACCCTCTATGTTTATAGTTTTTGTAGACTTAGAGAAGCCATTCAGAATGTTTATTTGTATACAATCCTCTAGATTCTAAAGGTAGCAGAGGTTTTTTTTTTAAAAGACAGCACCCAGGGGTGAAACATTATCTGCACATTTAACAGAAACCAGAATGTATTGAAAAGAGTCAAAGGGCACGAAAGGGAAGCAGCAAGACTGAAGTGAGACAGGGTTGCAGAAAGAGAAACTTGTTAACATCTAAAATTAATTCAAGTGTTAAGAAAACCTCTTCTGAAGGTGTCTGACTGCAATGTAGCTTTGTACGGAAATGAAACATGAACAATAAGAATTTCGAACAAGAAGAGAAATGGTTTTGAATTGTGGTGCTATACAAGAATCTTTTGACATTAGTTGAGTGGATTGAATAACTAATGAGGTGGTACTGAACAGAATCAGGAAAAAAAGAAATTTTGCAGTAAAACTTGGCTAAAACAAAGGCTTAGTTGATAGAACACATTCTGAGGCATTGAAGAACTGTCAATTTGGTACTACAGGTAAGTATATGGGTTAAAAATTGTAGAGGGAGACCAAGGGATGAAATAAGTAAGCAGGTTCATATGGATATTGGTCACAGTAGTTATTTGCAGGTGACGCGGCTTGCACAGAATAAACAGACACAGAGAGCCTGCACGAAAGCAGTCTTCAGGCAGAAGATCATGATGACAAAACAATACATGCAAAGCTGCTTCATTTATTCTGTTGCATGCAATAAGGTAACAGCTGTGTCCCTGAGATTGCCGAACTACACTTTTTTTCTTTAAGTGAGTTATGTAATATACAATATAAACCTGTATGCACCAAAAAGATAATTTTTACACGGAAACCACAAGTAATAAATCAGTTTCACTGATCTCTGACATTTATACCTAAACTAGCAATGTAATTGGACACTGACCCCTAACAAAATAATTTTGGCCTAGTACTGGCCATTAACGAGTGCTGTTATGTCTAACAAGAAGACATAAACAACGGCAACCCTCACCATTTTGATACTACCTGAGTGACATGTCACTGTGGGATCACATTTATCCTCCTCATAGATAATTATCCATATTATAACCCTTCTGAAGTCGTAACCACATACAATGTTGACTGCACCATCTCATCAGTAATCACTACCTACAATAAATCTCCTCAAATACACCAAGCATTTCTATGTTAACTCAACCCACGACACTTCGTCTCTACACAAATTGCAGTTTCACCCTTCGCACCACTAATGTTCACACGAAATCTTCATACATTGGTTTTCTTGTTCCAGAAATAAATCAATGGCTTATTGCTATGAAGGTTGTAGATAAGCCTATATTTATCATTGGGTCCCCACCCACCACAACCTTCAATTTCTAAAAGATTGTTACTCAAAATTTTAAGAAAAATTACAAACCTTGTTTTTCATCTTGTTAAATGTAATTTAAGTCGTCCCCCCCCCCCCCCCCCCCCCCCTAATTTAAGCCACTAGTCTAGTGGTCTTAATCTGTTCAATGTAAATAACAAAATAAAACAATCCCTGAAAATGAACGTAATACCTCAATTTACTTCTTATTTAGAATATATCATACTATTAATATCATTCAGATCTGTCACTTTAATTTATGAACAATCATAAAAAGCCAATAGATTCTAAGCATCATTAAAAATCCTCCCTTCCTTTCCACAGGAGAGACTTCAGATAATTAATTTGGATGGTTGAAGCTACTGAAATCAGAAAGTCAGATCTGCCCCATTACTTCATTATGTTGTGGTATGTGATTTCATAAATTTAATAGTGGCATTACACTAGAACAATGAAGTAATTATTTTGCTTCTATATTGTTTTAAGGCATGAAGGTGGTTGTGACAGATTGACAAGTAGTGTAGTGGTGACCGGGACAGTGAAGCCAAGAAATGTGATGTCATGCGAATGATTAATTCTGGTAATGGTAGAAGTCGTTCATATTTAATTTCTACGAATGGTTTGTGTCTGCCATACTGATAATGTCACATGTCAAAGTGGATGAGTAGCACTGGCAGGTTCACTATTTCCAAAGAATTTAGCCCATCAATAAAATTTGCTATTTTCCCTAACGTGGGTTACAAATCCACAACAATTTTTCTCGTAATACCTTGCTCCACAGGAAATTTCAGGATGAAGTTCTGCCGGGAAGCTAATAGTAGTACCTTTTATCAACTAGCATAGAAATAACAAACCAGTAGTGCAACAATTTCTATGTAATTTAAGATGTTTGGTTCTGTTGATAAGAGAGTAATTACAAGCTTCCATTAACAATTTCTCGACAGTAATATTATCGAACTTTCACATATGAACATTAATATTTAAATAATTCTCTAGACTGAAAACAGCAAACTAAGTTCTGCTTTACGTGAATTATAAGAAACTACTAAAAAAAGTTTTTGTTTCATCGAGAGAGAGAGAGAGAGAGAGAGAGAGAGAGAGAGAGAGAGAGAGAGAGAGAGAGAGAGAGATTAAAACATTCTGCACTGGATATTAGGTTTCCACTAGCTTATGAATTACTCTCACATTTCTTAGAAACAATATTATACATAAAGAAACTGAATTATTACCTATGTCAACAGCATCAATGCTGAAATCACCATCAATTTCAAGCCTAGATTGAAGCTTTGAGGCCTTATCCACTAATGCCAGTGCTTCTTCTGCAGCTGCAGCAAGTATTGGACAATGCTGCTGTTGGTCCGACAACAGACCAGACAGATCTGTGTGCTCCATACCAGGTTGTGGCAGTATCTGTCAAAATTAAAATAAACTGTCATTTGAACCTGTAGTTGTAGTATTTTATTGAACATGTTCAAGAGTTAGCATTAAGTGAAATTTTTGTAATGCCACATTACACCTTTAACCAACAATCTGCTTCTACATACATACTATGGTTCAATAAAACACTTACAGTTTATATTTCCTTACCTGTTGTTGTAAGGTACGTAGCTGTTGCTTTTGTTGCAACACCTGGTTTAGTTGCTGGGGAGTTGTTGGCACCATGCCAGGATCTAACTGTGTCAACTGCACCATTACATGAGGTGCCAACAATGAGGTTGGTTGCAGACTGTTCTTCAATATGGAGTGTGGCGATAGCGGCGGCTGCTGCTGCGACTGCTGCTGCTGCTGCTGCTGCTGTGACTGCTGCTGTTGCTGCTGCTGCGACTGCTGCTGTGACTGCTGCTGCTGCTGCTGCTGCTGCTGCGACTGCTGCTGCTCCTGCTGCTGCTCATGCAGTGCTTGTTCAGCCTGACAACATTTCAGAATTGTTCGATACATGTAAAATTGTGTCTTAACAGATGGAATACTTCTTCACAAACTCAAATGAGAATGTAGAACATAAAATTTGGCCCACATGCCACTTATGTTTATGCAACTGAACAAATAAATTTTAATACCTATAAAAATACACAGTCTGGAACATGGATGTTAGCAGCAACTGAGTACTTTTGCTTGATAAAAAACAGCCAACCAGTTGCCAGAAGTTTAAATAAACAAACTTGACTTAGGTTTCGAGACTACGAGTATCATCTTCTGAAGCATATGCCATGATCTAAAAAATTATAACAAAGATAAATAATAATTTTTAGCTAACAATTATGGTGTAAAGTAACAAATCCCCAATTGGAAAACGAAATCGCCACCTATACTGGTTACATTAAAACATGATCATGAGCTAACTAACTCAAGGCACATGCAGTAACTGTAATTACAATGTCCACTGGAACTTAAAAACTGAGAAAGATATTGCTATCAATCAAGGGTAAATGCCTAACTAAACCCATGTCACCTATTTACAGCACTTACGTAAACTACCATACAGTGTGCCACATACTGCAAACTGATGCTATAATGAAAACCTCAATTAGGTAAAATCTATCTTTCTCTACATCAACATACTGCCACAACAACAAAAATACTCTTCATTACTACCTGTATAAAACAGTGTATCAGTACTGTAGAAGTAACAAGAAATTAAAATGAAAATCAAATAAGTATCTGTCTTAAATGTACTAGTTACTAAATTCTTATATAACACAGAGGTATTTAAAAAAATCTGTAGTACTGCAAGATATAAATCATTACATTAGTTGTTTTTCTCATCAGTGATGTCTTCATATTTTCTGTTAGTATCACATGAGGGCTTTACTCTTTGATACTCTAGTTGACCAAATGAGGGCATTGCTATATACTTTCTGTAATGTCTTCTTCACCACTGCATTGCTACATATTTTTTGTAAAGTTGCATTCAGAGGTTTAATTTCTTCTATAATTTCTATACCTGGTGGCATGTAACATTGTTCCATGTAATACATATTTATAGCACCCATTTATCATGGAAAAATGTAGCAGCTTGTGCATTTAAGACTATTTAGCACTGTTTTGAGCTCTGTTTTACTTCCCTGTTACTATTGCAGTACTGTTACTGCCGTTTTATATTGGTAGCACCATATATTATTTTTTGGTTATTACAACAGTATGTCAATGAAGAGTAAGAGAAACTTTATATAACTGAGCTTTGCATTACACCATCAGCTCTCAACATGTGGTGCACTCTGTGGTAGTTTACGTAAGTGCTGTAGATAGATGATACAGGATTAGTTAAGACATTTGCCTCCATTCAATATCCATACCTATCTCACTTTTACAGTGGCAATGGACATTTCATTGTTAGTTACTGCGTGTAACGTGGCTGGTTCGTTTGTGGTAACGTGTTTTAATGTAACAAATGTCAGTAATTATTTCATTTTCCAATTGGAAATTTGTCACATACACCACAATTGCTAGTCAGAAACTGTTGTTTTCTTTGTTACAATTCTTTAGGTAACAGTGCATATATCTGAAGAGATTGCTAAAAGTGGTATCAAAACATAGGTCAAGTTTAAATAAGTAAACTTCTGGAACTATTTGCCTTTTTATTTTATCAACTGATCCACAAAAAATACATTATTGCTAAAAGAAGTTACTTTCATATACTGTGCCAGATCGCTATAAATAATTTGTGTGTGTGGGGGGGGGGGGGGGCAAAAAAAACACTAGTGGGCGCACACATCGCGATGTATTTAATGAAGAGCGTAATTTTCTCCAAAGCTGTAGCAATTACTGTAGAAAATGCCTGTGATTGTAGCTGCAGAACTTGTCAATGATAACAGTGATACAGCCTACTATCAACATCAGCCATTCATATGGCGTGACAACAAATGCTACGCGCAAAAACTACCTAACAGAGAGCCCAGGCACATTAAGGGTTTTTCTGCTTCCTTGTGTGACTTGTTTCCAACAAATGGAGAAACAACTATATTACTGCACCCATTATGACCACACCAGTTTGTTTAGGGACATGCTGAAATGTACTGTTACAGAGTTTTATTGAATGAATATTGGGCTATACCATACTGACAGCCACTACAACGTCAACAAGTAATAGTGACACCCTCCATTACTTCAGGAATGGGATCAACAACCATTTAATTTTTGGTTTTCAGCACACAGTGTTTAACCCCTTATACACTAGAATAATGCAGACATGTCACTCCATAATGGCTAGCAGTAGCAGTCTTAGTAGTAGTAGTAGTAGTAGTAGTAGTAGTAGTAAAGATCATTGTTCACGAGGCAACTTACTGCAGGGACTAAGTAAGACACTGAGCAAGTATTCTATATATTGTTCAACAGCAATAACAAAGAATTTCTGTATAATAATTATCATCATTAGGATCATTCTAAAGGGGGAAAAAAGGAACTACTCTTGTAGAACTGCCTAGGAAATATAACAATATAGAGACACAGATGTTTAAACATACCACATACAAACAAATAATCCATGGCATCAAATAATCCGTGTACCCTAATTTTAGAGGGAGAAAATCACTTTAATTTGTGCTTTATTTACAAAAACATTATTCTGACATAATGATTCCATTCATCATAACCACCAGAAGAGTACTGTCATCACTATCTTCCCACAAATCACTGTCCTTGGCCCCATCCAATGAATTTGTGATACCATATTTTCAAAGGATTTTTTTTTTTTCACCAGTGGTTGCAGAATGGAGTCCAATGATCATTTCAACCACTCACAAATACGGGACAAATCTGGCTGCCTCATTTTCCACTTGCAGGACAGATGTAAGGCCTCCATGGATAACGATCAAGTCAGTTTCTTCTTTTTGTAACTTGCCTCACACTTCCTCAGTTGCATGTCATGGAAGCTGTCCAGGACCAATATGTTATGTATCTTCAGTAATGCACCAGGGCAATGCGTCAAACGTGTCACCCAGTCAGCCATAATGTAACTGTCCGTCCATCCTTTCAGATTCACTCTCACCAATATGCCTTTCACTGGTGCTTTTAGGATACTTTTGTTTTAAATATCATTTAAGGTGGTAGATTGTGTCCGTTGCCAGTTACACTCAATGCCACTATACACCTTTGCTCCTAATTTCTGCCAAGTGTTCACAGTGTTGTCAAGTGGCATTTCAAAATAGTGTTTACAGCGCAAATTTACCATGTAGCGATGAAAACTCACTTTTTTTTCCTCGTAATCACATGGAAGCTGTTGAGTGATGAGGTTTTTCCTCCGGAAGTCTATTCCATTTTGACTCAAAAATGGTGACAGCCAGTCCCCCAGCATTTGTCAAAGTCACATTTTGTTGGTTTTTTTGTCAATTGCTCACATCGTACTTTCTTCCCACTGCAGATTTTCAATGTTGTCTGCTTCTCTAATAATTTTAAATTTTTCTTTAGCTGTGTACATGTGATAACAATAACTTGTAGCCATAGTTAACACTTAGTTAACACTTCACTTCAAACGGGCTACTGACATGTCACACACTAAGGCCACAACAAAGTTATAATGGGCTCTATTGTTGAGCAGAGTAGTACCAACCTTATTACTATTAATCCACACACACAGTTTTACATCCTTAAATTCGGGGAAAAATAAGCATGGGAAGAAATGAAGACTAACTGAGAAATGTATACAGACAGGACTGATCAAAAAATGTTCTAGATACTCAGGTAGGTGCATTACCAGTTATATACCTAAAAATCTATCCAATGTTATGAGAAACTTCTTGGAAATTATTTAGTGAAAACAGTATCTTCCTCTAAAAATGTCTTCTCTCTATGGAGGATGGCTATCATTGTGGTTCGTCTGTTTTTTGACTTGGCAGATCTGAACAATTGTACAGAAGTACATCCAAACCACTCAAGAGTCTGTAGCCAAAATGTCCGCGTCTTCTACTTATTGACCTTTACCCTACAACAGTTTCCTCAATTCTCGGTCTTAGACTATTGTATCTTTCTCCTCTGACGATACAGCAGCAATATCCTAGTATTCTGGTTTTGATCATATTCCCAATTCCTTATCCTCACCTTATAATGTTTCAGTGGTAATTATGCCCACAATATTTTCCACTCATTGCTAAAACCACATTCTGAATGGTTTATTTTGACACTGTTGTCTTACTAATTGTCCATGGCTGTATTCCATACTAGAGTACTCTGACTACATCACATTTAATGATTTGGAATCTTAGTTGCAAGTTCAAATACCAGTGGAAAAAAAAAAAAAAAAAAAAAAAAAAACACACACACACACACACACACACACACACACACACACACACACACACACACACACACACACACCTGATCTTAAGAAGCCAACTCTAGCTTTTTCAATTTTTCTATTAATGCATGGCCCAGACTGAGTTTATCACTGACCCAAGGACTACTAGATTTGTGTTTCGATAACTTTTCAATGGACATGCTATTAACAGTGACATCTGATGAGATCTTTGAAGTTCGGATAATAATCATGGATTTAGTTGTGCCGAAATTCGTTTTGAGGCCCAAAGCATTGCTGACTAATTTCTTTAAGTAGTGTCTGCACTTTTTTATATTTTCTACAAATACTAGTGTGCCATCAGCATAGCATTAGTTGATCACTTTACAACAGTCCTTTATAACTATTTCTGCATCTGATATATACTTTGAACAATAACTAAACAGGAATAGGAACAGAACACAACCTTTTCTTACTTCTCGTAACATGTTAATATGATTCTCCATTGCGGCTGGTAATAGTGGTCTGCTGCCACTCTTTTAAGTTTTTAATTATTCTAATAGCCTGCCCGGCAATTTTACCTTCTTTCAATATGTTCACCTATTTATCATGTCACGCTTTGTCAAAGGCCTTTTCATAATCAATTAACCCCAACACCTACATCTTGCTTCATATCTAGGCATTTTTGTAAAAAAAATATAATAATAATAATAATAATAATAATTTATTATTATTATTATTAATCATAATCACGACAAATAACGCTTTTCTCGTACCCATAACATTTTGGAAAACAAACTGATTTTCACACTTATTACATTCTAAGTTTTTTTTTTTTTTTGTATATCCGACTGTACGATTTCCACAAAAAATGTTCAAAATGTGGGACATTAAGCTTATTACTTATGTTCAGAATATTTTTTAGGATAAACATTTTTGGTATCATTACAAAAACACATTTTAGACAATCCATTGTAAAGTGTCCTGTTCCACATTACACTGTTGTAGGTAATTTTCTATCAGTTTTGGGGGTTTCACTGGCATGTTATCTGGACCACGTGACTTCCCCACTTTTGTACATTTTAGTGCATATTCAACTTCAGTTTCAGGGTTGCCACAAGTTTCCATAAGTGAAATTTCCTGATATATCCCTGATTTCCAGAAAAGTTTTAGCATTTTTCCCTGACAAATTCTGAAATCTCAGGGGAACTTAAGACGTAAGTTCACAATCTGTCTTTACCCTTAGGGTACAAGAAGCAATAGTGCAAACGAGGAAATATCTAAGGAACATTTGCAAGTAGTTGGTGTTCCGTGATGTGAGCAAAAATCTTAAATATTAACATCAACATCGTTTGTAATGAACTGTTTTTAGATGGAGAAAGTAAGCCAAATGGTGTACGAGTTTCATTAAGACCAGTGAAAACGAAGCAAGTTTGGTGACAAAAATATGCATTTCTCAAAAGTAAGTAGGCCTCTTGGTAGGTGTATAAGACGGAGAAATTGTGTAAATCAACACTGAAGATGACTGCCAATAAAATTTAGGCTCTACTATGTTCGTTTTTGTCAGTTATTATCTGCTGTTTTATATCTATTGCGCAATTTTTCTTTCGAGAAATATATGAATACACAGCATACAAACCACCAGTGACTAACAATTTTCCTCTTCTTACTGTCTATACTTTCTGACATATAAACTACTTTTTGAAGTGCTAAAATGTACTAGAACAAATAAAAGTCTATAAAACGCCACACTGTACAATGTACTTGCAGTGGGCGGTCACAATTCCTGGAATCCATCACCCGTGGGCCCATGGCCTCTAGCCTGCTGCTGAAGAGCACCACAGTCCTGGGTCTATGGGGAAACCATGAAAATCCGTTGCATTATACCACACACAAGCAGACCCAACCTGTGGGCAGATTGGTAAGACTAGATCCGACGGGCAGGGGCTGCATGTTAGTGGGAACTGACTGTCTACAGATCAACAGGCCCAGGCCCAATCCATTACAGATACCAGCAGAAACAGCCTCCAGTTTTGGCCTGTTGCAGAATTCACTAGTGTGGCCATCTATTCACAAGCACAGGCAGCATGTTGATGAAATGAGACCACAGTGACCAATCCATGTAACATAACTTGTTTAAATAATCAGAGAATCAATAACAATGAGGATCGGTAGCAACTCTTCATAAAGATGATTGCCGAGCCGCAGATAGACACGTAGAAAAGAATCGCACTCTCACAACTAAATTTTCAGCCATAGCTTTTGTCAGAAAATGAGAGCACACACCTTAACAGTCAGACAACCCAGGCACACATAACCACCATCTCGGGCTGCTGCATCTACATTCTCTTATAATCATACCCAAACAAACCACTCCTGATGCTTCCCTGCCTCTCGTCGGCAGCTGCTGTGTACCAGACAAAAAGTGGTGCCAGCACTGACTGCAAGCTTCTTTTTCGATTGTCTTTTCTTTCCGTAATTCTGCATTAATTCATTCAACTGAATTTTCTTTCTCAGTTATTAAATCTTCACCACAACACCAAGCACAGAATTAAATCAGAAACTACCCAGGTTTTTACTATCAGCCAACATTCACCCAGTTTCATTTCTGAAGTCATTCCTTGTCAGATTCTAAAGATACGATTTGTGATAAGGCACTTAACAGCAACAATGCACAGTGGGGTATGTTACAGCTAGCAGAATTCAGTGATTTTGAAACTGCATTTAAGTTTAGACACTGGCATAGGAAGCTCATAAGAAACTGAGATTAGAACTTTTAGGATCAAAACCTTGTAACATCAGTTCATGAAATGGATTTAGAGATTTGGTAGACTGGCATCTGAACAAAGCAAAATATCTAGATGTTACCATTAGCCGATTACAAAGACGTAGAAAGGATGGGTAAAAGTGGACGACTTATTGGAATACCTAGATCAGGTGCATATCATGGAAAGGCAAGCAAAAAGATGGCACACAGACAACAACAACAACAACAACAACAACAACAACAACAACAGTAATGTTAACAGAGAATCTTGCCCCACTAGAGTGTATGCTACAAATGAAGGAAACAGGGTAGGCAACTGTCATTATTATAAACTTTCAGGGAATAGATACAGAAATGGGAACAATAACAGAAATCATCACAATAACACATTTAATAGTTTTTGGACATCCATCCTACTGCATGGATGATTGACTTCAGCTGAGGATACATATGAGAAAAAGTACCACCACAGTTGTATCTTGATCATGACTGTCTCACACCCCTAGTTTCAGCGGCACATTATCACCATCCTCAGGCCCCACTACTGCGGAAAAAGTATTAGATTTCCTTGGCCCATTTGTTGTGGAATCCTCATTACCAGTACATGTGGGATAGCTTTCCTCAGGAGTCTCTACTCAGCACCATGTCCTCCCCAATGGCATTGGAGACAACACAGAGTCAAGTAGAGACTCCTGTGGAAAGCTACCCCACATGTACTGGCGGTAATGTGTTGCCGAAACTAGTCATGTGAGACAAAGTCATTTTCAAGATAAAGCTGTTCCGACACTTTTTCTCATACATTTTAACAGTATTGCAACCACAGAGAAGAAAAACTAATACGCTTCCTGGGGGAGGCACCATCATCTGGAGCAATACAAAATTAACAACAACAAAATTTCTTCTAGCTTAATTAGGTATGATTCCAACCAAGTTTAACAGGGTGTCTTATTACATGAAGATAACAAACAAATGAAAGAATATATGGAAACTGAAATTAATGTGCACTGTGAGTAATTTAACTGTTTAAGTTATTTTAGATTTGAGTAGTGATATAAGTGGTAGATTACTACCTCTTACAGTGAAATAATTTGTTGGGTGCCTTCCCTTGGTTACCAGCTATAGGAATACTTAAAACACGGGTAAGAGTTATGACAGGCAAACCAGTACACACGCACAGTTGTCTTAAGTTTACATTAAACCTATGATTTTAGGAATACACTGGTTGCTGGACAATAAAATATCATTAAACTTCCAAAATGGGGCACTGACATTAACATATGGACAACAAGTGGACTTGGCTGTCATACTTTTGAGCAATGCAAGATGGCCAGATTAGGATTCGCTTTAATGAAGGAAGCCGTGCCAGAACAGGATGACAGGAACCAATCTGACACAGATATGGAACAACTGAATGGAACAGACGTAACTGACAACATAAACTAATCAAAGTATTTTCAACAAGCCCAGACTTTATTAAAGACTTATTTTGTAGGTTTAAGATTAAGCCACAGAATCCATTTTATGTTACACACTACCCCATACTAGTATCAATGAAGCCATTAGTACAAAAAGAAATAGAACATTACAACGGATCATAATAGATTACAATAATACCTTAATAGTTTTTCAAAAACCTGATGGCAATGCACTTATAGTGTTGGATGCATGAACTGTAAATAAATTAACAGGACCAGAAACGAAGAGGCCCTCTGTAATAGACAAACTGCTTTAGAAATATGAAAGAGTGAAGTATATCAGCACAATGGACCTGGCTGTTGGTTACTGGCAGACTGCCTTCCGCGAAGACACGGAAGTATACAGCATTCCTGTTTGAAAGGGTTCATATCAGTTCCAAGTGTTACCATTCAGTCTAAACATACTAGTCTCCATTTTTGTAAGTGGTATTGTGTGTCGACCATATATTAGTACTATCCACAACATGGAAGGAACACCTATAAACAATGGGTGAATTTTTCATGAGATTAGGTTCCTGAGGTGTCACCATTAAGTCCTCAACATCACAATTTGGGAGAAACAATGTTAAGTTCTTGGGTCTTGTTATTTTAAAGTTTGGTTTAATGGACTGGTGTATCCAAAAGTAATGATTGGGTGTAAGTTGAGGTGTACATGGAGACACTTGAGAGAGAGGCTGTCTGCTGGATTGAAAATGTTTGAACCTGTCATTCTTGTGGGAAAAATACTGAAGATGTGAATGGTGGTGTGCTGCATAAAAGTAAATAGTAATATAATAGAGGGAAACATTCCACCTGTGAAAAAATATAAATATAAAAACAAAGATGCTGTGACTTACCAAACGAGATAGCACTGGTAGATAGACATAATAACACACACACACACACACACACACACACACACACACACACACACACACACGTAAGTTTCAGGCTTTCGCAACCCACGGTTGCTTCATCAGGAAAGAGTGAAGGAAAGGGAAAGATGTGGGTTTTAAGGGATAGGGTAAGGAGTCATTCCAGTCACGGGAGGAGAAATACTTACTTTGAGAGTGGGGGGGGGGGACAGGTAATATGTGTGCTATATATTTTAAAATTGTAGACTTAGAGAAAGCTTTTGACAATGTTGATTGGAATACTCTCTTTCAAATTCTGAAGGTAGCAGGGGTAAAATACAGGGAGCGAAAGGCTATTTACAATTTGTACAGAAACCAGATGGCAGTTATAAGAGTCGAGGTACATGAAAGGGAAGCAGTGGTTGGGAAGGGAGTGAGACAGGGTTGTCTCTCCCCGATGTTATTCAATCTGTATATTGAGCAAGCAGTGAAGGAAACAAAAGAAAAATTCGGAGTAGGTATTAAAATCCATGGAGAGGAAATAAAAATGTTGAGGTTCGCCGATGACATCGTAATTCTGTCAGAGACAGCAAAGGACTTTGAAGAGCATGTAGATGTAGATGAACGGAATGGATAGTGTCTTGAAAGGAGGATATAAGATGAACATCAACAAAAGTAAAACGGGGATAATGGAATGTAGTCGACTTAATTCAGGTGTTGCTGACGGAATTAGATTAGGAAATGAAACACTTAAAGTAGTAGAGTAGTTTTGCTATTTGGGGAGCAAAATAACTGATGATGGTCGAAGTAGAGACGATATAAAATGTAGACTGGCAATGGCAAGGAAAGTGTTTCTGATGAAGAGAAATTTGTTAACATCGAATATAGATTTAAGTGTCAGGAAGTCATTTCTGAAAGTATTTGTATGGAGTGTAGCCATGTATGGAAGTGAAACATGGATGATAAATAGTTTGGACAAGAAGAGAATAGAAGCATTCGAAATTTGGTGCTACAGAAGAATGCTGAAGATTAGATGGGTAGATCACATAACTAATGAGGTGGTATTGAATAGGACTGGGGAGAAGAGGAGTTTGTGGCACAACTTTGACTAGAAGAAGGAATCGGTTGGTAGCACACGTTCTGAGGCATCAAGGGAACACAAATTTAGCATTGGAGGGCAGCGTGGAGGGTAAAAATCGTAGAGGGAGACCAAGAGATTCAGAAGGATGTAGGTTGCAGTAGGTACTGGGAGATGAAGCTTGCATTAGATAGAGTAGCATGGAGAGCTGCATGAAACCAGTCTCAGGACTGAAGACCACAACAACAATATTTTAGCACAGTAGTTGTATATTACGAGTACATGCCTTGTGGTATAATGTAGTCTAATGAGACCAAACAGATCCAATGATTAAAACAAAGCCACATCAGATCCGAGATTCTTGTTTAATAACATTGTGAAGATTGTGGTGCTATTACTAGAGTCATTAAAGCACAAACCTCAAGAATCATGCCATATCTTACAAAATCTTAATTTTTCTTTACTGTGTATCCTGGGAGTACTTGAAATGAGAATCAACTCCCAGAAAACATGAATTCAGTAACTTAACATTTAATCTTTTAAAGTCATTGGACTGATTTTATCAAACTGTGGGAAAATAAATTTTAACGACTGTTTGTGTATATACACCCCATAGGAGTTCTTTTGAAAACTGTAGCATTGATTATGGTCATTTTTTTGGTCCACATTATAAGGTGCTGAGAGGCAGAATGTGGCATGGGCCTGCTGATATCCGAACCTTTGAACACGGTACACTCTTCTGTCAACATTACTGTGACATTGTACTTCTTTTCAGCAGTGCATTCCACTGCGATTCTTTTTATGGATGGCAACATGCAACTACATCGATTGGAACATGTTGAGGAGCTCTTTAAGTGAGAAGATATTTAGCAAATGTAATGGCATGCCTGTTCCCAACTTAAATCTCATCTAGCACATGTGGGATGCATTGTGGAGAAATACCGCAGCACATCCACATGCACTAACAGTCACCCAGTAGTTGTCAACCGCACTGATTGAGGAAGGGAATGCTCTCCACAATAACTCTTTACGACTTTGTGGTCAACATGGGAACATATTGCACACTATGCAATGACATTTGTGCTAATCACACTCAAAACTAAGAACCATGTCCTCCCTTTTGTATTGTCTAGCAAACCATCTTGAATCATACTGATTTCAGTGTAATTATTGTCTTTAATTTAAAGTGTCATTTCTGTTTGTCTCATTGTGTACTTCTTTTAGTTACATTCTGTACAATACTGTAGCAGCTTTCTGTATGTATAGGCCAAACTTCATTGAATTATGTTACTTTGCAGTGACCCATCATGGAAAAATTTTCTTAAGTCATACCTCTCTCTCTCTCTCTCTCTCTCTCTCTCTCTCTCTCTCTCTCTCTCCCCCCCCCCCCCCCATACTACTGTGATTACTAATACTGCATGCAGCTGTCTGTAGAAATGACTTTCCACTAGAACCATAGGGCTGTAATATTATGGGAATGAATCTACTGCAGCCAATATAAGAGAAGACTCCAAAGAACACAAATACAAGAGAAACGATCACAGACCAATACTCTGGAAATTAAAACAGATGAATGGTAACTTTCTGCAGTATGGTAGTTAAGTGGTCTTTTAGTCAGGTGTAACTTTTCACAAACAGCAAAAAATCACATCTCGTGGAATCGAGTTTATTTCATTGCAGGAAACGCCTGATGAAAACATCGAGTAAGTACATCAAAGTACTGTGTTGGGAAGACGCAGACTACCAGCAGTAACCTGATTCCACAAGGTGAAACCAAATCGCCGTGAAAGTCTAAGAAATCGCAACAGCAAATATGACTTACAAAATAACTTGTGCGTTTACGCAAAAAGCAAATGAACAATTTTATATTACATACCGTAGTTTGAAGTTGGTGACTGAAGTTCATATTATGGAAATGAACATGTTTTTGTTGGGTGGTTGTCTGTGGCTGATGTTGGACTTGCTGCTGCTGCTGCAACTGTTGTGTCTGCAGCTGCTGCTGCTGCAGTTGTTGCTGTTGCTGCTGCTGCAGCTGCAGCTGTTGCTGCTGCTGCTGCTGCTGCAGTTGTTGCTGCAGTTGTTGCTGTTGCTGTTGCTGCTGCAGTTGTTGCTGTTGCTGTTGCTGCTGCTGTATCTGCGGAGGTGGTGGTGGTGGAGGCTGCTGCTGCTGCTGCTGCTGCTGTTTTTGTTGTTGTTGCTGCTGCTGCATCATCTGCTGTTGCTGCTGGTGATGCTGCATAGCTGCTTGGTATGCCTGTTGCTGCTGCTTACGGAGGTTCTTCACTTCCTTCTTTGAGACAGGTTTTGCTTTAGGCCGGTCACTTATGGCTGTGGACTGAAGTAGGCAAAATTTTAAATGTAATTACTCCTTTTGAATTAATGTAAAAGAATACTGAAGCTGTATTTCAGTCTGAAGCTACAACTAAATACTGTAGCTATACAATGTTCAGATATTAACTATATTTCTTAACCTCCACATGAAAGCCAAGTAAGAGACTTTACTTTCACTATATTACCAGTATATAAAAATAAGGGATTATTATTATTATTATTATTATTATTATTAGTTGATCAAACTAAATATGGTATGAACATAAAAAAAGCAGAAATACACATGAACAAATTTCACCATTGTAAGGTCAACATAGCAATGTGTGACTATAATGTCCACACTAGTTACACCACATCAATAGTGTTTTTATTACATTACACTCACTATACCAACATGCAGCAAGAAGTCATACAAATAAATGAATTTCAGAGAAGCACTTGGGATAAGTTACACCTAGGTGTCACGCAACCAGTCAAAATATACAAGAAATGATACACACTTCCTTTCGTTTGCAGCTTTTTACTGACACTGGTGGTTTTCCAGAGTAGCAGTGTAGCTCACACCAGACGTTGTATTACAATGATGTGACAGGTCATAAGATACCCCTTAATACCATGTCGAATCACCTCTTGCCCAGCATAGTGCAACATGTCGACATGGTGTGCACTCAGAAAATCATTGTAAGTCCATTGTAGAAATGCAGCCATCCATAATTGTGAAAGTGGTGCCTGTGTAGGATTTGTGCATGAACTGACCTCTCAATTAAGTCCCAAAAATGTTCGACAGGATGTCAAATAATCTGGGAGGCAAAATCATTCACTCCAATTGCCCAGAATGTGCTTCAAACCAGTCATGAACAACATGACATGGTGCATCGTCATCTACAAAAATTCAACCACTGTTAGCGAACATTAAGTCCACGGTCTCCAAGTAGCTGAACATAACCATATCTAGTGAATTAACCATTTACAGTCAATAATTCGTTCAGCCTATTGCACATAAACACAGATCACACAACATTATGGGGCCACAACCAGCTTGCACAGTGCCTTTCTGACAACTTGGGTCCATGGATTAGTGGGGTGTGCACCACAGACTAACCCTCGCATCAGCTCTTCTGACTGAAATTGGGACTGACGTAAGCAGGCCATTGTTTTCCAGTCATCTAGGGTCCAACCAAAATGGCCTTGTGCCCAGCAGAGGCACAGCAGAGGCACAGCAGGCAATGCTGTGCAGTTAGCAAAGCCACTCTCGACTGCCGTCTGCTGCCATAGCTCATTAGTGTCAAATTTCACTATGCTGCACTATGGATACATCTATTGTACATCCCACAATGGTTGCTGCTGTTATTTTATGCAGGGCTGCTTGTCTGCTAGCATTGCCAATTCTACGTAAACAACGTTTATCTCAGTTGTTAAGTGATGAACTTTGGCCACCGAGTTGTCCGTTTATGTATTTTCACTCGTGACGTGTGGTTTTAGAGATCATGAGTACATAACAGTTCACAGTCTGTTCCCTGGCACACACTGGTGAGTCGTCATAGAAACAGTATTATTTAAATGACTGCAAACGTGTGCTCAGCCTCTTCTGTAGCCTGCATTACTGCATTATTGCTGCATAGCCAATATGTTCAGTGCTACACACAACCTGTACATCACAGTTACGTATTGCTCCACAAAGTACTGTGTTCCATAAATTGTGTTTATTCTTGCTATTGCAAACTTGGCATGGAGTCAGTGCTAAGTCACCCAACAACAGTCTCAATGAAAGAAATAGTCCAATATATCACTGCACAGCAGCAAGCTTTCACCACACATTAATATCAATTGTGCTAACTTGCGCCTTCGCAAGAACCGGCCAGCTTATTTGTTGTAATGTGATGTGGAAGCTTCTCTCAACCTATTACTGCAACAGAACACGTCACGGCAACTTGTGTAGAGTGATACCATTGTCAGAAATGCCGAAACTAGTCTTACAAAGCCTAGACTGCAGAATTCCACAGGTTGACCCATTATCGTAAATTTGTCACTAGCACCTATCACAAATCCTACATTGATCAGATGGTGCATGATGCTATTATTCGTCTGGTACCAGGTAGGGAAATCCACGAAAAAGCACTTCAACCTAACAATCCATGCATACCGATGTGCTTGATATAGTACAGTCCTTCGAAGTGTCACAGGCTGCAAGTGATCAGTTTGCTGCATGCGAGGGAAGGTATCTGACGTTTCTTAGTCAATCCCTGTCAAGCACACTGCAAGTGTTCAGGATGATGGGGAACCCATTACAGCAGTACAATCTATGACTCAGCATCACATGGGACAGTGTAGGTTATGGCCACAGCAATAACTGGCTGTGTCACAACAGTGTCCACATGTCCCCACTTGTATCTTGCCTGTACTGCTTCATCCAACAGCAGCATCTGCGGGCCATAAGCCTTGGGCTGTTTACAAGTGCTGAAAGAAAGGCCACATTGCATCAGTGTGTAACTCCTCTTCAAACATGGCAGACACAGAAGCACCAATGGACACACTGTCTCTTTACAATGACAGTCTCCCGAAACAAATTGCTTACTGGCACGCGGGCGCGTTTTTTTGTTTTAAACCACTAAAAATTCAAGTGGACACAGGAGCTGCAGCGACTTTAGTAAACCCACCAACACACATGATCTTGGGCTCAAACTCCCCCCCCCCCCCCCCCCCACACACTTTCACGGAAGTTTGTTAGCTACAACAAACAACAACATTCTGATCCTAGGTCAGTTCTCCGCTCCTTTCTCCTCAACATCTGTTGTTCACCCTCTCGCCTTCCTTGTTCTGGATCATTCCCATTCAACTGCCGACAGGGTCCATTTAGTGTCAGATCAAGTTCCATATTAGCTACTGGAGTCCCTCTGCTCAGAGTTTTTGTCTCAGTTTTTCTCTGGGCTTCATTGCACTACTAGTTTTGAGGCCCACATTACCATGAGAGTGTCCACCCAGCCTCATGTTGTGCAACCATTCAAGGACAAATTAGACTGTTTGACAGCACTTGATGTCATTCACCCAAAGCTTTGCCTCCAGGGTGACAGAGTCACGATTGATGCATAGTCTGTGACAGGTACAAAGGTTGCCCAGAAAGTAATGCACCGCATTTTTTTCTTTCAACAAATCTTTATTTAACATAATGAGAATTACACACACAAAAGAATGGTGTTTAATCTACACAACCTATTTTTCCACATAATCTACATCCCATTCTACTGCCTTCCTCCAGCACAAAACAATGGCGTGTATGCCCTGTCGGTACCAATCATTGTCCCGGTGGTAGAGCCAGTGTGTCACTGTTTGAATCACCTCCGCCTCATCCCCAAAATAACCAAGTGGAAGTCTGAGTTGGCTAGGTCAGGAGTGTCGGCCTGGGATTGTCTCCCCAACCACTAACATCGTGGAGCTCCGCCGAACTGCCTTCTGATGACCTTACCCTCCTTGCCTAGCAACCAACTGTATTTCCATCAACAGCAGATGCTCCATAGACTTTGCACAAGCATTTGTGAATATTACCTACAGTTTCTTTCTCTGCAAAGAAATCCAATGATGGGACGTTGCTTGTAACATACATCGCCTACAGGACGCCATTTTGAAACTGCCTTGCAACTACGCTATCTGTCTGAATTGACGGAAACACACACACACACAGAGAGAGAGAGAGAGAGAGAGAGAGAGAGAGAGAGAGGAGACTGCAAATAACACATACCTAACGTGTCTCATTCACAGGACTGTTTTTGGCTGAGGGGAAAAAAAATAAAAATAATGTAATTACTTTCTGGGCAACCTCTTACACACCCATTGCCCCATCCTGACAAGTTGCTAGCAAAATTATCAGGCAGTCACTACTTTTCCAAGATTGATTTGTCAGAAGCACACCTCCAGCCCCCACTGGATGAGACCAATAGGCCCTTTCAGATTGTGAATCCAACCTTTGGGCTATACCAATATCAGCACTTGCCTTTTTGTGTCACTAGCGCATCCACAATTTTCCAGCATGTTTTTAACTCACTGATAGTGATACAGTTTTCTCAAAACAAAAGTGATGTAAATGGTAGATTAGGTTATATTCTGATAGATTTACACATCCTAACAAGTGTGTTAGGTAAATGTGTTGTAAAATATGTGGAGTTCCAGTTAGTTTACATGAAGACAGTGAGGTATCAAATGGAATAGCCAGGAAACTTATCAATTGTACTAGTTCTAAATATACTCGCTTTTGAAAGTCTGATAAGTGTAAAGATAATTATTTTGAAGTAAATGTAAGGTGGTTTTATGGATTGAAAGTTATTGGCAAAGGACACACTGCAGCAGAAACAATGTGTGCCGTGATTAATATGCCATGCCCACCTTGTAAAATCAACAAGTATGCAGGACTTATTGGAGCTGCTGTGCAATCTGCTGCATCTGAGTCAATGAAAAGTGCTGCAAAAAAAGCTGCTGAGAAATGACGGTGTGACTTACATACCAGCAGCTTTTGATGGCACTTTGGCAGAAGTGTGGCTATAGTTTTAAGAATTCTGTTGCTATGGTGACCAGTGTGGATACTGGAAGGTAACAGATTTCCAGATTTTAAAGAAACATTGTTATAAGTGTAAATCAGGGAATGGAGAGCATATCTGTGACAGAAATTATGAAGGAACAACTGGTGGTATGAAGGCCTCTGCAGCTATTTAGTCGATCTGTGAATGAAAGGGAATGTGTTGCATCAAGTTCTTAGGTGATGGGAGACTCAAGCATGTACCAGAGTAGTAGCCACTCAGCCTTATGGTGAGAAGATTATCACAAAACTGGAATGTGTTGGTCATGTCCAGAAGACGATGTGCATCAGGTTGAGTACGTTGAAACAAAGTTTGAGAAACAATAAACTTTCTGATGATAAAACCATAAGAGGCAGGCTGACAGACAAAACGATTGATGAATGATTGATGGGATGATGATGATGATGAGTCCCATACTTCTTTACAGAGCATAGGGGAGCGACACGGGAGACCCGCGCTGCCATACTAGGCATGGTCCTAGTAGAGGTGGTTTGCCATTGCCTTCCTCCGACCGTAATGGGGATGAATGTTGATGATGAAGACAACACAACAACACCCAGTCATCTCAAGGCAGGAAAAATCCCTGACCCCACCGGGAATCGAACCCGGGCCCCCATGCTCGGGAAGCGAGAACGCTACCGTGAGACCACGAGTGGCGGACTTTGCCATTAGAAATAATACTGTGGATTTGTTGAAAATCAAGTGGGCAGTAAAGCTACCTTCTTCCACAGTCTGTTAACTAATGAAAAACCAGTACACCACCTTTGTCCTCCTGGACATGATTCATGGCGCTATTACCACAATGCCCAGTACTCAAACAGTTCATACAACTATAAACATTCCATCAGTCAGGGATATTGTAAAACCTATTTACCTAGACCTGGCAAATTTTGAATTACTGAAGAAGTGTCTGCATGGTCAGACTCAAAATCCCAATGAATCGTTCAATAATCTTATATGGACGCTCTCACCAAAAAATGTTTTTGTTGGTATGAAGATACTGAAAGGGGGGAGGGGGGTGTCAGTGATGCTGTTATTGTTTTTGATGATGCCAACATTGGTAGGGTGAAAGTGCAACAGCATATGGGAATTAATCTTGGAGCAAACTGCATCAGAGAACTTGAACGGATGGACAAGGTTTGCATTGATAAAGCAGAGAGCATGCAGCACAGTTGGCCACCTAGGAGTACAGAAAGAACAAGAAATAACTTCGAAAAAGATCAAGAGGGTGATGTACAGTATGGTGCAGGGCACTTCTAAGTGACTAAAAATAAAAGATTAAGCATATATTAAGTGTGTTACAGCCTTGGGACTTTAGAAGCCATTCCTGAAAATTTACATTTTCTGTTGCATTTTTCCCTAAATCTCAGAAACCACTGAGTAGAATATTCACAATTTTAGGGAGTAATAATATTCATGTCCTTAGTCTACTGGACTAAAAGAGGAACATAATGTTATGTATAATTAAATTTATTTAGGATAACGTACAAAAAAGTACACAAAATTTTAACAGTTTAGTTAAAAAATTGTTTTCCTAAAGCAGTGGGTGAAATGCAATTCCTGTAGTTCAATAGACTCAGAACATACAGTTTAATGTCCTGTAAAAGTTTAATGTTAGTGGTTACAGTGGTTCCCGAAATACAGGGAAGCCAAGTCACTAAATTTAGCATTGTCAGGATAGGGCGTTCCAACTCCCCTTAAGTGATCACAAGGTTTCATACGAAGCTGTACAGATCCTTGTAAGTGACAGTGCTCTGTACACAAAACTGTGTTATGCTCAGTATAGTCGGCAAGTGCTGGACAACAGCTATATCCACCTTAAATGAAGTTGTGACAATGGTAAAGTTGGCTTTTGTTAACATCCGGAAGTGCAAATATAAATACATTCAGTTTTTGAAATGTGTAATAATGGAAATGTAAAAAGAAGCTAAACTTTTTGCAAATCCTGTTGTTACTCACTGGAACAGCTTGTTTGAATCTTTAATGTATTCTCAAATTACTTCTGGGATACAGTCAGTTCCAACCCCCCCCCCCCCCTCCCCCCCCCCCCCCAATCCAGTTGCTGGATACGAGACACAGTAGCAATAGTGGTGTGAATTTTATTAAAAATTGACAGACGGTACATCATTACTCCCCTATTGCGAGGAAAACCAAATTATAAGACAGGAACACAAGTACAATAGTCCACAATACAAGGTTTTGAAACTAACCTGAACAACATCTGAGCTTGCAGAGATTGTCTGCTGCTGCTGAGGAACAGTTGATGCAGGTTGTTGCTGCGGTGGAGGCGGTGGCTGTGACTGAGGTTGTGCAGCAGGAGGTGGTGGGGGATAAGGACCAGAAGTAGCTATGAAGCCCCCATCACGACCTGTTGCTACCAGAGTCAAAGACTTCTGCTGCTGCTGCTGCTGTTGCTGCTGCTGCTGCTGCTGCTGCTGGGCTTGTTGTGGCTGTTGGCAACTACCTGCTAATGGCTGGCTGCCACCCGTATAAAATGCATTATGCACAGAGATGGTATTATTCGGCCCCTGATGGAATAGTGTCCCTGAGACACCTGATGCACAAACCATACCTGTAAGATATAAGTAATTATTATTGTGAAAAGTCAGAAAAAACTCATTTAGCTAATATAACTCAGAGTTCATCTTACATCAAAATACAACACTTTTTTCAACATATTCTGTATTGTATGCTTGTTAGATCACAATATCTAGATGAGAGCTTCAACATATGTCTATTCTTTCTCAGTGTGCTCATATATGCATGTGCTGCTCTATCAAAAATATCAAACAAACTCATGGCGCACACAACATATGAATGTATTGAATTCCACTACAATTCTTTCCAAACACTGCTAGCTTTATTTTGCAATGTAATCAATACAATGAATATTGAGTGAACAATCAGAAGAGGACATTTTAAACATCCTTCAAAACCATTTACCTCTTAATCCATTTAGCAAGATTTAAGTTTGTATTTAAGTTTGTGGTATGTCCATAAACATAGTAATACAATCAGCACTACATTACTTTTTACACAAATGGTACCTGCCCTTCCAAATAAATATTCATACTCAAATTAATGCAATTATTTAAATTTGTGTATTTTTGTAGTTTTCTGTTTCTCCGCAATGACATAATTGGTATTTTGCTAAAAACTGCTAGTATGATGATTTGTACAGACGTTGTTAAATGTAAAAAGCAATGAAGTTTCTTATCTACCCCCCCCCCCCCCTTTCTCATTCCATTTCCCCTAATGGCTGAGGTCCATTAGATCTAACACTAATGCTTCCACAAACAGAATTCCGATATTTCCAAAATGTTAACAATATCTTTAACACCATTTCTCAATGTATATCTAATTTATTAAAATGCAGCCAAGAAAAATAGGCACATTCAATTACTCCTCCCCCTTACTTTTAAACCAAATACACATGAAAACCAACATTTTCCCAGAATCAAGGCTACAAAACTGCAGAATCAATAACTGTCCCCAAAGTTCAGAGGTTGCCGAGACAGTAGACCAAATATCCTTTACTAGGGGTGACACTAATGCACTGCCTGCTGCCTAATAGTACTGGCATTAAATTGTGTATTCACATGAAACAAAATCTTGCTTATTTTATGTTTCAACCAATCTATGCATTAACCAATCACCAATACTTCAAGTATCTCAGACAAATGCATATTCTTACCTGTTAACCAAAAATTGTCATTGTCTCCACATTATTCTCAACAATAATACTAACACCTGGATTTCTATAGATTTAAAGAGAGTATAGTGTTATTTAGGCCAAGACTAGGTACCATATTTGGTGAGATGTTCAATCCGGTCTCTCCGGGTTGAGCAAATTAAACAACACAAATATGGTTATTTAAAAGAACTCAGTAGAAACAAGAGTTATGAGGTAATGATTAAATGGGCCCAAAAATTCAGGCATTTTGCCAGAGATTTCACACAAGGTACATGTGCCTATGCATCCTGTTAGTGGTTTTTTTTTGTGAAGGAAAGCATTAAACCAAATTATTGGTTAAAAGTGTAATGGATCTGGGAAATGTGTTATTTTCTACTGGATTTGTCGATACTTAATTGTGAATGTTTTGTTATATTTTTGTCAGAATTATTTTTTTAAATTGTAATTTGCCTTATTTTATGTTAATTTACTTATATTTTTGAGAGTGAAAGCATATTGATTACTATTAGATGTGACGAAGAATATCAAAGAGACTGATTACAAGTGGAAGCTTGTGTGTTGTGTAAAATGTCTTTGACGCTGGAGTCGTCTTTGACTGTAGTCAGTCGGCAGTGAACACTGTGTGTGTTGACGGTAGAACAATGTGCTAGTTGCCGTTATAAATATTTGCTAGTGAACAGGAAAAAATTAATTATGTTACTTTTTTATGTAAACTTTAAGAAGAAACCACATTCGAAGAAATGGTATTTGAAGCACCAAAACTGAGGCAAACGCATTGAACCAGGTCATTTCTGCAGCTGACAAAACTGCATTGTGGAATCATACTTCCACTAGATGACTGAAGCCAAGACTAATATCATCTTGTAAACATTTCACAGAAAAGGTACTGTCACGAAATATGCCGAATTTAAGTAAATAAACATAGTGAGCATATTTCAAAAGGTCCTACAAAGCTAATTGCTTTTAAATTTTCTTCAGAAAAGAATTTTATACAGATCAAATATCACACATCCTTGGCAACTACTGCAGAGAAACCTTCACTGTACATCAGACACACAGGCAATTACAGAACACTAACAAGAGGCAACAGGCACCAGTTTTCTTGTTCACGCCACCCTTCAGACCCCACTGATATGGGGGAAAAAAGAGGAATACTTAATAGAGCTTAAATTAATGAAAGGAACAGTACCATTTATAGTACAACAGTTATGAGGAGTAATAATTTGATGTACATAACATGGCATTTAGATGAGTGTGTTGCTGTGACAGTGAAATTTCATGTAGGTACTATGACATACCAGGAGTGCTTTTCATCATTTGAAATCTGATTGTTTTATGACCTTCAAAATTAAACTGTGTGTTTTTTGTTTGTGAAAACATTTCAGGAGATGGTGAGCTTTCCATGAAATGGATACAGTGTGGAACAGGATTTGCATATCAGCATGATTGCCAATGAACGGGAGCAGACCCAGACACAATGATGCACCATGAATTAGCTGAAAGAACTTATTGCTAAGCCAACCCTGACAAGTACTGTAATAGTAAGAAGATAAGGGTGTATAAAGTACAATGCATGCACTTGTTACACAGCTGGTGTAGCTGGAATTAGCTGCAATGAATATTTTGAAACTTTTGGTTCTATTGTGCAAGTAATATGAAGGGTTTAAACTGAATGCTAAGGCTTTTAGCAACACAGGATGACTCACCTCCAGTTACACTTTATGCAATAACACTTGGTCTAAATAATACATTTAGATTATAAATTGTTCCAGAATAGGGAGAAATTGGGAGAAAGTGAGAGCATATTACTTAAAACAGGATATGGTCTAATAAAAGCACTGATTGTTTAAGGACAGTGTCAACCACTTATCCAATTGTGATTAAACTTTGGCAAGTAGTTATGTGCATGCCCACAAAGGTTTCTGAATTAGTCACTTTACAACAGGTGGTATGTGAGCCATTTCAACAAATGTGTGTATTTCATATAGGCTAGCTTAGTGGCTATTTGTGTCTCTTCAATCTGCGAGTGTTACAAACAGTAACTTTTCAGTTAATGTGTGACATAAGCATGTTAACTGACATTCCAATTGCTGCTCTAAATTAGACAACAAATATCACATGCACTTTTTTTCCTTTTCTTAATCATCACAAAGCATTACTTTCACTGACAAATCGATTGCGCCACCTAAATCAGAAGTGACTGGTCGATCTACCCCTCAAGAAAAAGCCATCACAAGCTTCAGAAACAGATGAGAAACAGATTTGGGAACCATTAAAGTATGAATTCCTTGATCCAGATGAACACTGCTCACTGATTTTCCCCTTGTGCTAATTATAATTTTCATTCAAATGTGGTTACTGGAAAAATGAATAAAGTACATGTGTCTGGCAGTGTCCTCAAATTTAAGAATAAACACTAGGAATACATTGTGTGGATGGAAAAATGAAACTGCCAGAATTACTTTCAACATTCAATTATCAAAGTTGATATCAAGAGACAGGCCAAGTTAAACTTTCTTGGCACACATATGCAAGTAAAATTCATGTTTCCAAATGACAGCATTCACTACAACATATATTGTGTCATTCAGCGGAAAACTTCAGATTTATTTGTGTACACATCAGATTTTAAGTGTATTCAAAAGCAGTTCAATAAACAAAACTTAAACACAAACACTTTCTTTGCGGTGCACTGCAATGTACTCTTGGTACTCTCAAGTAAAGTTACATTAAATACATCGCAAACCTTGAGTTGCCAATGGCTGTGGACTGAGATCGATGTTCAGCCCAAGGGGTTGAGCCACAGGTATCACAGAAGCACTTGTAAGCCCAAGGCTGCCATCTGGCAACAGCAGCTGATTGGGACCTTTTTCTTGTAATTCTCTTTCAACCCTCTGGAAAACAAAGATGGAAAAACACCAAGTATGAGTAGCATAACAATAAAGTATGTTAAATGGTTTGAGTACTCATGGGAAATATTGAAATTCTGATCAACTTGTTCAGGAAAGCTATCAACTACAAAATAACATTCTTAAGATCACCAATGGTAAACATGCAGGAGGCTGCGTAGAGAGAATCAATGAATTGAGGTGAAGGGTACAAGGAGACATGTGCAACATGGTGGCAAATGGGACAGATAATAACCCCTCCCCTCCCCTGCACAAACATGCTGGAGAATTACTATTTCTTCAAAAAGTTTCCCAAAACTAACCAACTAAACTTCACAAAGGTCCAG
The DNA here is from genome assembly GCF_023897955.1 of Schistocerca gregaria. Taxonomy (NCBI): domain Eukaryota; kingdom Metazoa; phylum Arthropoda; class Insecta; order Orthoptera; family Acrididae; genus Schistocerca; species Schistocerca gregaria. The sequence continues at coordinate 755,873,319 of NC_064920.1, read as the reverse complement.
CCACAAGTTGCACTTTGTCAAGGTATAAAGAGAATGTTGGAAACACTTCACTGCGTCAAGTTACAGAGAATGGAAAGATACATGGTAGCCAAATCAACAGCTGTTAACTAGATACATCTTGATTCTAGTAACATACAAACTAATCTTTGTTGTAGTGATAAAATTGTATGATTTATTCACATTATGTGGGTTCCACTTTATTTACTTTCAGGAGTTTTCTTTATTGATCGACAACATTTTCGTACTGTCTGTTGAATTATTATTAACTATTTCTTCTCAAATGTGGAATCTACACTGTGGTGACAGACTAATCTGTAGCATAGGCCAAGATCTCCATTAGGTTGGAAGGTGAAAATTTGGTTGTGATTGGAAAAAGACACTTAATATGAAAACAAAATCTTGGTTGAAGTGACAGACTGATGTGTAGTGTAGCCAGAGGTCTCAGCTGGCTTGAAAGCTGATAGTTTCATTATTATTATGTTCTATTGACTCACAATGATCCTGCAGTATACAAAGCATGCCCGGAAAGTTAAGTACTGTTTCATTCTACCATCACTACAGCACTACGGTCGCAGTTTCACACATTTGCACTCTTCCTTCTGGTTCATTAGCTTTCCACTGATGCCATTACAGATGGCTTGTGTTGTATTTATATGTATCAGAGATTGTTCAACGTCTTTAATAATGTCTGAGCCAAGCAACTGAAGCAAGTTCTGTAATACAGTTTTCAAACACATCGAATGTTAAGCCAGCTGAAATTCATAGTCAACTTACGGTGCAAATGTAATGAATGATGGAATGGTGAGAAAGTGCATGACAGAATTCAATAACTGATGACCCAATGTTCATGATAAAGCACAAAGTGGGAGACCTTCTGTCATCAACGATGGTTCGGTTGAGAAAGTGAATGAGTAATTTCGTGAAAAGAGACTGTTCAGGATAAGATTGCGTTGTGATGAGTTTCCATAAATTTAAAAAACCGTTTTCAAAGAGACTGTCACAAATCACAAATTTTTACATATTATGTTCTGATTGGATTCCAAAAATGTTTCGGAAATCCACAAAACAAAGTGACTTGGCTTGTGATTTAACATTTCTTACTCAATACAGTAATGAGGGAAATAAAATGAAACTCTGGTTTGTCACGTCACTCCAGAATCGCAACAACAGTCAATGGAGCGGAGGCACTCATGACCCCCATCCCCACCCAAAAAAATCAGAAGCTTGGAACATTGCTGTCGGGAAGCGAAAAAAAAAGTACACACTGTTCTAGGGACAGGTGGGCCAGCAGTCTTGTTGAATTTCTGCCCAGAAGTTAAGCACTCAATGCGGTACAATACTCTGAAACAATGAGAAAACTTTAGTGAGCAAATCTAAACAAAAGGTCTGGAATGCTAGTCAAGACAATGTGCTGCTTCAGGACAACATGCGTTCCCAATCTGCTGGTGTCGCTCAAAACCTCACTGAACAGTACATTGGGAGCATTCCCAATTTGCTTGTGTCACTCGAAACTTCACTGAACAGTGTCTGGGGGCAGTTCGATCATCCGCCATACAGCCCAATCTGGGCTTAGTGGCCAAGGACAGTGATCACATGTGTGTGGGAGTTGTGCATGTGTGAATCTATGAGTGTGCATCTGTGTTTTCTACTTTGGAAAAAGGCATTTTGGTGGAAACAAACGTATAGCAGTCTTTTTGTGGCTGTCTGTGACTCAACTCCTTTATAAGGTGAGTAGCAATCTACACATTTTGTAATACATTCGAAATTGCCATGAACCAAATTTTTTTGGGAGGATAATTCCAAGTTCAATTAGGATTTACAGTTCTATTAATAATTCTGTTAAGTTTAAGTTCCTGCTTTCCCTGTAAATTCATTAATTATCATTACCTGACACCAATTCATGCTAAGACATGTCATGAAATAACTTCAAGCATATGTTAAAACTTTACAGGACCCTGCCTCTGACTATCATCCCGGGAAAGTAATATCCATAGCCTTTGATAGCAATGACACTCTGACGCTGTTCACTATCTGTCATCACCGACATAGGAAAAGTACCAATTGTACTGATACCAGTAAAAAAGATCTGAAACTTGGGTATTTAAAGGTCATCTACAACTCATATTCATCCATGTATAACTCCATTTGTATATTTCTAATAAAATCAATCCATCCATCAACCACCCCCCCCCCCCCACTCTCTCTCTCTCTCTCTCTCTCTCTCTCTCTCTCTCTCTCTCTCTCTCTCTCTCTCTCAAAAAATCACCTTTGATTTCGTGTGAATAATGAATTCACAAATACATAAACAAATTCTAATAAGCATCATACTCTGTCACAATTACAACCATGGATTGAGAAACAGACCTGGAGCCAGATAAGTCATGCACAATAATGGAGATTCCTAAGGTCAACTAGTGAGCTGGAAATTGTCAACATCAAGTGAAGCAGAATCTCAAAAGTGATTTATAACAAAATTACACTTTTCTTTCTGTCAACAAACAGGCAGCTCCCCTAGAGTATCTCAGAATTGCATTAGTTTTTCAATATCTCTTAGTTTTACCTCACTTTTCCAGTAAATTCAATTTCCCCAAGAATTCTACAGGTTTTCCAAACAAGTCTCCAACCTAGGACAAAGCACAGTTCATTTAGTTTTCTATATGACTATCCTGTGTGTTGGTCTTCACCTCAGCATAATAACGGCATCCTACATCAATAAATCTATTTTGTCATTCTGTTTGCTCATTCATTATACTGTCTACTTGTCTTTGCATTTCTGTGTTTCAAGTTGTTCTAATATATTGTTTCTAACAATTAAGTTCACTGTTTTGAAGGTATTTTAATTTATTGAAAAAAATAACTGTGTAACTGTACAACTCCATCTTTTCATACACGACGAGACAACTATTAAGTTGTAATGAAATAATAAGCAAGCAGTTGCATACAAGAAATTTGATTTCTTGACCAGTTTTGGGCACTTAGTGTCCTTCAGAAGCCTATACAGGAAAATACATTACAATTAAAAAGAAGTCCTAAGAATATCAAAATTACTTTCATGCCTACTGCGTTAAATTTTTTTTTGTGTTGAAGTGCATACAGCACAATTCCATGGCCCTAAGAAATATATGCAGAAGCAATAAATAATGCAATACTGAGCCCATTAACAAAATAAGAGCTCATAGACGCCTACATGTAGTTCGCAGTGTCTGCACAAAACTAGTACAAAGAAGCAAAACAAAAAGTGCAGGCATCAGACATCACGCCAGAACACGAGCGAATCAGCCAATGACATACATACCTTGAAGATGGACTCAAGAGTGGGGGAGAAAGTAAACTAAAATAATAAAAGAAAAATCCTGAGGATGAATGAAATAAGTTAATATCAATGACAAATGGTGCTATGGATGGGAAATTTGGGAACTAAGGTTCACACAGATGTAGTGAGATCAGTAGCATACTTATAAAGAATCTGTCACCCAAAACAAAGTGCAAAGCGTATCATGGGGCTGACATGTGACTGGAGGTGGAGATACTACACACAATCATTAGCTACTATTAAGTTTCGGAAAGTGATCCTATGGAGAGCATAGCACGCACATAGTTGTATAATAAGACAACTAGCACTGGAATACATGTAGGTCACAAGTACATTTTGTGAAAGAACTGTATCTAGTAGCATTAACATCAATTGTATGGTACTGTACATTTTAGAACACGTCGATGAATTGGTGTAGGGATGTCAATAGTATGGCAGCAGGAAATATGCCTGCAAAAACATCACATGAACTGCATCAAGAGGCAAGAAGTAATAACTGGAGAACATGCAAAAACAATTCCTAGTCAGTAGCTAAAACGAAGACTAAAAATTAACTACAGAAGAAAAGAAACATAGGCATCATTGCATACTTTTGATACAATGAATAACTAGTTCAGAATGTATACAAAGTTCTAAATGAGAAAGTTTTTCAAACTGTGTGAACAGCTCCAGTAAAACTTGGCAAATCCTCTCACTCTTCACCACCACCACCACCACCACCACCACCACCACCACCACCACCGTCCAGATGATTGCTTCAACAAATACTAATTGCTTCAATTTGATGTGTATAAATTACGTTATTGATATACTTTCCACAAGCCTAGATATCACAGATGTTAAAAATGTATTTTTGACTCATATTTGTATTTTTTTTCTCCATAACTTCCAACTGAACCTCAATCAAAACGTATACCAAGGGCTGGTATCATAAAGGTCTGTTAAGTGTAAGTGTAAGCTTCCCACCACTGATACTCTATATAAAATAACTATACTATTTATTGTAGCTGCACATGAACTATTAAGAGTGAGAAATTGCTACTCATGTGGAAACTACTGCTCAGAACTTTAGTTTCTTTTTTAATTTGCAACCAATAGCTTCAAGCCATTAAAATATATTAAGGAATACATTCAGTTAGATGGTGATAATTTTAATTTGTAGAACTGAGTGCACTAAACTAAACACTTTTTATACAAAAGGCCTAGGGCAACCAATTAGAAAATAATTTAAAAAAACAAACATTTTTAAAAATAATTTTGGGTCCACTAAAGATTAGGAAATTACGCAGCAAATATCAAATTTTCCAACATGATCAAGCAACTAGTGCTGGGCCACTTGGTATGGATTGACCTACATACAGCCTTTTCCATTTCTAAGTACTGAGAAACAAGGATGGAGAAGGGCAGATTAATTTTTCAGCAATTTTACTGCCAATGGCCCTTAAGCATTCAAAGTCCGTCAACATTTTAAATTCGAAAAGTATTTGAGCATAGTTGCACAATGAAATTATTATTCATTAGTGTTGTTGATGGAACAAGTTTAGTGACAAACACATTACTCGCATCACTCACATGAGCGACCAACCCACCAGAAGAATCACAACTGTAACACATTTGTGACAGCATCAGAGTTTTATTATATCAACTTAAACAATAGAATTTTGCCACTTTTGGCTTTTAAGCACTTCTAAACACACCACAGCTTTGTGAGAGTACTTATTGTACCACATATTTTCCTCACTAGCACCTGCTGATTCATCCTTCTCACCTGAAGTTCTTCCAGAATTTGTTGTTTCTGTAGTATCTGATCCTCCCTAGCTGCATGCTGCTTCCAAGCCTTCTCAACATCCACTAGAGCAGGTGTACTCCCTTTGTCTAAAATATTAGGCTCATCTTTTGACAGAACTCCAACACCAGCACTGCTGCTGGAACCATCTCCAAGAGGCTGATTTCGTACCTAAAGCAGAATCACATTAGAAATATGCCCACAGTAATATGTTCATTTTTTTCTGCAGTACAAAGCTCACCTGCTGGACTTCTGCTGAGGTGAGACTACTGTCATTCATCATGGCAGAAGAACGACTTTTTCTCAACAATGATTTTTGAGTATTGTGTTTTTGCTGCGCAAGATGTTCTACGAGTCGCCCTGAAAAGCATTCTGTAGTTAATGCAGAACATACTTATAGCTAACTGTACAGAAGCTTCTACATAATCAGAAGTTAATTACTCAACAAAAACACCATTTTGAGTGCTTACAACACTTGAAACACCATTAAAGATTTTTCCGTAAATTTGTGCTGGAATTATGACAATCATTTATTGCTGACGATGTTGTAGCAATGAAACCACCTGAGAATGCTTTAATGCTTTAAGGAAGATCAATAATCCTCATTACTGGCAGATAGAAAAACTAAGTCCGGTCATGAGGAATCCTTCCACAGTCCCAATAGCAGAAAAATATAAACTAATGTTAAAGATCCTGGGGTTTTAAATTCTGATTCATATGATTTTAACTGTCAGAATGGAGTGCTGTAATGCTTTGATGCTGTAGCCTTCATATGCAAGCATGTAGCTTCTCTACCACATTTTTATTCAACTTTCAAATAAATTATTTTAGGGCAAGTCAACCACAACCATCAAAGGAAAATTTGCAACTAGATACATTAATAATGTAGGTGGGGATTACTCAAGAAAACATCGTTATCTGGAGAAGCAAAACTGGAATTCTATAGATCGGAATGTGGACGTTAAATCCATTAATCCAGCTGGTAGGTCAGAAAATTTAAAAAGGGGAAATGGTTAGGTCAAAGTTAGATATAGTGGGAATTAGTGAAGTCCAGTGGCAGGAGGAAGAAGACTTCTGGTCAGTTGAATACAGGATTCTAAATACAAAATAAAATTTGGGTAATGCAGGAGTAGGTTTAATAATGAATAAAACAAAACAAACCCAGATAAGCTGCTACAAACAGCTTACTCAATGCATTATTGTAGCCAAGATAGACACGAAGCCTACACCTACCACAGTAGTACAAGTTTATATGCCAACTAACTTCACAGATTAGGATAAGATTGAGGAAAATGATGAGATAAAAGAAATTATTCAGATAGTTAAGGCAGATGAAAATTTAGAAAGAGGAAGCTGCCTGGTAGAAATTTTCTCAGAGCATAACTTAATCATAGGTAACACTTGGTTTAAGTGTCGTGAAAGAAGGTTGCATATGTGGAAGAGTTCTGGAGACGCCGGAAGATTTGATAGATTATGTAATGGTAGGACAGAGATTTAGGAACCAGGTTTTACATTGTAAGACATTTACACAGGCACATGTGGACTCTGACCAAAATTAATTTGTTATGAACTGTAGATTAAGACTGAAAAAACTGCAAAAATATAGGAATTTAAGGAGATGGGACCTGGATATACTGAAAGAACCAGTGGTTGTCGAGAGTATCAGAGGGAGCATTACGCAACAATTAAGAACAGAAGAAAGGAATGGGTAGCTATGAGAGATAAAATAGTGAAGGCAACAGAGGACCAGGTAGATAAAAAGACAAGGGATAGTAGAAATCCTTGAGTAACACACGAGTGAATGACTAACTGATGAAAGGAGAAAATATAAAAATGAAAAGAAATACAAATTTCTAAAAAACGAGAATAACAGGAGTGCAAAATAGCTAAGCAAGAGTGGCTACAGGGCAAATGAAAGGATGCAGAACCACCTCTAAGAATGTCAAGAGCTCAGATGGAAAACCAGTACTAAGCAAAGGAGGAAAAGCAGAAATGTGGAAGGAGTATATAGAGGGTCTATATTATGGAAATGGAAGAGGCCGTAGATGAAGGTAAGATGGGAAATATGATACTGCATGAAGAATTTGACAGAGCACAGAAAGACCTAAGTCGAAACAAGACCCTGGAGGTATACAACATTCCGTTAGAACTACTGATAGCCTTGGGAGAGGCAGCCATGACAAAACTCTTCCAGCTGGTGAGCAAGGTGGATGAGACAGGCAAAATACCCTCAGACTTCAATAAGAATAGAGTAATTCCAATCGTAAAGAAATCAGGTGTTGACAGATGTGAAAATTACCGAACTATCAGTTTAGTAGGTCACAGTTGTAAAATACTATCATGAATTCTTTACAGATGAATGGAAAACTGGTAGAAGCCGACGTTGGTGAAGATCGTTTGGATTCCACAGAACTGGAAAACATGCAAGGCAATACTGACCCTATGACGTATCTTAGAAGACAACTCAAGGAAAGGCAAACCTATGTTTATAGCACTTGTACACGCAGTGAAAGCCTTTGACAATGTTGACTGGAATATTCTTTAAAATTCTGGATGTTGCAGAAATAAAATACAGATAGTGAAAGACTATTTACAATTTGCACCTAAATCAGAAAGAAGTCTTAAGAGTCGAGGGGCACGAAAGAGAAGCAGTGGTTGAGAAGGGAGTGAGACAGGGTTGTAGCCCATCCCTAAGGTTATTCAATCTGTATATTGAGCGAGCAGTAAAGGAAAGAAAGGAAAATTTGGAGTAGGAATTAAAATCCAGGGAGAAGAAATAAAAACCTTTGAGCTTTGCCAACGACATTTTAATTCTGTCAGAGATAGCAAAGGAAGAGAAAGTGAACGAAATGGACAGTGTCTAAAAAGCAGGATACTAGATGAACATCAACAAAAGCAAAATAATGTTAATGGAATGTGCTATTAAACCACGCGATGCTAAGGGAATCAGATTAGGAAACGACACACTTAAAGAAGTAGACGAGTTTTGCTATTTGGGCAGCAAGGTAACTGATGATGGTAAAGAGGATATAAAATGTAGACTGGCTCTAGCAAGGAAAGCATTTCTGAAGAAGAGAATTTTGTTAACATTGAGTATAGATTTAAGTGTCAGGAAGTCATTTCTGAAAGTATTTGTATGGAGTGTAGCCAAGTATGCAAGTGAAACATGGACAATAAATAGTTTAGACAAGAAGAGAATAGAAACTTTTGAAATAATGTGCTGAAGATCAGAGGGGTAGATCACCTAACTAATGAGGAGACACTGAGTAGAATTGTAGAGAAGAGGAATTTGTGGCACAACTTGGCCTAGAAGAAGGAATCTGCTGGTAGCACACGTTTCAAGGCATCAAGGGATCACAAATTTAGTAACGGACGGAAGTGCGGAGGGTAAAAATCTTAAGAGGGAGACCAAAAGATGAGTACACTAAGCAGATTCAGAAGAATGTAGGTTGCAGTAGGTACTCAGAGATAAAGAGGCTTGCACTGGATTGTGAAGCATGAAGACCTGCATCACACCAGTTTTTAGACTGAAGATGACATGGTCACTGTCAGATTTTGTACAAGTCATACAACATTTATGCAATGAATAACTTACCAGCCTGGCTTGCAGTAATTTTTGCTGCCCCTGATGATGGTGTTGGTGCCACAGGGTGTATATTAGGTGGAGGCACTTCGATGACCCCTCCACCAGAATCTGCTATCGTCCCAACCACACCAACACCACTGCCTTGAACAGCTCCACTTGATGTTGGCACACTGTGTGGATGGGGGGTACTCATCATGATGGAATGGGGATAATCCAGCAACAACTGAACCACATTGGTGTGACCACCTTTTGCTGCCTCAATCAGCATTGTTGAGTTGTCCTACAAAATAATAATAACCAAACCAACATGCATTAGTATCAGTTTACGATTACCACATCCTGCAGATGTTACACTATGCTAGCATGTCATGGATTAAAAGACTTCTCACTTGCAAACAATACAAAAATATATTACAAATATATTATGAATTCATTTCTTGTTCAAACCCTCTCATGAAGGACAGAAATAGTAGATCAACTAACTTTTACAGTCTAGAAAGTAGCAGTATTTCAGCACAAAAATTCTATGCCAAACCAAGTTTAAACAAAGTTATGTTAAAACTGACGATTATGGATTTCAGAGTAGTGCAATGCGTAAAGGTCAACAATTTTATGTGACAGAACCAAATATTTCTTTAATGACAGCAGGTAACACAATCAAAAGACTGTATCATAGCTCTTAGCTGAGCCAGACCATTGCCAGAACTGTGGGATTGTAATGTGACCTAAGTGTGGTGCTCGCATTTAATTTATCTTATTTTACATTTTTTCTTTGTGGCACAGCAGTGATTAGATATAGTCCTGGTGACTTCAGGCTCAAATAAATAACCAAAGACTATAGCTATGTCCCGATCTACTCTGTAAAAGATAATAAGCCTACTACCCAAAAATTGAGAAACGTAGAAGTCAGGAACATATTGAACTCACCTTCAATTTATGAAAAGGATCAGCTGATTGTGCTAACAGCAGCTCCACAACTGCTAGATGTCCTCCAGCACAGGCCAATGACAGAGGGGTATGGTCATTATTTGTAGTCTGACGATTGACATCTGCATGTTTTGAAATGAGGAACTGTACTGTGCACATGTGTCCAGCACGACAAGCCTTCATAAGTGGAGTTCGACCACCTTCTGATTCATGCTCCTGCATAAGATTTTTTTGTGTCAATATACAAGTGGTGTTAATTTACAACCTACAAAATATTTAATTTTAAACATACCAAATCTGCACCATACTGAAGCAAGAGTTCTGCCACATCAGTATGGCCATTCTCACAGGCGTACGTGAGAGCTGTATCTCCTGTCTGTGTCTGAGCATGCACATCAGCATTGTTTTCCAAAAGGAACCTGTATTATAAAAAAAACACAATATAGACATTGAAGTATCATTAATGAGGATACAAATACTACACCACACAAAAGAGAAGTATTTACACAGGGGTGGGTCTTACTTTCTCTCCCATGAGTTGGAGTCTTGGGTAAATTCCCCATCTAACTATAGAACAGTACTACTTCCTCTTTCAACCTATGAACAAAAATTATTACGTTAAACTTACTTGACCAGTTCTAGGTGGCCTTCCTGCGCAGCTTCCATAAGTGGAGTTGAGGCTCCCAATTCAATGTCTGCACCTGCTTTGAGAAGGAAGTCTGCAACTTCCGTGAACCCTCCACAACAGGCCAAAGTTAGAGCTGTTTCCTGAGTCTCTTCAGTCTGTGCATTGATATTGGCACCTATCAATGTTGAAACAAGGTTAGGAATTCATACTTTTTAATGACAAAATATACACCGTAACACAGTAAGTTGCATAAGAAATTAAACACATAACTAGAAAAGTCACTGAAGATGTTTCTCATCAATGGATGATTTTAATTCTGTCTATAACCACATGTCTAATTTAGTAAGGACAGGGAAAGAAACCAATCACCACCTATTCGCATGTTTAGTGAAGACACTGAAAAGTTTAATCTTAACAGCCTTATGAGAATTCGTATATTTTCCTCCTCCAACTAGGAGTTGTTATAACTGTCAACTTAGTCTGTATTTCTTAGTGTCACTGTATACAGCAGTGCCAAGTAATACATCAATTTTTTATTGGATAAAGAGGGGTTGCTCTATGAGAAAAAGAGAGTTTTAAGGTGGACCTCAAATCTACGCAGGCAAACATAAACCACTTACAGAAGACAATTGTCAGTCACACTGAGTACTGGAATGCCATATTTTTCCCCAGGTGAAAAGAAGCAATGAAATTCCATTTTAGTTTAATAATTTGAATACTTCTATGCATAATGACTCATTCAGTGGAACATTTATCAATGAATGAGTCTCCAAAAAATTAAATTATTCAATTGCTGTTAATACCCATTGTCTCATTTTAACTATTATGTTGTTAATTGTCTCAATCCTAAAATTGGTTTGTTGCAATTCCCATGTTGGTCTATGCTGTGCAAGGCTCTTCAGCATTGTGTAACTACTGCAACCAATATCCATTTCAACTTGATTAGTTTATTCAAGCCTTAGCCTCCTTTTCCATAATCCCCTCCCCCCTCCCCCTCACCCACGCTTCCCTCCATCATCGAATTAACTATTCCTTAATGCCTTAAGGAGCTTCTTACTAAATTCTACAGGTACTGATCGGCTTTACTACAATCACAGGGACAGAAACTCCACAATAAATCCCGTTTCTGAGCACACAATACTGTGTTAGGATCACTGCTGTTTATATTTCTCTGTTTAAATCGAATGAACTTAAAATCAATGCATGAAGGTGTGTCCTTACAACCTGTTCCTTCTCATAATCAACCTGTGCTGTAATGAGTTCTACCCTCCCCAGTTCAACTCAGTAATTCATACTACCCTTTTCCAGAACATATTTAATTGCCATTGTCCTTATGCATTTTATACATCCCTTTAATTTTGCAACTGCAGTTATTTTACTGGCAAAAAAGAAAACCTGTCTATCTGCATTGTCATTTCCATAAGTAGTTCACTAAGCATCACATACTTTTCTATTTTACTTTACTGACATTCGTCTTATAACCTCTTTTCAGGACACCACTCGCCTAGGTTAGCTTCTACCAGTTTTACCTTTTTCCTATAAATAATTTGTGTCATTATTTTGCAGCAATAACTTATTTAAACTGATGGTTTCGTAATAGCCACATTTGCCAGTAATTCCTTGTTTTGGAACTGGAATTATTACATTCTTCTTTAAGAATGAGGGTATTTCTCCACAGGAAATAAGTTTTACCATGACTGGCTCCCCCAAGCTTGTTGAAAATTCAGAAAGAACACCATGCACCACAGGTGTGAAGTTACTATGTGCATCTTCCAGTGATCTGTATAAATTTCTCTCCCTTCACATCTCTCATATTATCATCAAGTTTATTTCCTTTACATCTAGCCCTTTCTATATATTCCATTCAGCTTTCAAATTTCCCTCTTTTGATCATATGAGATCTAATGACTCTCAACTGATTCTCTATCCTCTAAAGGTTTCTTTAGTTTGGTTCTACAGACTTCTATTCTTTTCTAGCTTTTCCTGTTTTGCCATTTTCATAGCTGCCAACCATGAGAACAGGCTGTTAGTAATCATAAGGAAATATGGAAGGGGGGATTGGAAGCTTGATTTAGGCCTTTAAATGATATATTTCAGACATTTTCGAATCCTAAATAAGGACAATTTTCCAGGAATAAAAATTTTAAATGAAAAAATCTGGTTAAATGAAAACAGGATAGAAACTTGTTTAGTAAATATCGAAGGTGTTTTTGAAACATTTCTATACTTTCCAAATACTACAAAATCAACACACACATATCTCAGAAATTATTAATGAAAATAAAAGTAAAACTTCGAAACAAAAACACCTTACATTATTAAATGAGAGGCCTCCAGTGTTTTATACAAAAATGTTCATAACACTTTCTCATCCACTGCCAGTTCTTTATGGACTATCACAATTAAGGATTCTTTGATCTGTGGGGCAACATTTTAAAGAAATTGGGAGAATCATGCAGAAATATGTGATGTGTGACAAAATTTGAAGACAATAGGACAAAAATCCCAAGCACTACTCTGACATTTTACCTATTACTTTACAAAAGGTAGATTTGTTTCACGGGAATTCAGACCAGCACAAGGAAAAAATAGGACAAAATGTACATCTATGAAATAGCCAAGAGATAAAATATTTACTTACAAGAGAAACATGAGCCATGCTCCAAGAAAGTGAAGTGCAAATTCATACTGGGTATATGAAAGCAATAAAAATACGTGTTTCACTTGACCTTGTTAGCATAACAGACGTTCTTAAAAAAAATTGGCACACTAACAACAAAATACCTTGACTAAGCAGGAGTGCAACCATTTCTTCATGTCCCTCACGTGCAGCTTCCATTAGTGGTGTGTAGCCCTCATCATTCACTTCTTCAATGTTCGCACCCCTTTCAATTAGGAGCATTGCTAAATCTACATGACCACCGCAGGCTGCAAGAGTCAAAGGCGACTCAAAGCTGTCTGTGGGCATGTTTACCTAAAAATGAACCAAAGTATATTCAATACCTCTCTCAGGTAAGTAATAACAGTAGTAGTACAACAGTAACAACAATTTACCTGTGCCCCAGAATCAAGGAGTAATCTGGCAACTTCCACATGACCATCCATAGAAGCTTCCATGAGAGCTGTATGCATCTCATCAGTTTTATGTTCCTTAGAAAAGAGGAGGAGGAATCAGAACACACAGAATAAACCACGTTAACTCCAGAAATAAACAAATGCCACAGAAACCAACACACAAGATAGAAAACACAAAAATTGCTCTTGTAATTGTTAGCATATTTATTTGCTCATTTTCCCCCCAACTTCTTGCCATTTCATCACTTGCATCTTTCCAATTCTTACTAGCACAGAAAAAATATCCACAGTAACATCAATAAAGGAATTATGCCATGTCACTATGAAATCATGGTCTCATTTTGTTCAACTGTTGCATGTGTGCACACCAAGGGTGCTGCTTCACATCCTCATTGACAAACTTAAGAGGGAGGATAGGGTGGATCAGTGTGTAAGTGCCAGACTACAAACCCAAAGGCTCAATCTCCAGTTAGTTCTAAGATTTTATCAATCACTTATCACCTCTTCCACCTCTGGTAATGATTTCTTAATCTGCAAAAATGTCATGCAGCACTGTATGTCATAACCCACATTAACCTGTAGATCCCCTATAACTGATGTGTAAGTCTGTTCCAAGGTTGGAAGAAGGCAAGAGCTTATGAACTAAAATAATACCATCTGCAAAAACAAAACGCTGTGACGTTCAAACCAATCTTCAAGTGAAGACTGTGTCTTTAAGATCACATAACAAGGATCACTGTAAGGACTATGTCCTCCTCGACCCACCATTTACGAATTATGCACATCAGACCTGGTACACCACATTATATTCAATATGTGATTACTCCGCCATTCACAACAAAGTGCCTGGCAGAGGGTTCAATGAACCATCTTCAAGCTGTCTCTCTACCATTCCACTCTATAATGGTGCACGGGAAACACGAGAACTTAATTTTTCTGTGTGGGCCTTGATTTCCCTTATTTAATCTTTATGATCATTTCTCCCTATGTAGATGGGTGCCAACAGAATGTTTTTGCAATCGGAGGAGGAAACTAGTGACTGAAATTTCATGAGAAGATCCTGTTGCAAAGAAAAACACCTTTGTTTTAATGATTACCAATCCAATTCATATATCATTTCTGTGGCACTATCTCCCCTATTTTGCAATGATACAAAACAAGCATCCTGTCATCAGTCACTCCCATCCGATGCAGATCCCACACTGAACAGTAGCCCTCCAGAGCAGGGCAGACAAGTGTGGTGTAAGCAATCTCTTTAATAGATCTGTTGCACCTTTTAAGTGCTTTGCCAATGAATTGCAGTCTTTGGTTTGCTACACCCATAACACTATTTATGTGAACATTCCAATTTAGTTTACTTGTTTTTGTAATTGCTAAGTATTTAGGTGAATTTACAGCCTTCAGGTTTGTGTGACTTATTGCATAATCAAAATTTAGCACATTTCTTTTAGTACTCATGTGAATAACTACACACTTTTCTTTATTCATGGTCAACTGCCACTTTTCGTAGCATCCAACTAACTGTTATGCGTCAAAGCCTCCAGATTGCATTCCTGCTTATACAAGGCTTTGAATGCAGCATTGACCAAAAATGATGTACAAGTTTCAGAAAGTGCTTGCAGTAGTGTCACCTGATTTTCCAACTCAAATGGAATTTGTACCATTATTTCTTCATCAAATGATGTTGCCTTCTACACAGATTATTCATGCAGGAAAACTACTGAATATCAACATTGTCAGTTATTAATTTACTAAAAAGTAAATATAAAGTAACAATGATTTATCAGTTCCTGTGGGACCTTTGTGAAGCATACTTTAATGAAAAATTACTGCTTACATTGATGATTTGTAACTACTGTAATTACTGGGATTTGATAGGGCAATAACATTGAAATTTGGTCTCCATAGGTGCACATGCTAGCTGATGGAAGGAATTCAGCTGCTGTACATGTCATTAGCAGTATATCTGCACTACAGGGTGGGGTGATAAATAGTGGGCTGCACTCACAAGCATTTGCAAAACACATCTTAGCAACACGTGACTTCTCACACGACTGAGATTTATTGGCTTGCCGTGGTCAGTGGGAGGACACTAAGGACAGTTTATGTCACTCCACAGTATTAGTGCAGTTGTTGCAAACTTCAGATGTGGAGTAGTTCTGGATGCTGCCATCCAGCCCCTCAACATGACTGCAACTTCTGACAGTTCCAGCTTCATGATATTGAGATTGATGCTTAAAGTCATTAGTAGTTTAAATAGAAACCCAGTTAAACAATAATTTTCAAGAATCTAGTGTTTTTATTAGTGTATATTGTGTGTGGTAGACTAAATGAATGACTTGCATCATTAATACCTTGGATACAATTCTGATTCCAAGACAACTACTGGCATCATCAATAGTTAAAAACGTGTAACAACTGGGTTATTTTGTCCATTTGAAAAACTCATATGTAAATCTAGTTATCTAACAGCCAGTTCACATTATAATAGGCCTTTTGCCAAGTAATTATTTAAATATTGATTTAATTTGCATGCTGGCACTAAAATATTTAAAGTGATTTGCTTATCCAGAATGAGATTTTCACTCTGCAGCGGAGTGTGTTTCATATCAGCGCACCCTCCGCTTCAGAGTGAAAATCTCATTCTGGAAACATCCCCTAGGCTGTGGCAAAGCCATGTCTCCGCGGTATACTTTCTTTCAGGAGTGCTAGTTCTGCAAGGTTCGCAGGAGAGCTTCTGTAAAGTTTGGAAGGTAGGAGACGAAATACTATTTTGTTTGCTTATATTTGTGGATTATTATTGTTTATCAGTCACTTGGTATGTAGTATCTCGGTGATCTTTGAATAGTTTTATTTCAAAATTAGTTTAATTAGTTTGGAAGTTTATAATTTTCTGATCTGATTAATTCACCTGAGTGATGCTGCCCCCACTTGAAAACATATGATAACTGAGAAACAGGAGGAAGAATTAATTTATCTAAAAATAAATTTGTAAAGGTAAATATTAGTACACTGCAGTGTCCATGTATTGTTGTATTAAAGGACATTCTAGAGTTACAGCAATCACAGTGTGTTTTACTGTATTAATAATGTTCTGTCAGCATTACTAAACAGTGATTCAGAAAGGTTTTATTCAGTTTTCACAGTTTATACTTGCATCAGCAGGCATGATACATAATGTACGTTATATACACCACTGCTTTAACCAATTTATTTTCCACTATGTTTGCCAAATTATACTGACAACAGTATTATTTCAAAATTATCTAAGTACAATTAAAGCAATTAAATTATTCAGCCACAATTAAATCTATTAAATTATTCAGCCATAGTAAAAAAAATTGCAATGAAAGATAAGTAACAACTTTAATTCTTTTATTTATTAATATTTCTGTGTCACAAATATTTTATTTGAGTGAGCTGTCATTGCCATTCTTGGAAGTGAGTTGTATGTTTTCCCATTTCGAATCGGTATTATTTGGAATAAACATTGTTTCCAGAATCCGTAGATACACAATCAAATTAGGAACTAAGACAACAAACATGACACTTCTGTCAAACCTCTCCAACAAAGGTTTTTCCTAAAGACTACTCTGGTTGATAAATATCTTCTACTGGGATCCCTGCTACTGTTGGCAAACTTAACTAGATCAGCTTACAATATCTGCTCAGACACAGAATTATTTGCTTTGTATGGCAGTCTCTGGTTACAAGATGGTGCACCATCAAACTGAAAATTTGATTGAATGTCAAGCAGGACTTCTTGTGTCCCAAGTGCATTTGTCCAACTTTATTTTTCCTTTCTTTTTTTTTGGGGGGGGGGGGGGGGAGTGGGGTGCAGGGGGCATGTCAATGACAATGGTGGAGATTACGCCAACCGACAAGTTGAATGGTTGAATCAATCAAGTTTTTCAAGACATGACACAGAATTGAGACATGCTCAAATAAGTTGGGCGGTCAACACTAAGCTGGTATGAACTGTGTAACGAGGCACAAAGCAAACTGTTTTGAACATATTCGGACATAGACCGTTGAAAAGAATTTGGGGAACACATGTATCAATGCCCGTTATATCCTTTGATACAGATGGTACCTGTG